>NC_049175.1:34027362-34365721 GCF_009769625.2 Cygnus olor
AATGATGCAACATCTTCCACCAAAACTCTTATCAAAAACAAACAAACAAAAACAACTCTGCAGAGCCAGCTTGTTTGTATTTATACATGCAGGGTAATTATAGTTGTTCTGCTGCAACATTAGCTGTTCTTTATGGTAAAACTATTAGTAGGCATTCTTAAAAACACAAATTAATGTCATAAGTAAAAGATACGTATGAACAGGGCAAGAAAAACACTCCTGTTCATCTTTATTGCCCAAATTGTTCATTTATTTTATTTTTTGTATCTAAATAAAGGTTGTCAGGTAAGCACAGATTGTCTTTATAGCTCTTGCATCTAATAAGGATGCATTTAGTAAATCATTCTGTATTGTCCTTTTGGAGACAAAGTGGAGAAATGATTGTTTTATTTAAAGAAAATTTTCCATCAATTTAAGTATTTGTTCAGTTCTTCAAATGGCAAGAAAACAGAAGCAACATGTTTTCTTTTTACTTATTTTTTAGGAGCCATACCTATAATCCTTTTCAATCCCTACAAGTCTGTGCTTGTCTAACTCATCACACTCAGATCTGGAAATGGAGAAATATCATCCTTGTGCAGTGTGACAGTCTCCCTAACATTTGGAGACAGAGTGTACTCAATTTATTTTTTATGGTTCCAAATGTGTTTTACCTCTAGGAGCTTTCTCATTTTAAAATATGTAAGAGCCCCCTTGCACTTGCAAACATTTGTTTGGGGAGAAAGGATGTTACACTATCCAGATACAGCAGTTCAGAGAAGACAGGAGGAAGTCAAGGCAGCACTGATGATGAGTTGACGCAGAGTTTTCTCTATGCAAATAATTTTTTAGAGCCAGGATATTTTGTCGTTGCTGTTAGTATCTCTGTCTTTGCACTTGAGACTTGAGCCAGCACCACCAAAGTCAATGGAAGAACTCCCATTGACTCAAGTGGAAGTTGGATCAGGTTTTTACCTCATCAACCTCCCAGCATAACTGATTTCTTTAAGCTTTTCATTTTCCATCAAAACGTACACTACCAGTGTGATCTCCAGTAATGCAGCACAGCCCAAGTTCTCTGCAGTCAGCAGCAACAATGGACAAATGAACTATCTTTTAAAATGATGTTGGTCAGTTTAGAAGGTCAAAAGCCCATATTGCATATCTTGGCCCTCATGTAGCCAGAATTTGCCCATGTAGGGGGATAATAGTGACCAGCAGGCACCCACCAAACAGAAAGTCTGTCACTGCTTGGAAGGAAAGCAGTATGGTGCCAGTGTGATGTGCTTTAGGATGCTATTTCTATTTCTAATTAGCAACCTATTGCTATAATCAAAACCAGTTTCTTATTTCTGCACACACATTTGCCTATTAGATTTGAATACAGTCTTGTCCCTGCTCCAGAGACCTTGTTCTCTGGGGACCCAACACATATCCTTGCTAACACAGCATGCTCAGGCATCTCAGGCAAAGTCACATCTCATAAGGCAGATGTACTTTTGATTTCTGATTCCCTATTTCTTTTTCTGGGCCATCCTAAAGTAGAAGCAGAATTTAGGCTTCATTTAAGCAAAACACTTAAACACTATTAAAGAAGAAACTGATAATCTATGAAGCTACTGATATAGGTACGATAAGCACACAAACATATATTTGAGGGGATGAAGACTTTAACACTTATATTATTCACACTATTTTGACCTAAATCTTAGATCTTTATAGTCTTAGACAAAACTTCTTAATGAAATCAATATAATAAATTTTAACCTATCATCTAACTTTAGAGTTTTCCTGTGAAACATGTGGTTGATAATTCATTCCAATAGTGGAAACTTAATAGAAACGCTGGCAGTCTAACACCTGTGTCTCAAATAATACTTAGGTCACAGATATGCCAAGTATTTTAAAAATGTAATGCACCTGAAAGGTGAAATAACAGTAAAAGCACATTTCTGCTGGCCTGCTACTTGCTGAAAATATCTTTTGATTGCTTTACTGTCACAGACAGCCTTTGTGGGGGCTGAATTAAACAGAACAATGTTTTTCATTTTCTAAAAAAATTGTTATATTTACAGTCTTAAGCCATTTGTAGGGGGAACATGGTTTAGCTAAATTTTGCTGTTTTGAAGATGTGATTTTGGAAGTGTGAAATTTTCAGATGTTCATGAGTCACACTCTATACTTGGTATGCCCCAGCTTTTCCCTGGAAACAGCTCCATGGATTTCAGTCTGAGCAGTTTTCTGACTTTGTTCACATACAAAATATTGCTAGCAATGCATGCTAGTTTGTTTTCTGGCCTGAATTCAGACTCCTAGCCCCCTTGTGCCCCAGATTAACTGCAGCAGTATAGGCAGATGAAGGTTCTTCAAGAAACACATTTTGCTTTTATTTGCTTTTTGTTATAAACCCATTCCCAGGGCACTAACAGAATAAAATGAGCAATGTACACTTAAAACAAATCCCCTATATATAAGCTAAAATACTGAATTATAGTCCCAGATCAAAGATCAGTTAAAGGATTAAATAGATGCCAAATTTTATATCCTAAGATGACATTAACTATGTTAACCGTGTTCTAATATTGCATCAAAGCTGTATATTTTTCTAGCACAATCAGAAAACACTGCACAGGAGTTTAAGATGTCAGTGACTTATATGAGAAGGTGAGGGCAGTATTTATCACAGCACTGCAACATACACTTCCCTTTGTGGTTGCTGTTGAAGATTAAAACAAAAACAAAAACAAAAAAGACTTTTGGATAGAAGCCACAAAACCCAGGTCAGAGCCAAAGCCTCATTAACTCAGGAGGAGCATTTTGAAGGGCTCTAGGTGAAGGCAAAGCCTCGGTGAGGTTCCCACAAATATGACCCATCTGATGTCTCTAAGCTACTTTTGATAATCAAATATCCTGCTTCTTTGTAACCATCTTCTCCAGGGGCTTCAAGGCCACCAAAGTTATGTTCTCACCGTACCTGATACCAGTGGCACACAGAGCCTTTCCATGACACAAAGACACTACTTTTTTCGTGCTTCTTTTTTGCCACCTAAGTGCTGAACTGATGGCAGGACTGGACACCGCAGACACCTGAAAGGCTGCAGGGTGCCAACTCTATGCAAGAGTAAAAGTGTTTCTTCTCATGTTTTTGAGGTTCAGGGAATATTCAGCAGTTAAAGTCAAATAAATGATAAATTGAGGATTATCTTGATTATTTATGTCAGATCTGACATGAAATCAAACATTTTTCGTATTCAGAAAGTACACTTTTTTATTACTCTTCACAGTTTTGCTCCCTCACACATTCAGATTATGGCTGGTTCTAGATGCAACAAAAGAGCACATTTAAGACGGAAGAGTTTCTGTTATTCTTGGCACAGCTAGAGGCAGGAATTTCCAGAAAGCCTGTTCTCTGGGAGTTTTCTGGCCAAGCTTTCAGACTCAGGAGGCTCAGCTAAACTCCAGACACGACATAACCTTCTTGGAGCTGCCTGTTGCTGCATACAGTCTACCTAGGAGGTGACGTGATTTATGACATGGGCAGTACAGGAGCTGTATCCTCCATGCACAGAGCCAGTGTGACTGAGCAAAAGAAGCTTGTCCCAGTTTTCCTCCTGGAACTGGGTCTTGCTGCCTATGATCCTTCTGCTAGGGGTGAAGAAGCAACCATGCCTGTAAGTGCCTGGAGTGCCTCCTCCTCCAGATGGTATGGAAATACTGCCCATAGCTCTTGCATGTCTGAAACTGGGCTTGTCTCCCTTTCCCCTCTCTTTTCTTCCCTCTAGTAGAAGAAAAAGGTGGAGGAAAGAGGGGTTTTTAGGTAGGCACCCTGGAGTTTCTGCTGTGCTTGCCCATGGGAACACCACCTACACTGACCTGACTTGGGTGGGAATCAAACAGCTTCATGTTCCAAACCCTGTCATAGCAACAGGCCCTAACAAAAAGAAATGATGTGCTAACAAGCTGTATTCAGCGTGGAACATAACTGTATTTAGGTGTTAAGTCTTGCTGTAGACATAGCCCCAGGAAAGGTTTCCAGTTGCTCATAATACAAGGTACCCTCTCATTTGTATCCAAAGCTGACGAGTCCTCCACTTTCTCTACAAAAGAATATGTGTATTTAGTCACCCTGAAAAAGAAATATTTTTCCCTTTAATAGCCGAAAAAAAAATACAGTTTGAAAAATAACATATCAGTTCTTAAAGTTTTATTATAAGCTTTGAGTAATACTGACTTATGTGCTATTTATTTTAAAATGTCTCCTCTGGTGTTTTTCTGAAGCATGGGATGAAGACTTTCTGTAATTCCAGCTAAAGCCACAAAACTGAGCACAGACATCAAAAATGAGAACCACTCTTTTCCTTCCAGATCCAAACAAATAGACTTAGCCAAACAATGGAGAAAAAAAAACAACAAAAAACAGTCAGACTACTTGCAGACTGGCTGGGTATAGGACTAAAATTACCATTAAAATGCATATCTATCCAATATGCTCATGCCAGAAATAGCTTAAAATATCAAATCACTGAGGTATACTGCAAGACCAAAGATTTTACAATAAGAACTTAATTACAGCTATTAAAAATAAACATTGAAACTTGGAATACCATTAACAAGTATAAAATCAAGACAGAAAATAGCTACTATCTTAAGATAGTACCGTGGCCCAAAAAATGAGACACCTTTAAAGTGCTAAAATTTAACCACCTTAACAATTCAATTTGAGTGCATTTTACCAAAAATAGTACAACTGCATACAAACAGTTCTGAGTACAAAAATATCTTATGATACAATCAATTTCCTCTCTGTCCTGTGAAAGCTGCAGTAGTAACTCTGTTCAGAATCTAATACACCCATAGCTCAGTATAGCACATTCACTAGGCAGATGTACAGAGTAACAGCTTAGTCAAGAAACTCCTTAAACATACATAAACTAGCAAATTGCCTAAACTTTGGGTCCTGGAAATACGGATCTTCCAAGGATTCTGTGAGCTTTAAGGATTTAGGGGCAGAGCCACCAGTTCTGGATCAAAGCAAGGACCCCAGGCTCCCCATCACAAGGATCAGAATTACACACCTTAGGCTATAGTAGACCTAGTGGTGAAGTAGAAATGAACAGCTTCAGTCATTCTCTACAAACTCATAACTTCACTGAAATAAACGGCACCACTATACCCAGTTTTCACTTTCTGTCTTCCTAGCACAGACATGAAGCACACACACATAGAGTAAAACAAAACAAAACAAAACAAAAAAGAAAGATTGTAAAAGAGTTCTCATTTGTACTGCAGAACCATTAAATTTTATCGCCACTGCTTCTGTTGCCTCCATTCCTGAGTCCTAAATTTACAGCTGAGAAACTGAAATCAGCTACTTACCAGTCAGCACTACATAATGCCTTTGTACTTTTAACCAAGTTTAAGTCCTAGCATAGACCAAATTGTATTTGTTTTACTTTCCTAAAAGGTGGGAAACATGCTGAATGTGATATTGAAACAGATACATTAGCTTCCTTTGATGAAGCAGTCCAAAGCTTAAGACAAGCAGATAAGTGATGAAGATAGAATCACTTTGCTATTCCCTGTTGGGTTCCACAGCAGGCTGTTTCCTACCAGTTTAGCTCTCAGACTTAGCTGTTGGTGGTAGCCAGCAAACTTCAGAGCCAGCACAAGTATGAGCTATGCCTTTAGGCAGCAGATAGTCATTAGTCATCTTAGCTGTAAGTTGAAATGTCATCTTTCATTTTTTTCACGATTAAAACTAAAAATATGTGTTTACCAACAGAATGTAGAATAGAAATAATCTGTGTCTGCAGTGATACCTAGGTGAACAGTGTAGGACCATCTTTCTTAGAGTCATTCCCCCCCTCTGCTGATCTGTGAAAAATTAGTCCTTGACATTTTTAAATCTTCCCAAAGGGTATGTGGCTAATCAGAAGTGGCATTAAAATCTGCCTCCCTGTGCGTAGACAAGCACACAGTTGCAAACACACCTCCATGAACAAAGCAAGAAGACCCTGGAAGGTGGGCTGGCCACTTCAGCAGAGCAAACCATCACACCCCAGCACCAAACTGTGCTTATAGCAACCCCTGGCACTTGTCTCTCTTCCTATGGCAGCAGTAGCAGAGCTGCCCACCACGAGGAAGCATCAGCGAGCGGTGGGAATGCTGCTCGGGGCACAGAGTTTGTTTGTGAGTTGTCACCCCGTGCAGGCTGGTCTCAGCTGCAGCCTATGCCTCCTCCAGGTTGCACATCTGGGCTAAATACTTGACCTATATAGAGAGCCTGTGACAGGAAATACCTAAAATCTATCCAACTTGGTTTTAAAACCTTTTATACGATGTAAGTCTCGGTTTTATGGCGACCTGGTGTGTCTGCTGTAGCAGTGAGTTTAGACATTTAAATGTTTTTTTCTAAAATCACATCTGTTGTTACTATTTTATATGAAATAATAAGATGAATGAATAAAAACAAACACTCCTCATAAAGCACAGAAGTCCCCATAGTGCCTGGAGCTGTTGCTCAGACAATGATTTCAGAAGGAAGTTGTGTGGTTACAATTAACCTGATTTCAAACCGTGTGCTCCTTCCCAGCCCTTAAAACAGAATGTTTGTATTTCCTTGAGCACAGTAAAAGAAAAAAATAAGTTTAGTTGGCTTGTTTGCTCTTTATTTAATTCTTTTTGATGTACTCTTTTTTTTTCACAGTTGATCCAAGCTCAGCTCTAATATTGTACTAAAAAGTCAGAAGTAGCTGATACATTTAAAATCCTGAACAGTGGAAACTGTTTTAGTAAGAGGATGAAAAACTGGCCAAGGGCACACAGAAAGTAACTGGAGGTTCTTTGGATATACCCAGAAGTCCTAAAAGGCAAAAGATTTAGGAACTCATATAACAAAGCTCTCTTCCTTTCTTTAGAGCACTCTAAGTCCAAGCTGTTGCACCCTTGAGAAGCACCGTGAAAGCAGACTCTTTAAGGGTTCAAAACTGTAGGAAGTAAAACTTCAAGAAACAATTAGATCTCAAAGATTTGAGGAAATCAACCCCAGACCTGGATTGAAATGTGACTACTCACATTAAAAAGTGAAAGAAAAAGAAAGTAAGAAAGAAAGAAAGGAAGGAAGAAAAATGAAGGAAGGACAGAATGACAGAAGTAAGGAAGGAAGGAAGGACAGAAGGAAGGGAGGAAGGAAGGAAGGACAGAAGGAAGGGAGGAAGGAAGGAAGGAAGAAAGGAAGGAGGGAAGGAGTTGCTTGGGTGCAGGAGGGGTGCAGGAGAGAACAGGTCCAAGGATGGTGTTTGGGCTCACTGTGGGACACAAACTCCAGGGCAGCACAAGAATCCCTCTTGAAAATGTGCCACCAATGCAGAGATCTAAGCACAGAGCCCAGCTCCCACAGGCAATTAATTATTCCCTAAAGTAATTTCAGAAAAAAAAAAAAAAAAAGACTTTTATGGAGCTCAGAAAACACACAAGCACCCTGCAGTCAGGCTCTCCCTTTCCCACGTTTCACCAGCTCTCTTTCTCATGAGCTTTTGCTTCTGTTCCCAAAGGATTTTAGTTTTCAGATGGCTTTTTAGCTTTCAGATGTCCACTGTGAAGATGGCACCGCGCACGTATGATAGCCTATACATTTTACCTCCCCATCTCTACCTGCCCTTGAACTAGTCATGGGAGAGCCAGTTTAGGGAACTTACAAAAAGTAAATAAATAAATGCCTCAAGCCCAATCAAGCACTAGAATTCTGTGGTTTTAGAAATTCCATTAATATCTGCTACATTTTGAGTGCTCAGCATTTTCACTAGCTTCCTGCCTGCAGAAAGAGAAATGCTAAAAATACCATGAGAAAGACATGGCACTCAATATTTCTCAACTGATTGGAGGGAAGGACTGGAGGTTCAGCAGGGAAGCTCTTGCAAAACTCCAGCTCCATGCTAGAGAGCAAAGGATCTGAAACAGTTCAGGCAAGGTTCAGACAAACATCTCAAAGGGTAGGCACCTCTCCAACCAAAATGACTGTGTGTCCAGAGGTCCTTCCTCCTCATTCCAGCTTCGTATGAAGCCTCCTTGAAATGTTGCACAGCCCACAAAAAATTCCCCAAATTCATTCTTTCTAAACATCTTTCATGATTTGTTTAACAACTCAGCCTTGGTCCAGCAAAGGCTCATAATCACAAGCTAAACATATGGCACATAGGACTCACTGATGTGAAGCTAAGTGTGTCAGAAGTTTCAAATGACATCAAATATGAGCTTTTAGTGAGTTTAAAATTGAATGCATGCATGAATGTATGATTCTTTAGGGCCCAGAGATCCACACCAAAGGCTTACCACTTACCAGCCTGTGGATCCAATGAGGACTCCTCAGGAATGCGTTCAAATAAACCCAAATATATGCTACCTGCCCAGTGGGGTTTGACATCCTTTACCTGGAGAACAGTCCTGTACTAGCAATAAATAGCCTGTGGTATTGCTAAGAGAGTCTTTGCCTCTGCTGTAAAGCTTGAATGTGCTAACATGAAAAGTTCAGGCCATGATCCAGGATTTTTCACTAATTCAGCCACTGCCATAGAGAGCCCATCTTCCCAGCCACCCACAGGAGCTGGAATTATTCAGGGGGCATAGGTATTCTGCACTTGGAAAGAAGGGGAAGAGAGAAAGCTTCAAGGCAAGCTTCCCTGAGCATAACAAAATGTTTTTCAACTTGTTAATTGGGAGGAAAAAATCTGGTTCAGGATTAATGACTAGAAATATGGAACAGTTTTGCAGAGGAATAGTTCTGTGCTATTTTCTCTCTATGCTTTCAAAGACCTCAGTGGCATTTTAGCTGCATAACTCCCATACTAGCATTTTTTAATTGTATTTTGAAAAGTACCCCATTCTAGTTCTCTTGTAAGAGTGTATGGTCTCTCTCTCAGTCATTGCCATTTGACTAGGATTTCAAGCATTAAAAAGCCAAAGTACATATTTGATCTTTGCATATTATTAGCAACATCAAACAATTCAGATGTGTCTGCAATATTTTGTATTCCATATATTACTAGCATTTGTCATGATTTGGATTATTTAGAAAGTAGATCCGCAAGAATTTTTTCCCCTCTTTTCATTTCATAGTTTAAAATAACATTGAATGCCTTCATTTGCTGGAAGAGAGCTTTGTTCTTTGTTCATTGTGGACTTGAACTATTGCTTGCAAAAAGACATCATCCTTTTTTCTTTATAGAAGTGTTTTCAGATCCTAAGCAACAAGCGTTTAATTTTGCAGGAAAAAAAAAGGATCTAGAATATATTCGCCCTCATATTTTTTAATTTTTTTTTTTTTTTTTTTTATTTTTCAATAAAGAATTCAGTCATTCAGACAGAGAACAGATGCTAAACCTTGTGATTACAGTGACCAGATACCTCATTCCTCCTGTGCAGCAAGTTTGGCAGCTGAGGAATTTATCTCAGCCTAATTTTCTTCTCTGAGCCTTGTGCATCCCACCCATCTCTGGATCTCTGCAGTGCCTGGGCTCACTATGGAAGCATTCACAAAGGTCTTTGGAAGAAGACTCACAGCTTTCTGCTTTCTGTGTATGATCCCTCAGTCATCTGTTCATCTATAAGATGGAAAAAATATTTTTGGGGCCCATTTTTGTCACTTATACGTATCTAATGAAATATCCAATGCAAAGGAACTGGACCAGATGTGAGACAGTCTTCAGAGGAGTCTGGAAAAGAATTGGACTGCAGTCCTCTGCTGGGATCCAAAAGCATCCAAAGGAGTCTAAGGGCAATGTATCTGTCAGAATAGCTGTAAGGAATTTTTCTCTTCATCTTGGGATATGCCCTGGGCCCTGGCTATGGCTGGCCTTGGCTATACATCCCTTCTTTTCATCAGCCCTGTCTCACCATAGGAGAAGTCTTCTTTTCTGGGCTGTTCAAAATGCAGTGAGAACTGGGGCTTGTCCCCATGCTGTTAGGTCACCTACATCCAGGAGTATATCTAAGTCCAGATTTACTCTGGGAAATTCCATATGTATCGCCTGTATATAACCCACATATATTTTTGGTAGGGTTCTCAATGGAATTCTTGCTTGGAATTTAAAGTGTGCAAAGAGAATGTGGATTAAATACTTGGTGGGATAAGATTGGCTCTGTCCTTCAGGGTAGGGTACTTGCCATCTATCTTGTGATGGCGAATATCATTCTGTTTCTGAAATATTTTTTGTAACTTCTCAGTACATAAACAATTAAGAGGAAAAATAGAAAATTGATGTTGTCAAAGGCTGAAGTTTTAAGTTCTACTCTTACATGTAGGCTTTTGGCTGAAATTGAAATTTCTGCCCTAGGTCAGTAAAAATCTTTGGGAGGTCTGAAATCTGGTCCCATGTTCAGATGTCCTGTCATGTGCATGGGGCAAACTCATTACACTATTGAAAACTATTTGGGGGAAAAAGGAGTGTATATTAAAGCCAATTAGGGCATTAGGGTTGGTAGTAATGGTGGTGGTAGGGACTGCTTACATCCAGATTTGAAATCAACTATTCTAAGAAACTTTGAACTCTTCCCTTCCTTTGACAGATGTTATATGAGCACCCTGACAGTAGAGCAGAGCCATAAACCTGTCACCATCAGATACAGTCTCTCTGAAGAGGAGAAGGAAAAAATACTCTAATTTCTGGGAAAGAATGAGAGACAGAGTTCTCAGTTGCTTCCACTGCAAACACCATGTTTCCCAGCACATCATGATGACTAATGCACTCAGGCAGTTTACAGTAAACCTCATATGTGTTAGAAGCAGGAGACACTTGGCCTCAATTTACACTCTCTTGTCAAACAGAACTCCCATTGAAATGGGATCATGAAGGCTGATTTACTCTCTGAAGATCTTATAAGGAAATAGAGAAAAGGCAAATCTGGGGACAAGAGAGATCAGAACTCTTGGGCCCCTCTATAGGCCAAAGAAAACTCTAAGTCAAACTGGGACTTTTGGGCTTCCCCTTCAGGTTCCCTTCAGTACCCAGACAGAAGGATCAGTCTTGTAGAGGCAACAAGAAGGGAAATGCCAAGAAAGGTACTACATTTGTGACACTTGGGAGTGTGAAGAAGAAATAATCTACAGGAAGCACTCAAACAACGTAAGCCAAGAAAGCAAATCAGATTTAGGAAACTATTAGTCATTGTCTGGATGAGGTATTGAGGACCAAAAGAAAAAAAGAACAAGCTGAATAGAGGACTCTGGTGCTTAAGTTGCAGCTGAGTCCCCTTTTAGATGCACAAATCTCCAATTAATTACTATTTTGCCTTTAAGACAACTAGAAAATTTGTACACGCAGCATAGTTTCCTTTTAGGTACCTGCAATTCACCTTTGGGACATATCCAGTATCTCCTTCTGAATAGTCAAGATCAGTCCACTGTGTCCACTATTAAATAAATAAATAAAAATATTCAGATACACTATTCACTTTGAATATTAAATTTTCCATGCCAGTAACTAGAAACTTCAGAGTAGATAAGATCTGTAGTAGAAAGAAATAAAAAGAAGTGTATGCTACCAGTACATGAACTATGTTTAACTTATGTATAGAATAACAGTTATTACATTCCTTGTTTGGACTGTTTGATTCAGCAGCACATTTGCAAATTCAGCATCCTGCTAATGTCTGTGTGAAAGCAGAGCAGCAGAGCTATATTATTTACTGAATAAAAGAACTGTACACTTACAGTATTTTCATACTGTAAATAACTGCAATTAAACAGAAGATTAAGCCTTTGGTTGCTTTCACTACTAAATCAGATATTCAACTTCACCTGTGATTAATAGTTACTGGAAGTCACTATGGTCTGCTGAAGCTTTTCAACTTTTGTCTGATTTTCTTCAATATCAAATCCCAGTGGACACTCTGAGACTCAGCCCCACACATACCATACAGAGCAGGTTTGAAGCTCTTTTATGTGTCAGAACAGGGAATCATTCACTTTTTCTGATATATTAGTAGTATTTCATATACTTTTTACAAGACATTCTTGTAAAATATATTTTACAGTGCATTGAGCCAGATTCCCATTTATAAGACAGCTGCTTGAAACACCACTCCAGAATCAGAAAGTCACACTAAAGCCTTATTTTATTAAGAAACAATGACGTAGTTCACTGTGGAAATAAAGAATAAACCCCTCATCTTTACTTGTCTCCATTTAAACTGTAATAACATGGTACAAATCCTTGCTTGCTAATATCGGTATGTTACCCAGCAGAAAGGAACAATTTGATGTCCATAAGAGGACTCAGATATCTATCAACAGACTCTCTAGAATATCCTTTTTACAGAATATCCTTTTTAATTTAATTCAAACAGGGCTAGAGAGATCATTAACTAAACCCAAGTATTCCAAAGATGCTTTAAATGATCCTCACGTACTTCTCTGATGTCTTCATAGGCACTCTGACTCTCAAAGTCACCATCTGGCATTTTTTCATTCCCCCTCTTGTTTTTTTCACCTTTTTTTTTATTGCCATTTTTAGCTATGGGTAAAAAAGAGAAACAGTTTCTCTTTTACACCTGTCAAGTTGATTTAGCACTGCCTGTTGACTGCATGGAGAATAAAATGCCTTGCTCATCTCTGGTTGGGCTCCAGCACTTCCTGCACATAGCAGACACCCAGAGTATTCTGTTATTCCCCAAAATGGGTCTATAAAACCACAAGGCAACAGAATCATAAATGCTTCTTTTGCTGTACTACAAGAAAATTAGAAATGTATTTACTTTTGAAGTAATGAGTCAACATTGCAGTGTATTTTACTAATAGTAATATGTAAAACTAATAAGAAAACTACTAACAACTCTTGAAGAAAACAGACAGCCAGAGAAAGGTTTTCAGAGAGGCTGGTTAAGCTCCTGAAAGAGATAGCTGAGATGTTCAGTGATCAGCATCCTCCATGGCTTAGGAAATGAAGTCCCCATCAACAAAGTTATCAGAGAGCAGTGGTGTTAGATGTCCACGGTCATGGTGACATCTAAAGACCCTTAACCCACTGCCCATGCACTTTATTCTTGTCAGGGCATGGACAGTGTGTTCAAGAAGTTTACAGAGAAGTAGCTTCTGCATCAGAGACATATAAACGCACAGATATGATGGCTATGATCAACGTTGAAAGAAATCCCTTCCAAAGAGACTCTAATACCCTCTTTGATTCATGGCTTATTGAATTAAGAAGGACCAAACCATACATTAAGGTAGTTCCCAGGGACAGAAAGATTAAAGGCAATTGCCTGCTCCTAGCATGACTGATCATTACTATCACCTCTGTTTTCTCTTGGGGAATGTTTGTTTGAGCTGAGAAAATGCTGTGGGAGTGTTTTGCACGTGTAATCACTTGATTTTAAATTTCAGCTCCATCACAGTTTTGCTTGTTTCCGTTTTCCACAGGTAACCAGCAATGAGTGTTGAGGGCACATACTTGGATATTTGTTTCAAAAAGCCCTACTTTCTAAGACAGGCAGTACCACAAGACATACCATCACCAGAGGCCTGACAAGAAGGCCAGATTTATTGCATACTTTGCATAATAATGTGGTAGTGCCCCCCCCCCCCTTTTGATAATATAATCACGAGCAGCTATTTTGTGTGAATATGACAATCAAATTTCATCCCTGTATCCAGACAATAAATCTTTCAGAAGTCTGCTTTTTACATAGACAATGAATTGGGCAAGGCTCAAAAAATCCCTGGAAGAAAAGGCTCATATTTTAAAAATTCAAGAAATTGCTTCTTCTGCACCATATCTTCAACTTCCAGTACTTCATCTTTTTGATAGATTCTAAGTTCACGTAGCTGATAGAAGTCTTCCTGCCAAACCCAAAAGAAATAATTGAGATTTGATTGTGAACCATCGGAATGACCTCTCTAACCAGCTCACTGAACAGAGAATAACATTAGAAAACAAGAATGAGTTCAACTAATGATTGACTCAGAATATGCTGGTATGTCAGGGACAGGTGTAGGCTCAGATTCATATTATTAAAATCTATTCAGTGAAATCATCCCTTTCTTAAAAAGGTATTTTTCTCACCTTAAAAATTAGTTTGAATTCAGAGAAGCTTGCTAGGAGAATTATCATAGAACATGGTGTTCTCTAGCATAATCAAATGCGTTTATTCTAAATTTTTTCTCATGTTATATTATTCATTGAAGCCATAGCTAATCAAAAAGGGTTGGCCGATTTTGAAAGCATTGCCCATTATTTATTCTTAGTCATCCTTTTTCCTCTTTTGCTGTGACATTCTTTAAAGGATGGGCTCTTAAACAGAATGGTTGTGTTATGGTTTATTATTCTACTTATTTGCAGAAACGCTGAGATGAAAATAGAAGCTGATAGATGAAAGAAAGCTCATTAAAAGCCAGATGTTTTCATCTTCGCTTGTCACATCTGGCAATTAGGACATGATACAGGTCGTATTAAAATCCATGGGAGATATTCCAAAGAGCATGTAGGGCCAATGAGTTCATTCATAGAAGGTGCCAGTATAAGAAGTTTAAGCAAAAGTTTTAAAATTACAATCTACATCCTAGGTCGCAGGAGTGCTCCAGTTTCTCTGGACTTCTCAGGAATGGAAGCCAGGCTGAAGACAGGATACCAGTGGGTTAGATAACAGCAACACCGATAATATTCTTGGTTGCTATATAGGTCATTTACAACTCAATAGCATTCACTTATATATCAGCCTCTGTATGCAGTCATGCCCAAACTTCATTTTACCTTCTGATTCAGTTCTCTAACCCCAAAGCCTGTTTCATGGCCCCTCTGAATCTCTGTATTACTAGCCACTGCCCCATCTCCCTTCACACCGACCCCTCTAAGCTCCTTGATGCATCACCTAAAGCTGCTGCTGGCACAGCTCTCTGCCAGACCCTCACCAGCCTCCCGCCCCATCTGGCTTTCAGCCCTTGCATTCCACAAAAATGCTTCTTGCCAATTTTTCTAATGAATTCTTCCTAGCTGGAGCTCTGAGACATTACCCCATCTTCAACGTGCCAGCAAAGTTCAACATGCTGGATTTCAAACGCCTTCAGAAAACTGACTTTGATGACTCCCTTTGCTCCTAGCCTTCCTCCCAGCTCTCTAGGTATGCATCCAGCATGCCTGCCCATTTTCAATCTCCTCCCTATCTGCTCCCTTTCCATCTTTTCTCTAGCTAACCCCAGCTGATCTTGGCGAGCAATGTTGATTCACAGGCTACCTTTTCCTTCTGCATCTCCTTCTGTTCTAGCTGGAAACCTAGCGTAAAAACTAGACTAAAACCCAAACACAGCTCCTTTATTTTCCAGTGGCAGTCAGAATTGTGGTGACAGAACAAGAACCACTATAACGTGTAATTTTGTAAGTCAGATTTGTTTCCTAGGAAGAACTTTTGCTAATGTTTGGTAAGTTCCACCTTTCTCTACTTTCCATGAGCCTGATAGTCTCAGATTAAAAAAAGCTGTGTAGATGGCCCTTTGGAAAGAATGGTATCATGTTAGACATGAAAGGCAATATAGAATAGAGTATCTTTTGCATTGCCTTTCTGAAGCTATTTCATAGCTATGCTGAAAAACAGCAAAAGTATAAAAGAATATATAATTACAGATATAATTGTGGCACATTCACGCACAATAGGAATGCAGGTTTAACCGTGACCCTGAGCAATAGGCAATATTAAGCAGTGTTCATGGGCACCTCAGCCCATAAACCCCTCTCAGGTGAGTTTTGGCCTCTAGGCAGACAAAGCCCCAAACCATCTGTGGGGGTCTGCCCAGGTGGTAGCTGAGGCAGCATTTATTAAACTCCATTAAAGAACTCATAAAAGAAAAACACTGATGTTAATGAGACTCTTTCCACTGATTTGAATGGGCTTTGGATCAAGGCCTAAATAAGCAAGGATGGAATTAGAAAAGGGAAATTTGTATATACAGAAACCCGTCAATCTGACTGTTTACCTTCCAACGATGACCTAGTACCATTTCATTTATAAGTCATTTAAAGGACAAGAAGGCAGGCTGATATTTTTTTGCTGTTATCTGAATCAAATATTTGCAAATATTGATTCCAACAATACTTTTCCAAACATATACATATATTGCAACCCCACTGACATCAATAGTATTTCTTCCTGCAATTATATTTCACAGACTGAAAACATTTATATTCTCACTACCTTTAGTAATTAGCTTAAATAAATTGAGCCCGTGTCATCTGTTACGTGCTGCATCCTTCAGACTGCTAAGTTTGATTTCAGCTTTGATTCAAAGCTAGAAGTGATCAGTACCAGCTGCTCAGCCAAAGGGCAGATCACATTTTCCCGGTCCTCCGCCTTCTTCATCCCAGCTCTGAGCCAGCCTATTGTTTGTTACAACTAATTAATCCCACATGCCCCAGCTTCCAGCGAGCCTCACAAAAAGCAGATTTTTGTATTTACTGCACGTCCAGTAAATTATTTCCAGTTCTGAATACATGTATAAGTACATGGATGTATACACATGTGTACAACATGCACACAGCCAGACTTGTCGTTATTGTTCATGGCTGTTTGGTAACTGCCATTGTTGTCCTCCTAATTGGCCAAATGTGAGAAATTATAATTATGTATTATTATTTAGGCACCTCTGTGCAGGGCCAGATGTTCAGCTATTCATTTCAAACCCAATGACATGGCACTAGGCTTTGGTGTCACTGCACTGCACTGTACTGCTGGGACCTGGATGTCTTCTCCGTGCCCTTGCTAGACTGCTGCCTGTTGCCATTGGCTGCCTTTGGGAGAAGGAAAAGGAGAGATTTCAGATGTTATAGCCAGAATTTTTATCACTGTCTCTAGTTAAAATTGCCTGACACTTCCTTTTAAATGACTCCTGTTTTCAGTTATTTGCATCTTCAACAAATGGTAACCATTCTGTTTTCTAGGTGTCTGCCCTAGGGTTTTTTATGGCTATTTCCGTTAATATAGTTCAACTTCTCCCGAGGGAACACATCGCATTTTACCATATTAAAGTAGATCTAACAACCACCTTACTGAGTAGGTGTCAAGCTTCCACGTGCTGGAGCAAGGAGCAAAGCTTTGGTGGAGGAAATCAGTTTGTGTTACCTCTGGCTAACCTCACAAAGCTCAAAGGCTTTAAAACCTCTTACTGCAGGTGGTTGGTGGAAGCTTGGAAGCTGGTAGCTCTGTCAAAAGAGTACACGCCTGCTGTGAAAGCAGCAATGGAGCTCTTTCCAGCTGCTTTTGGTTGAGCATCATAAGTTTCACCCATGCTTCGCTTGGCCTTGTGCTTGGCCACACTGAGGAAGAGGAGGGGACTGAGGAGGAGCTCACCAGGCTGAACACAGAAATAAAAGAGTCAGGTAGGGTGGAAATCAAGAAGCAGTAAATCAGAAATTAAAATGAATCTTGTACAAGTCAATTGGTTGGCACACAATGGAGTATGTTTGGGGGAGAGTTTAAGGAGGAGTTTTGCTTGTTTGTTTGTTTTTCTTATCTAATTCCATAATTTCCTATGTAGAAAAGAAATGTGATTCTACTTGAAAAATCAAACATTTTTAGGAAATGCCTGTAACACCTCAGTTTGCTTTCCCAGCATAGTTGGAATTTTGTGCTGCATATGCACAGTGCATAAAACAAACCAGGCTGGGAAGGGAAGAGTGCTGTGTAATGAAGGAGGTCGACATCAGTACAGCTGCTGCTTCCTCTGCACCTGCAAGGTGCTCAGCACACCAGATGGGGAACAAGAACGATGCCTGTCTGCCAAGATAAATGAACATTGCCCTTCCAGACTAGAAGTCATTCCCCTTGCTGTGCTTCTGTGCTTTCTGGAGCATGTGTGAAATCATGGTGCCAGAGAAATTGGGAAAAAAAGCCAACCAAAAAAGGTGAAAGCAGAGCTGAACTGCACAACACCCCACTACAGGTGGGAATCCTGTGTTGCATCTACCACTTTGAATAAGAAAAAGCCTGGGACCTAAAGAGGTAACTTAAAAACCCGTGGTTAGATAACAAATGAGGCAGTACTTGAGACCTGGAAACTGTTGCCTACTTCTGGCCCCGATGGATCTTGCTCTCGTCTGTGGTTTCTGCCTTGATTTACACTGGCAATCCAAACTGGCTGCCCCACAAAGGGTTTTCAAGATTTCAGAAATGGTATTTCCTTACCACTGTTTATTATTATAACAGCTAAGAACTTTTCTAATCAAAGACTAATTGATTTCTATCAGTGTTAACCTTAAATTGAAAATTCTGTGTTTGCTATTGGCTAGATGTAAATGGAAAAAAATTAATGTCCCTATACAACCCTTGATGCTCTGTTTTGCTGCATTGCACACAGTAATGTCTCTGGGTTGCACACTTTGTGCTCTGTACTCTGGTTGTTATCATTAAAAGTTTCCTTCTGAAGTACAGAGGAGTTCTTTTTTAAGTGAGTGTCATTTGGCCCCTAACTGTACAACTCTGAAGTTGATCTCACGGGCTAAATTCAGTTCTGAGTGTCCCAAACCTACCAAAAGTAACTACTATACGTGCAGAAAACACGGGAATAAACCTTTCCTTCAGGGTGGTGCAACTAGCTCTTGATGGGAACAACTGGATGGTAATTGCTAACCAAGTTTCTGCAAATTTTAATAATATTTGCATATTTTCATTCAATCACGTGCAGAAAACAGAAAATAAAATAAAAAGTGATTTTTTTTTTTAATAAGGAATTTTTGTTGTCGCTTAATTTCTTTATTTTACAGGCCAATAATTACACTGAGTTTGCTATGGCTCAGTCTCTTACAGTGAGGATCTTTGTCTATATATCTTCCTCTGGAGGGTTTTAAAGTGAAATCTCAAATGAAATTCACATTTGTAAGTACAATCAATTCAGAAGCCTCTCTTACACTAAAATTACCAGGGACAAAGTAAGGTGTTAGCATTTACAACCCACTTGTACTTCAGAATCTGTCTCCCTTCATTTGTTGTTAGAACTGCAAATTTAACAACAATCCAGCTGTCAAGTGTAATTAAGCAGGAAAAGTCCATACACTAGCTACAGTGCAGCATAATTAGTACGTTAGCACTCCTAAACCTCTTTACTTGATGAGGAAGGGGTTAAAAAGTCTGTAAAAGTTCTGAAGACTTGTTCTGCAGGATATTAAAAATTAATGTGTTGTCATCATCATCACCACGAACACAGTTATTGTTATTACTACCAAGACTCCCATTAACTGGATATTCATTAATGTTAAAAGTCACAGCATGAGATTCAGCAGACTCCAAGCTCTGGAGAAGGAGGTGGAAAGTTACCTGGTGGAGTTTCAAGAATGGATTTTCCTTTTTTGCTGCTTTTCTTCGGTTTTAACTCTTTCTTGCTCGGTTTGAACCCTGGGTGCTCCTCTGGCTGTGCAGCACGGATAGTTCCCTCCTTTCCAGGTTGCTCCGTGAAAGGAAAATACTCTTCACCGGGGTACGGAAAAGAGTAATAATGATCCCTGTTGCTAATCTCCTGCAGATAATAATCCTGATCGTCCATGGGTACAGCCCGGGACAGATCCCCCAGCAATAGGAGCCCAAAGGCGCAGAGAACGAGGCAGAGCTGAGACGAACATGAGCTTTCCTTACCAAGGGCGATCATTAGTGTTTGCTTTCTCCTCTGCAAGCCCCTGAACTTTATTTGGGAAGAAGGGGAAGCAGAAAGCCCTGGCAGGGGGATAAGGGAGCCTGTCTGCGGAAAGTGCCTCTGCTCTGGGCTAGTTTGCAGAAGTTGAGAGGCGTGCAGCAGGACAGAGGGCTGCGGAGGGAGGGGGCAGGAGCGGGATGCATGTGATCGCTGGGCTTACCAGCCAGAAAGACAGACAAGCGCACGCGAGGAAGGCAGGGCGCTCGCTCTGTCGGCGCCTGGCAGGTGTGATCTCCAGCACAACTCTCTTGCTGCTTTTCCTTCCGTTGTTGTCGCTTTCTTCCAAAAACACAGCTAGGAGGCAGCTCTGGCTAAATCCCCTAAGAGTTTCTTTAGTCTTCCCACATGCAGCCGATCCAAGTGAGCATTTAGTCAGAGAAAAGTAAAATTGGCAGCATGCCTTTGCCTCCCAGCCTGCGTGTAAAAGTGTTTCCCTCCCCTGGGAGATGCTGTGCAGGATGGGGGTGGGCACACACAGCCCTTGGCGAACCTGCCTGCTCTGACACTCGGCATGCACACGTACATGTGATCAGTCAGTGTCAGAGTCCTCATGCCATGTATGATGTATTATAAATATTTTTGTTATATTTTTTCTTTTTAGCTTTTACAACAGTAGCATCCCTCTCCAGCACTGATCTCAGCTTCCCTGGTTGCCCCAAACAATATAACTAAATACACAACATGCACCAATTTATCATAGGCTTCTCCTAGGACATAGGGGTGCTCACTGGACATGGCCCAACTGAACATCAGGAAGCCCTTTTTCTCTCTTTTTGGAAAGATCCTGACTTTTGTTCTCTCTGAAACATCTTCCAAGCAGATTAGGTTGCACTGTGCTAGCAGCAGCACACGTGCAACCCAGTGTCGTTAATGGAATCAATTTGTCTGGGGATAAAGTCTTGTCTTTCATCTTCTTCTTACCTCCAAAATAACATTCAGCGCTGAAGGAAATGTGCAGCCATTGGCCCACATGAAATATGAATCCTCACTCCTGTGCTGAAAATACCAGCTTATATTTTCATCATGTATATTGAATTTCTTGCCATTGTCCAATCACCTAGGAGAAAGTATTACATCTGTTACTCTGCTCTTCATTCTGCCTTTGCAATCACATTTTGTGTGTGTTTCTCATAACTTTAATAACATAATAAGCACAATTTCACATCTCAGTACCTATATCTTTTGGAATATTTGGTTTCCAGACTGTGGGTGATCCAGTCCACTGTACTTAATTATTGTTTTTGCTTTCTTAATCACTATTCCAAAAGCAATTTAGTGAACACATTGTGTCTATGGTCCTCCTTTTTGCTGACACACAAAAAAAAAAAATGAAAATGTTTTCACCATTGATTTTATTTTCAGTCTGATATTTTATATTTTACATGTTTTTAAAACTCAGAACTATAAATTTTTCTTTTTTGAAGATAGCGATTTTCATTTTCCGAAGCTAGAATTAAAGGTGTTTTGCTTTTCCACTGCTTTACTGAATTATAATTGAAAAAATGGCAGTTAATGTTAAAAATTAAGCTTTTCAGATAATTTTATCTGCAATAGAAGGCTTTGTGACATTTGGCGCAGTTCGTGCAGTGACTGGGGGAAATGTGGGAGCTCAGACACACCAAGCACAGTGTGTGAAACAGGCTGCTTGTCCTCTGTATTCAGTGGCAGGCTGAATATCGTGGATATCCCAATTTAGCAATTTCACAGATGTTCGTACTTTGTTTTCCCTTTCCAAACTATTCAGTCCTCTTCCTTCATCCCAACTTCCAAGGACAGAGCACGAGGTACGGAAGATGTGCATACTTTTGTTACTGTTTGCAGCACAGACACTCTTTTGCAAATATTGTGGACATTTTCATGTCTACAGAAGTCATCATAGAGTTGACTTTTCCATGTCATCATTAATGACCTACATTTTTGGTAACTAAAGAAGCCCTAGCTGCAAATTCTTAAAGTCATTGCAGTGATCAAAAGTGTTCCATAGAAACAGAAGAGGATGTACATTTCCAAGCAAAACAAAGTATTTTCATGCAATGTAGAGTCATGTGTACATTAATTAAAGACTGAGGAATGTGATTTGGGGGAATTTTGTATTATTTACTTTTGTCAACTCTATAAATGCACATTTCAATAATATATGCATGTAAAGACCATGTATATTCTTTTGTACACAACAGCTGCTCTATAAAATAGTACCTTCTTGTAAAGAGTCAACTTTTTTAATTCATCCTACTTATATTAGTTATGGTTTTTTATACTATACTATATATTATGTATATTATATATTACATGTTATGTGTTATATAGTGTATATTTATTATATATTATAGACATGTGTCACATATGATTTGGACCTCTTTACTAGATAACCATGTATTTTGTCTGCATATAAGTAGATGCATGACTATAGCTACTTCTAGTACAGCAGGAAAAATCTTCTCCAATACTAGCCATATACCATCAACAATACCATTTGTTTGATACATGCAAAAGCTTATATTTAAGTGACACAAATATCACCCAAATGTTACCTAGATCACCCATCAAAATACCTTTTTATTTGTGTACCCAGCAACTGATTGCTGTATGTTCACGTTGTCGTGAGGTGATGGTGGTATTTGCTGGAGATGAAGACTCAGTTGGAGTGTTCATTTGCACACAGCTTCCTAAGAAAATCACCATTCCATGATTCTGTGATTATGTGAAATGTGGCTCAAGTGACAGTAGTGTCTGTGTGTTTTTCTCTCACCCCTAATAATTTCTGAATTCTCTGGCAAATTACAAGCAAGTTCATCAAAGCAGTGAAGGTCTCAACAAAGTTTCTATGCATTGTGGCTGAGAGTCCCTGCAAGGGCCTCCTCACAAATGATCTGTGGTGAGAGGCCACAACACGACCTTGCACATTGCAGGAAACAGGAGAAGCCATGCCCAAACATGCCTCTAGGGACAGTCAAACCAGAAGAGAACCTTGGTTAGGAATTCATGGTCAGCCATGAGGACACATCCAGCAGGATACATTGAGAGATTCAAGGAGCTGCAGGTTCGCTTGCACACCTCCATTTCTGCAAGTAACAGTGTTGCAGAACTTCAGGATGGGCCCCAACCATTCCTCACCTCTCAGAGCCACCACAAATAACTCTATCCCTTCTCTCCACGTGTCCATACCTTCCTTCTCTCGACAGCAATCACTGACTCCTAGTCGCCCAGAGAGACTTACTCACCCAAACATGTCTATATCTACCAACACCTATTTCTATGTCCCTGCCCATGTCTGCACCTAGCTTGCCTACATTTCTTTCTCTTGAACTTTAATACTTTCTGCTAGTTTGTATTTCTTACAACTTGGTCAGAATGCACGGAGTGAGCACTCCTAAGAAATGGCTGTTATTCCTGTGGGTTTCTGTCTGCAAGCATTGCTGTTCCTGGTGGACCCACCTCTGCTTTCAGGGTATGCATGCGGCCAGCCAGCTGCAACCATGGCAAAGCCTGTCTGTGGTCTTCCTAAGTATAAGAAGTCTTTACCCTTTTTTCTCTCAGTCAGCATCCTAGCAATATACAACTTACAGGAAGGGAGATGTTTTTTCTTCTTAGAGTAGCATGGGAGTATTAACCTCATTGAAGTCTCATTAGTTGAACTGAGAGATGTTTTTAGCATAAGAAGGGCTGCTCCTTATTTTTGCCTGTAAAGTATCACAAAAGCTTTTAAAAATTTGCAGTTGATGTGAAAGGAGATAAAGCAAACTAATATTTCTGTAGAACGACTGTAGCTAGCCATATCCTCCCTCCTGGAACAATGCCCATGACAATGTAGAAGTCATTCTACACAAATTTTTGTTCTGCTGAAGTGAAATACTGCATGCTGTTATCTGGAAATTAGCAGGGGTTTCCCCCTCTGTTCCCGAGAATCATTTATTTGCAAGATTATGGTTTACCCTCCAAGCCGAGTTAACATTTTTCAAGCCGTGTTCTTTGAGCTAGCTTCATCAACAGCCCTGGAAAAAGACAATTCCAGTTCCTCCTCACCCCAGCTGCAGGCAAAAAGCAGCACCCTTTCCCACCTTTCCTGTCCCTTGAGATTTTTTTTTTCCCCAGCTCCTATTTCAGATTGAAATTATATGGCTTTGATGGAACTACTAGTTAAAGTCTAGGAGAACTGGGCTCCATCACACTTTCCAGCCCCTGCAGCCTTGTTTTTCCCTACCCAGATGTCAACAACCCTATCTTCCAGGAGTTCTGATTCAGGAATGCATTTTTACTGAAGACAGGTAGGGTTGTATGTGTAAGCACTGTCCTCCTTCAAGATCTTCCTTTTTATTTACACAATGCACAATCACACATTTCTTACTTAATTCCACTTCAGACTGGTCAGTGACTCCTGCAACTTCTCTTTTTGAATGTGTGCATCGTTTTTTAATTGGAGAAAAGCTTAGTGGTGGGAATGAAAAGATGAAGAAATAGGCATCCCTCTCATTCCCATTCCTCGGTAACTTTCTGAGGTAGCACATAAGGTTTCTATATGTCTTGGCAACAAAACACCACTAAAAATAACTTTTCTTCTGAACACCAGAAAAGTTTTTCTCCCTTTGTACTTTAGATCTGTAGTAAATCACAGAGAACAGAGCAGAGCAAGAAAATAGAATTAGTTTTTAAGCAGTCTTTTTTTTTTTTCTTCATAAATCATTTTACTCCTGCTGTCAACAAGGTCAAAACATATCAGAGGAATGGAAACACAAAACTAACACTGGGAAACACAAAGTAAACTGCATTTAACATTTATATGTCACTTAAGTGCTGGTTCTTATGTATGTAACTGAGAAGAATTTCAGCTAGCTGCTTTTCTGCAGCATACCTGTGTTTACTGCATGCACCCCTGTGGTACCCAGGCTCTTAAAAGCCTATTTGCACTTGCTTGCAAGTGTCACTCTTCCTCCAAGAGCTGACTGGATACAAACCCAAGCTCTGATAGGGAGACGTTTAATTCGTTGTTAAGAGAGGTTTGACCTAAAGGGAAATATGATTATATTACCAGGTGAGGGATGCCAAAAATGTGTGGGATCTCAACTTTTGTCTTCTGAGCACATAAAACAATGACAAAAATATGAGTGAGTCTGAAGAACAGTCACTTATGCTCCCTTCCTTTGTGAGCAGGCTGGTATTCCTTTTTGAAAATAGATTTTAAAATAAACACGACATCAGTGAAAGCAATTATTTCCTTTAGAAATTGCTTATTTTAACTGGTAGGAAATGCAGCATACATTCTGCCTGGGGAAATTAGCCCAGTGTATTGTCTTTAACTTTTCTGGTAAGAACAACATGACCTTCAGATAATCATTCAGCATATTGCCTTTGTGTTTCTCTCTGAAGAAGGAGCTCAGATTGCCATGGAAACAAAAGTTCCTTGTTCTCTTATACTTCCCTGTGTTATGATATCATTTTTGCTGTATGAACACTTTTCTTAGCAAGAAATGGAACCGTGGGATTTTCATGTTTTGAGCATCCCAAAGTCATCTTAGGTGATGGCTCAGTTCACGGCAGAAATGCTTTGAATGTGGATCAGAGGCTTCACACATCATCCTTATTATTTAGGGATACTTAGATCAGACAAATTTGCTTCAGTCCATTTGTGCTGGAGAAGTGAAAAATCTCTGCATACTCTTTTCCAGAGTTTTCTTTTCCCTTCCATGTTGAACAGATGAGAAGAAGCAGCATTTTGGGAAAGACAACATTAACCCATGACATAAACAAAGCCAAAAAGAATTTCTGGCATTTTTGCAAAGAATGCAATAGTTCTTTTTTTTCTTTTTCTTGTGATGGGAACTACATTTCTTCATGCCCCAGAATGCCTGTAGATTTAATGTTGACAACACATCGCCCTGGCGTTTGGCAGTCACTGCTGGATCATTGCCAGTAGGATTATCACCAGAAAGGGGACTGAAGAAGCTGCCACGCGATTCAAAAGTCTGTAATGCTAGCAGTACAGAAAGAAGAACCAATATTTTTTTTCCCCTAATATTATTTTCCTTTGGCTGATTAATCAGCATTTGAAAGACTGGGGATCTGCATTAGTCAATAGCTGAAAGTAGAGTTTTTGCGTCAATCAAGATAGAGCAAATTTTACGTGTCTTTCATTTTAACTGTAAGGCCAAGCTAGCATTAGGGCTACAGAGATGACTGAGTGACGGTGGTTTTATGGAATAGTTGGAGAAAATGGGAAGAAATGCCCCAGCTTTGGAGGCAGACAGGCTGTGGGTGATGTGCGGCAGGAGCGGCCTTTTCGCTTTACTTGTACAAAAACAGCCACTTCCAGCAAATTCCCATGGACATCACCTACGTGCCAACATTTGAATTTCAAAAAGTAATGACTCTCACATTTCTGTCTGGTATTTCCTGGACCAAAATTGCTGTACATGTGCCATGTGGAGTGTGAGCAGTATGTTTAACACATCCCAGGCAGCAGCAGGGAAATGCAATGTGGAGATTGATGAAACTCAAAAGCCTTTTTTTTTTTTTTTTTCCTTTTTTTTCCCCCCTAGGATTTGTTCAATATCCACAGCCTAAGTGTAGCCTGAGAAGTCACAGACAGAAATCTGGTGTGACTGAAGATGACATAAATGTAGCAGTCTTTGCCATGCCAAATGCAGTAGAGCAGGCAAATGTGACACCAGAAAGCAGTCATCAAAATTATTATATTTAAGAGCTTTTTAAAGACAATAGCAAGGAGTGATTCCTTTCAGATTAAAGTAGTATTCATGGTTGTGATTCATTTGGACTAATAAATAAATAATGCGATACTTCCATAATAACTATGTCCCTGCATAGTTTATATCCAAATCTGAACAGACTCAACATTAATTTAGAGACATTTCATTATTTACAGCTAACGTATTTGTTTGAAGGTTGGAAGAACTGATTTTGTTAATTGTCATAATCACACGTTTTTGACAAAATGCTGGAAATACCTTCCATAATGCATTCACTTATTAAAACAGTGAAAATGCAAGAATTTATGTGAAAGATAAGTTCCAAAATGAGTCTTCACTTGTCATGCAGTAGGCATCAAAGATTCATGTCAGACTTACATTACTGGATATGACAGTATAGTTTCACAGCTGTGTAATAAACTCGTTTGAACCTGACTTCTAGCTGTTAAAAAAGTACTTGTGCCAGCCTGTTGGATAAAGCTAGTCAAAAGGTGGAGAGAGAGGCTCTGAAAATACAGTGAAGCTTTAAGACTGTGCAGATGTTTATTAATATGTGGAATAATGTAAATTACCTCAAATCACAAGTGCCCGACTATGAGAAATGCATGAATGTATTTCTCCAAAACAGTCCTGGGCACTGCCAAGGAAGCAAGATAGTGAAAAGGTCAGGGGTCTGATACAGTAATCATTGATGCCTTGCATTTTTTTAATCTATCTTGAGTATTTTGGTTCCTAAAATCACAGAACAATTTAGGTTGAAAGGGATCTTTGGGAGATCAGCTTCCCCCTTTTTTGTCCCCTCTGCATATTTAGACTAAGATTTCCAAGAAGGGGTTTATTTCTCACAATATGCTTGTACAGTCCCACTTATTAATGGAATCATCACTATTAGAGATGTTCTTGACTTCAGTTGAGTTATATCATTAAGACAGTCTTTAACATTTGGGTTACTGAATTTGAGTTTTGGAAATATTGAAATGTAGCCAAATACACCCCACAGTGTAGTTCAGATTAGCTTTGTTCCTTCATACTGGGTATGGCAAACACAGCTCAAGTAAAATACCTCAGCTTCACTTGAGGCCAGATAAGCTTGTCAGCTGAACAGATAATCTTTTCCAGAAGCATCCATCAGGATTTAACAGCTTATGTCATAAAAAAATGATAATAAAAACAATAATAATATTTTTAAAGGAAATCACTGGTGAATAAAGTCAAGAACTACCACATCCTTCGCAGCAGTATCCAGACAAATGAGTTTCCTATTTCTTGGTTACTGCTATATCTAGATTGATAACCAAACTGGCACAAAGCAGTTTCTGCATTCTCCTGGGGTTTTTAGAGATGCAGCTATTGCCTATGACCTTCTCTTCCTCTCCCATCCTTGTTTCCTGCACATCTGCCTTGTGATGAGCCCCCTTTTCCTCAGCCGTAATATTTTTTGGCATTGACCACAGTGGATCAGGGGAAAGGCAGAGCCCAGAGGGTGGCAGAGCAGGTACCACGATGTTTCTCCAGGTGCCAAAACATTATTTAACTAAGCAGGCTTCCCTAGCTTTCAATGTTGCTTCCAAATTTGAACACCCCGAAGCCCCACAGAAGGTAATTTTTGTAGTAGGGTATTTGGAAATGCCTGTCCCATTGTGTTGCACTGTCACCAAGCTGTCTGTCCACTGGTCTTCCCAAAATCCATCCATCTGCAGTGCTGTCATCTCTTGTGGTGTTTGAGTCCCCGATGGATTTCATTTCAACTCAACATTAAAGTCAAAATGGCAAAAAAATATCCACTCACATGGCATGAAAATTGGCTGAATAGTGAAAAGACAGCTAAACCAGTAACTCGAGAAGAAAATTGCTCTGCGAATTTAATGATTTTCTGTTATGTTTAGCTAGCTGTTATACCAACATACAGACAGCTTCAGACCAACCCAAGCACATGAATCCTCTTGCCAAGATGGCAATTAGGGGATGTGGAAGAGAGCCAAGGGTATTCGCTCTGGATGAGGGAGCAGGAGACATGAAGAAAAGCTGGACTGGCTGTGATGAGCAGTCAGATGCATCAAGTCATTACAGAGGGACACAGGATGGAGGTCCAGAGGAAATCACGCTCGGTTTCCCTCCTGCCTGCACGCAATGCCGGTACCTCCAGTCCTTCCAGGACAGTTGCTGCAAGCTCAGCTTTTCTTCTTGCTTCTCCACCAGCCCTCCTTGTCCCAAAGGCTGCAATGACCTTCCAGTCCTGCTGCCCCCTGGCCAAATTAGCAAATGGTGGGGGGGAGCACATCACCAAATGGTGGGGAGTTTTATACGCACATTTGTTTTAAGTCATGGATATCCATCCTAAGCACAGAGGAAGAAAGAAACTTCACTCACAATGTTTGTCCTACCAATGAAGTTGCCATATGTGGAACTCAGGTTGCTGCTAAGAATTTCTGGGCTTTCTCACAGCTATGAGTATGCACAGTGATTAGTTTCATCAACTAATATGAATACAGTCTTCGGCAGCAGATAGTATTCCCTGAATTTTTATGATGAGCTGAGCTGTCAGCCACTTCTTTCTTTAATCCCAGAATTACAGTGATTCTGGCTCGTGATTCAGCAGGTGCTTTGAGCCCTTGGTGAGTCCAGTTTGCACAGGAATGTTCTGCCTCATCCTGAGCCATCTGGCAGGGCCCTGAGCCACAGGAATTAGGAGAGGGCTCTGGTAGACATGACCGGTCTGCTCAACCATGGTCATCTCCCCTGCGTGTCTGTACACCTCCTCGCACGTTCAGCAATTTACTGCAGGGCAGCATTAGTTAGTCAAGAGGCTCAGGAATCCACTCAGACAAACTAAGCGTTCCCCAGTATCATATTTTCCAGTGTGAAATGCCTCATGTCATTAACCTTCCTATATGCACACGTATCTGTTGTGTCCAGTGAACAGCAGTGAACTGCTGTTAAACAAGCCGAGGGCCAGCACGGCAGGGAAGATGGATGCAATGTGCCTAGAAACTTTTGTTGTGCTGCAGCAGATATATCTTCACCTTGGTAGTGGAAAATCAGCTTCAAAAGTCAGGGTCAGCTGGAGGATCACTTATAGCTACTTTGTAAATGGTTCCCATCTAGCTGTGATCCATCATACATACCAGACTAATGGATTACAGTGCAGCAACTTTAGCTTCATCCTCTTTTATCTTGGAAAATCTGGGTAACAGTATTAAGCACACTTTTCCATAAATAATTTATGCGAGGAGGCCAACCTTGTAATTGCAATGGAAAATATTTGTTTCGTGTTATTTCACCCAATCATGTGTAAATTCCTCCTGCCTACTTGTCTAGGGCTGTCGTGAAAGAAAAAAAAATCCTATAAGGCAATGTTGAAAATGCCCTGGAAAACACCAGAAGCTTAAAACAAAAACAGTAGGATGGAGAAAGGCAAAGCAAGACACACCACACTCCAGACAGACAGCCCGATTCCATGGACATTCATTAATCTGGGAAAAAATCCCTTGGAATTTCTAAGATTATTGGAAGTGTGGTGGTGGTGGTGGGTTTTGGTTTTAATCTTTCTAGCATTAAATACTTCACCCTCGCTCCTCTGCTGCAGCCACCCATGGGTGAGCCCCGTGCAAAGGCTGGGATGCAGCCCTCAGCCCCATCCCGCCTGTGACCTGCCTCATGCAGGCTTTGCTCCCAGCCCCAGCTCACAACAATTCCCTTTCTGAAAGCCCTAATGAGATGGTGTTTACAGAACCCTGCTTGTGCGTGTCAGCAGCGGTGGGAGCCCCACGGCTGGCCGTGCCGTGCAGCCAGCTCAGGCCAAAAAGCCTTTATCCAGGCCAGGCAATTAATAGTCCCCTGCATTCTGCCTCAGCTCCCCATCAGGCAGCCCGCTTATTTTGTCGCTTGGTCCTTAATGACATCATTTCATATAACTCCTTACTCTTTATAGTGTTGGTGTTTTCACCACCTTGATTTTTTCAAATAGCCGGTTTTGCTAAGAAAACAGCCAGAGGGTGCAAGCAGGTTTTATTACCAGCCCAACAGCAATCTGTTGAGGTAACACTGTCTTTACAGGCGGATCTTTCTGCTTGGCCTGCCAGTCTCTTTCATTTTTGTGTCAGAAAGTAGATGTCTGTGCTATAAAGAAAGGTTCACAATGTGATAGTTGTGATTCTGGACTCTTCAAAGTGGACTGTAATTGTGCTTCTACAAATAAAAAATCAAAAGCTATTCATCCCAGAGAATCAGCAGTGCATACTCATGTTTAAACATATAAACAACAGCACCGCACTCTTTCAAGATCAGATTTAGGATCTGAGAGAGAGGAAAACTTTTTTCTTTATATTTCTCCCTCTCCCCCAAGCACTGAGGCCCTTCTTGCATATTTTCTCTCTGTCCGGTTTCTTTGTACAGGCAGCCACCCACGTTCCAGCCACAAGCACAGAAAGCTGAGGAGTAGCAGAGCCGAGATTTACCTTCAGTTCTTCAATGTTCTGTCAACCTGACCATGCTGCTCCAGCTTTCTGTGACTCACTTTCTCCATTTATTCTTCTCTGGAAAAACTCTTCTGCAGCTGATAAGAGCTGCAAGTTTAATTCTCTTGTACTTACATGTGCTTGTGTGTATTGAACACACACGTTCAATAGGACTGCATAACTTTGTTTGGAAATTCGTGCAGGGAAGATTCATTAATAGGTTGACTGTGAACAGTGCTCCACCATCCTAACAAGGAGGAGGCAGGATGATGGAAAAGCCTTGGCGTCTATTTATAAAGTGTTACTTGGTTGCAGTCAGTTCTCCAAACTATTTCTTAAAGAACCTACAGCTTGTAAGCTACCAGTTTTTCAACTGAACTGTTTATAAAAGGGACTGTAAGAGTCTCCCTCCTGTGAGTAAGACTTTTAAGGTCTCATTTCAAAGCAGATGTCCTGGCTAAAAAGGTGATAAAGCATAATCATGTGTTTTCTTTGCCACAAAAGGAAAAAACAAGAGGTAATATATGAATTATATTAACAATTTCTTCCTACAAATGACACTTTCCAAAGCAAATCAGGCAAAGCTCATTTTTTAATAGTTTTCACTGAAATTAAAATATTTCCCTAATAGGGAAATTTAGCATGAAAATTTTTGAGTAACACTCAACATACAATGGTCTGTGTATAGCAATTATGTTATGTATATATATATAATTTATAGAAATGTATAGGATTAGTTGGTACCTTTATAAGGATGCTATAAAGCTGTTAAAATGTAGTGTTATTTAATTTTATAATGGTGGTTGTATTTCACATATGTGTAAATTTATAATTGTAATGTATGTTGTATGCAACTATATACAATTAGATAATACAAGCTATTAGGAAACAATTCTGTGCTAAATAGTATGGGTGAAGCTGGATACACGGGTAGACTGTGCTTACCAACGCAACACATTAGAGCTGCCATAAGACAGGCTGTTTGACCTCAAAATCAGGATGGGGTGGATACAAGAAAGGGATGGGAAAGGAAAGCTTAGGAGTTTTCAAGAGAGCTTCATAGTTCCAGAATTTAAGATTAATATAAGGGGGCCACATTCATATAAATTGAACTTCTCAGAAGCAGTTGGCTCTCTCAGTGCTGATTTCTTAGAGGTACCTGTCATAAATCACTCTCACTTTAGACTTGAGATAGATAGCTGGTGCTCTGCCCAGCATCAGCAAAAGGTGCTGCACTGAGAGCCTGATGGATACCACGCTGTGCCCTTGGTATGTTGGGCCAGCTCTGTGGCTGGGCATCGAGCAGGTTGTCCTGCTTTACAGGTACTGCTAATGAGGGCTTCAAAATGGGCTCAGGGATTTTTATTTATTTATTTACTTATTTTTTGTCCAGAAAAACATGGAGCTGATAATGATATGCAACTTCTCCTTTTTCCAGACTTATCATTAATTTCAGCTAATTCTGAAGAATAAGCTCATGATCTGGAAGGTAAATATTGTTATAATTCTTGCTTCTGGATCATGTTGATTCCTGTCCTAAAAATAACCCCTCCTGCCCAGACCTGCCTGAGTCCCCGGTTGCCCCCAGCCTGGATGCTGTGACAAGTCCAGGACTGACAGATTCATTTAAACAGTAAATGGGATTCTGGGGGTAGAGTGTGCTATGAACAGTCACTGTCAGGTGTTTCAGACCACATCACTATTCCTGACTATTTCCAGAGCAATTAACATGACAGTTTAAGGTCTGTAGGTCTGTATTGGTAAACACACTTGGTTTCCATCATTTCCCTCATGTTGCTGGAATGGTGAGTTCTGATACTTTTTTTTTCCTTTTTTTTTTTTTCTTTTTTTTTCCCCTTCTCTTCTATTGGTATGTTATTGTGTAAAACCCTCTGGTCTCTGGGGATTCACCATGTGGCCCTCAATGGCGTGGAGCTCTCCAGGTGCATGAGCTTTGCTGATTTCCCTGGGGTTCCATGGGCCACAATGAACAGAGCTGCAAAGAAAAGGAAGTAGCTGCAATGCAAGATCAGGCCAAAAATCTGTTTCAAAACTAGAACAGAAGCTATGGCAGTTCACACTACATAATAAGCCATTGCAATAAAAATTAAATAAATATTTATTTGGGGAGGGAAGGGGGTGAGCTACTTATCACGTGCCTCCCCAGATAGCTTCTGTTGTCTGTTAACGAGTCAGTTCAGGTTATGGCCTGTTCCTCACCCAGAGCATCAGCAATCTGTATTTCATAAAAATAAGAATGTGGGAAAGGAAGTCAGTAGTAACTCTAAATCTCTACATACTCCAAGTTCTCTGTCAAAATCAAAGGAGTGTGTCCAAAAAGAACAAAAACTATTGGAGGCAACATTCTCACAGTGTGGATATAAAAGCCTAATTAATTAACAAAGCAGGCTAATTAGAGAATCAAATTGGGATTTGGTAACAATATCCAGAGCACTAATAAAATTAATCATGTGTACACAATTAATATGCTGTGAAGATTTGGGCCAATAATTTGTAACTTTGGGGCATCCTTTGACTGTCAAGCAAAGGTGAGGAAGATCTTGTGACCAGGCCATTGAACTCTTGGGCATTAATTAATGCAGGGGACACTATAAGGTAAGATCCACAGAGACATCTGGAGTGCCAGTGAATGAGCCAGGGTCAGCTCATACAGCTCGAGGGACACTATTTATTTTTAGCTTCTTGAACATTTCCTTGAAATTATCTCATATGTGATGGATGTATTTAAATGAGATTGTACATAAGTGCCTGTCCTGGTTTCAGTTAGGACAGAGTTAATTTTCCTCCTAGTAGCTGGCAGGGTGCTATGTTTTGGATTAGAATGAGAAGAGCGCTGATAACATGCTGATGTTTTAATTGTTGTAGAGCAGTGCTTACACCAAGCCAAGGACTTTTCAGCCTCTCTCTGTCCTGCTAGCGAGCAGGCTAGGGATGCAGCAGAAGCTGGGAGGGGACAGACCCAGGACAGCTGACCCAAACTGGCCAAAGGGGTATTCCATACCATCTGACGTCATGCTGAACAATATATAGGGGTGGCTAGCCGGGGTGGAGGGGGGGGGAGGGGCCGGCTGCTCGGGGATAGGCTGGGCATCGGTCAACGGGTGGTGAGCAATTGCATTGTGCATCACTTATTTCGTACACATTATTACTATTAATACTATTATTATTATTATTATTGTTGTTATTCTTTTCCCTGTCTTAATAAACTGTCTTTATCTCAACTCACAGACTTCACTTTCCCGTTTCTCTCCCCCATCCCGGAGAGGGAGGGGGGAGCGTGAGCGAACGGCTGTGTGGTGTTTGACTGCCAGCCGGGCTAAACCACAACAGTGCCCATTATAATTAATAATGAAAGCAGCTGCGAGAGCCGCACAGGTTCATTTACCCAGCCTCCAGCACAGCTCATGCTGGGTCCCATCAGCACTGCCACAGCTCCGCACACCGGGCACGCTGGCTTAAACTGCTCATACAAGCGATGAACTGGTGAAAATCTGGTGCAGAGAAAATTAGTATTTCATCCTGCCAGCCTAGGTTTTCTGGAGTAGATGACCCAGTCCTGGCTTCCATGGAGTAATTTTAGTCTGTGCTGTCACAAGGAAGAAAACCTGTCCATAACGATGTGTCTGCAGCCACCACTGTGGCAGCCTGCGTGCCCTGTCCTCTCTTCCTTTCTCTTCCTTGATGTCCCCTTATGCTTGCGGTGGGTAGAAGAACATAACATGCTGTGACCTATCTTCTGCTGGTCAGAAAGGGTCCTCACTCCTTCCACGCAAGCTGCAGTGCATCTGCTATACACAGCACATTCATCCTCCAGATGCAAGGGAGAGCACAGAGGGGACCCAGCTCTGTGTCAGGATCAAGGGAGAAGCAGCCAAATAAAAATAACTCTCACAACTAACATTCAAAGGACATAAACCTGGCGTTTCGACAAGCCAACTGCTTTCACTTTGCAGAGACAGAGCTTTTTTTAAAGGTCTACTTCCATACCTCTAATGAGAGCCATATTTTTAGGAGAGCCATGAAAATAAATTGCATTTGTAGAAAACTTCAGTCTTTGGACCATTGCTAGCCTTGACTGTGTTTGCAGGCACTATCATCTTGCCTTATAAAAGTGTTTCTTCTACACTGGATGAAGTGGTTGTGCCATGAGACATAGTCCAAAACAAGACTGCAGACAGGCGCCTTCCCTATAAGACTGACCAGTGTCACACACCCCTCTTTACTTGTGGTTGCCTAGCTCACACCAAAGACAAGGTCTAACTTGAGCCATTTTTCTATATGTTGTTTTGAAAAATAACCATCTGAAGGTGAAATCTGAGACTTAAAAACTTGAGAGAGGGAGAAAGTATTTTTTTTAACTTCACCACAATCGAGATGCCAATGTTTGCAATGCCAACCCACAAAAACTGTTGGCAATTTTAGAAACATTTCAGAACAGAACTGCAAGAAGGATGCCAGCATAAGAAATACTGCCTTCAAAAAACTAAAAAAATCTGGTTTTCTACACTATGCAATAGAACACTTGACTGTGGGCTAAAAGTCCCCTGGGTGGAAGTAGGTTTCCAACAGCAGAGGGCTCTTTTGGCTCAGCAAATGCCAGAATTATCAGCTCTAGTAGCTGAAACTGACTAATAAAAAAAAATCAGAACAGGAATGAGCTGCAAATTTTTAATGGCAAGGCTAAACTTTATTGGAACTTAACTGGTGACAGATGTAATAGAGAATTTAGAATGTCTTCAAAAGTTATGAATTTGGGTGCAGAAATAAGCTAAAAAATCTCTCTTTCTAGTCTGAACCATGTGGTAGGTCAAACTGGGTAACCATAAAAATCCCTCCCAAATTTACATCTTTTCATTCCTCTCTGGAAAATGTCGTGACCTGAGGATGTGACACTAACATGATTCTAATCTTTAGGATTTATATGTTGGTATTCTAGAAATTTGTTTTGATTGAAATGTTGTCCACAGATTTTTCACATTTGGTTGGGTTCTAGCTATGCAAGTTTACCGGCTTGATATGTTTACAAAGTATTTGGAAATTCCATCTGAGGCTTGGATATAAGATTTGGAAATAAATCACTGTAAAGTAGTTGAAATTACTAGCTTACTGTTCTTGGTCACTGGAAAATGATACTTTTTTCCTATACGGACATGAAGTTGACATTACAGATCTGTAATATAGTAATCTAGTCATGTATCTTTTAGTCCTGAGGCCACTTTGTGCACTCAGGATCTCGGAAGATTAGCAGATGTGCATGTAGACGCAGAGAGTTTATATGCTTGTCATGGCTGAGTTCATCATGATCTGAACCAAATGACTGGCACAGATACGACTTCTATATTATTAAGTACACTTTTTCTTCTCTAAGCAGAAAAAGCATTAAAATGTTCTGATATATGTTCCATCTAAACAATAAAAAGTATCCCTACTTAACAGGAGACTCCACAACACTTTAGGATCAAAACTTGGTATTAATGGCTGATGCTCAATGTCATTACAGGAAGTTTCCTACTATAAATCAGATGACATATATTTGGTGCCTAATCCTTATCGATGAATTGTGATTTTTTTTCTCAGTTCTGAATTTCTCACTAATATTTCTGGTAGAAAACTGCCATATCTCTCAGTAGTGTGCAGTAATTGTGATTAATCTCTGCTTAACCTGAGTCTGCCAATTGGAGGTTCCCTTAACTCAGGATCATGCCTAAATACACCAAAATGATCTGATCATGTATACAACCCAGATGGGGTCTCTTCATGGGATATATGGAATATGCGAATGGAAACTAAATAGAGGCAACTCTTTGAAACTCATAAATAAATACCATATGTCAAACCTTCTCACATGCCCTTGTGTAAATTGTTGTTTTGTTTGCACTATGTAAGCAGATGTTGTTATATAAAATATCTCCCATGCTGAGAGCTGTTACTAGAGGCTGCAAAGAGCACATGCCATTAGCAAAAGAAACAGCGTTCTTGGTGTTTTTTTCTTTTTTTTTTTTCTTTCTATGTGCAACAGTTTATAATGCATTATCTCTTACTCAGATTGATTTACACACGCTTGAAAGAAGAACCAAGCTCTATTTATGCAACACCCAGTGCCAGCATTTCCATTAGCCTTGAAGACTGCTCGTTCTCGTCTTCCTTAGAGGTAATGTGACCTTTTAGCTCCCAGCCATTGGGCTGAGGCCCATGCAGAAAGCTGTTCCCTTGCAAGAGCAAGAGCAAGTGAACTGCTGTCCCTGTCTCCCAAAATACCCTGCCCAGGCAACACGGTGCAAATGCTTGTCTCCACAGATGAACAAGTTATTGGCCTTAAGTTGGGACACAAACTTTGCTACTGATCCATTCAATATATATTCTTGAGCTCATTTTTTTCTGTTTTCACACAAAGAAATAACATCAGGAAAAATGAAAATCTTCCATTTCAGGGCATTTTACTACAGATGACCTGACTCCACAATTTGCACATTCACGATGTACTGCAGAGCTGCTGCCTTTGTGCCACGTCCACATCCTCAGCTGCTGAGCCAGGAGGTGGCTGGAGGTCTTCAGCCTTCCCAGGACAAAGCAGCAGCTTTCAGGTACAGAGCTGGACACTTTGCAGTTGACTTGAATGGTGATTCTTCCCCTTTTATTTCGGAAGGCCTCTTTCATAAACAATAACAGGTAGGGGGGAAAAATAATAGTTAGATATATATATGGATGTCTGTGTATATTTCTGCCATTCTAATAGGAGGAACTTTTCAGAGCTAATGCTCCTTTTGGAAACATGCAGTTTTTCACACAGAAAAGGATCTGAGACAGGACCTGTGCATATGATCTCCTTCAAATCATTAATTTTTCAGAGCTTGCACTCCATAGAAAAGGAACTTACGGATTAAAGGGAAAGAGCTCACTGACTTTGGTGGGTGCTTGGAGGGGTGAGAACCAAAGGGACCAATTGTCCCTCTAAGAGCAAAAGGCAGGTCAAGCCATGTTTCTGAGTCTGTGTAAAAAAGGAAAGACTTTCTTCACATAATGAATAGAGTATCTCACAACAATATTCTGCTTTGATCTGAGCAGCTACCTTGATCACTGCTTGCTGCAAAGCCTTTGTGCTGCCACTCACATGTGGAGATGTTTTAAGCAATTAGAAGAAAGTGAGATGAGAGCTGTTCTGCCACGTTCCTTTGGAGTTCATTGAAATGGCCCTTGTACAATGCAACCAACCACCTACTGCTAGGAAATTTGGTCAGAATACAACATTACAGTGAAAAATTAACCTCCTAAGGAGCAAGCTCAGTTTTGTTAGGCTGAACAATGTGTTAAGAATATCTCTGAGCATATGGCTTCCCTATGATCCCCATTTAAAAACAATCTGAACTGATTGATGAGAGAAATTAAAGGGTACATCTAAACATTTCCTACAGCTGTTGAAAGAGAAAATTATTTATTTAAATTTCCCCTATAGGAATTTAAGACTCAAATCTCTACAAGGCTTCCAGCTATACCAGCATGTTTTTCAACATTATAGGGGCATAAGGCCTGGGTAATGCTTATCTTACAAATGTTGCTTTTAACCCCCCACCAGCTTCACTCATGTCTTTTGCCATCAGACAGCAGAGTCTGTCTCCAGAAAGGAAATCAGAATGTATTTCAAATTAGCAATGTGTTACTATTTTTATTACTTCTATACATATCTCTAAGCCCATAACAAGTATTTCTGGATACAGAAGCAGATCAAATCATAGTCACTCCTTCAGCAAGTGGAAGTTTTCATCTCTTTGTATTTGAATAGTTTTGATGTTCTACAACAATGAAATGTTCAAATTTGTTTTTACTGGTGGCACTTATGCAGGTACCTGGTACCAGCAGATTCCAAGAGACTTCCAGCCTATGGATTCTGCATGAACCAAGATGTTCTGGGTCCACAGCCAATAAAAAAAGCACCATCATCATAGCAGAGCTGGCAAAAACCTTGTAACATGCTACAGAAATGTCTTAGAGAAAAGGGGTTGCTGGGCAGACAGATATAGAAATGATTTTAGATCAACTTCGTGTGAATTTCCAGAGACCATCTGTAGGTATTTGTATTTCTTAATGTATGTACTTTCTCATCATCTTCTCAGCAGAAAAGCAGAAAACAGGAGAGACGTGCAGAGGTAGAGGCTCGTTGGTTCTGTGTCAGTTTACTTTACCTACAGAATGATAAAGTATCTTCACATGAGAGTTATAATTAAGGGAAATGTTTCTGCTCAGCTCAAGATACCAGAATCAAAATTAAGTCTTGAATGATTCTATGATTCTAATGATGATAGTGTCTCCAAAATGCTTTGTTGTTTCTTCAGGACAAACTAAGAAAAAAACCAAAGGCCTTCTTGCAAAATCATCTGGTAATATATGTTGTGTAAGTAATATTTTACTAAAAGCTCAGGGGTGACTTATTCATTTGATTCTTGACCCATGGTGCAAGCAGAATAATACATTCTCTCTGGTTATTCCAGATTAACCCTGGAAGAAAAGGCATCAAATGAGCTCAAGTCTAAGAATCTGTTGTGTCTGGAAGGTGAGATAATTGATGATGATGATGAGCTGACCTCAATTTCAGTATTTCAATATGCAGTCTGCTCAGGCTGGAGATACAGTACTGCCCATCTTGTGCTTCTTAAAATCTGTATTCATCCGTACAGCAATACCAATGCAATAGGTTCTATGTCTGAAGCCCCCCATGTCAAAAATTTTAACTGTCCTTTTGTGGTGTTTTCTTACATCTGATAGTCAGTATTGAGTCAGTGTTTGCTTCTCTGATAATGAACATCACATTGAGGTCTTTTCATCTTTATAAATATGGGGAAGTTAGTCTTTTAGGGAAAATTCCAGAAGTGCTCCAGAACATAGGAATGCATCAAATTTACATTTCTGATGGTGAAAAAGGCTCTTTGCCCAGTACAGTACACCACTTTTGGTGTGTTTAGTAAAAAACTCTTGAGAAGAGTAGAAAACCCGTAATAGCCTACCATCAACAGTAGCTATAACAATATCTGTTACAGGTTTCCATAAGGTAAACAGTGACAGTTCAGTGAATCTTTGAGCACCTGGCTGAGGTATCCAGATGTTATCACTCTCTTACAAATGAGGTATCAGAAAAGAAAGATTAATCAGGAAGAACACACAGGACACTGGTAAAACATGTAAGCTTTTAAATCAGGATCTTCAAATTGGTTTGATGCCCTAATTTTTATGGGAATTGGGAATCAGTTGCTCCACAGAAAATGGAAAGGAGGAAGACAATAAGGAAGAGAAACGAAAGAAGGAAAACTTCTTAAAAAGAATATCAAATATCTGAAAGTGATAAATAAATAAGAGGAGATGCTTTATAATGAGAAACTTCATGTTTGTTCAGCTAAACACAATAAACACTGAAAGTCGCTTGTTTGTAGTGAAACCATCTTTGCAAGTTACAGAGGTAATCAAGTTATCCCTAATCTATTCTACCTTTGGAAAGGAGATAGGTGATCTTACTGTCCTCTTGAGCTGGCAAGCCTATGAAAAGACATATAAAGCTTTTTTCTGAATCTGGTGATTATTAATAACTATGAGAAATGTACAGCTACATATAAATGTACATATAAATGAGAAATGTACAGCTACATACATAGAGTTAAGACAGAAGTGTTTAATAATGCACTCACTAACATATTTGTCTTCATCTTCCTTTTCTATTTCTATCCAAAGTACAATTTCTCCATTCAATGCCCCTCTTCTATACATCTCATCTTTTTCTTTACCTTTCTCATCTTACTACGTTTCTCTGTCCAAAAGGGACTAAAAGGCAATGCTTCTGTGTAATATAGAGCCTGGAAGATGCCTAGAACTTCTGTAGCTGACAGATGATGTTACAACACCTATTCTAGCTCCTTCTGAGCAAACCTCAAAGAGTACATTTGCCTCACTTGCAAGGTGTGCTACCATTGCTGGCTCCTCTGGGCAATTTTGGCTTTTATGGCCTGAGTAACAGGATGATTTCACTAGAGCTGCTGAAGATCTTTATGGCACTGAACTGCAGCATAAAAGATCACAACTTGTCCCACAAAATATAAAATAAATAAATGAATGAATAAATAAATAAAAGCCTGTGTTTTTAAACTGGAAAATATGTTGCATTGCTTCAATCACATCCTGCCCTAGCAATGTCCCTGCTGCTATAAATTCATCAGGATTGGTATCCTGATTTCCTGATTAATATCAAGAAAATATGAAATCATAACATGCATTCTAGCATGCAATGTAAGCAGCACTATTTCTATCAAGGTGCCTTTTTTGATGGCTTGTTCTGATGATAAATCTGCTTACACGTAATTGATTGTAAGTAGAGCTGACTTGAATCGTTCATGCTGTCTGAGTGATTAAAATTCTCCAGATGGATCCTCAAAATACAAAGGTCATATAATTAGTCTCTCCTTAAGTGAGAAATTCTTTCTTCAAATGTAAAATATAGTGTAGCATGTAATACACACAACTCTGCATAGATCAGTTTGGAGTGTCCTTATCACATAACACTTCTCAGGTTCAGAGAATGGTCCCAGATTAATGACAGACACTTTGCACTTACTCCTGCACAGAACTGTTGTATTTTCCCATCAAGTTCATGAGTAGCAAAGACTTTTATTATGAAATAGTTAAATAAGAAGATTAATGTTTTATGCAAGGTTTTTAATCTCAATTTGTCAATTCCTCTAAATCTCTGCTACACTGCCATGAAGAATCTTTGTTTCGTTTGTTTTGGTTTGTATTAACTACAAATGCATCTGCAACAACAACAAAAGTCTTTAAAAAAATGTCAGATCTTTTTTCCTAATTTTAAGTCATGGAAACAAATACTTCTAAAACTTTTTAAATAATCTAGAACAACCTAATGGCTATGTTTTTCCAAAAACTTTTATTTAGATTATGGTACCAGATGTTGAATATAAGTTTAGATCCAAACCATGAGTCTCCTCCTGTGTTTTCTTGCAATAATTGCCCCTGATGTAAATAAAGATGGCTGGAAATTTTTTCACACATAGTACAGGTACAAGTCTTCAAAACAAAACTTACAAGAAACTTCTCCAGCAAATCTTGAGTCTTTTAAGTAGCAATGTATTTCCATTCCGATCAGGAGTCCAATTTTATTCAGTGCTTCCTGAGTTGCAAAAGAACTCATAAATATTTAATCTACAAAACTTCAGGCAGAACTTTGTAACAATATGTGCTGCAATGTACATACAGATGAATTGATTGCAAAATAACAGCTTCACCTTTTGAGGTCTCACAGAAGACATGGAGTGAGGAACCCTCCACTTAGTTCTGTATGAACAGTGTCATCCACCTCATTTTGTTACCGTATTACTTCTCACTACTGTTTCCTTCTTGACCTTGCTACCTGGCAAGTGACTCTTGCACACCAAATCACTGTGCCTTCAAGTTTCTCCCTAAATGTTTTTTTTTTTTTTTTTTTAATTCTAACTCTACTGCTTTTTTATTATTGTTCTGATTTTAATTCAACTAAGTATAGTTACTTACCATGGTTTGGGTTGTATGTCTTTTTTTTTTTGGATATTGAAGAATATCAATGGCAGACCTACAGAAGTGGTTATGCTCTGGCTTTGGACTCCTTCAGGCAATTTTGGCTGCATGGATCAGGGCTCTGACCATAGACAAATTGGGATTTGTTTCTCCAGGAAGTTTCCATTAGGAACTGAATTCCTTTAAATAATTACCTCTTTTTACAGATCTCCATTTTTATAGCATGACTAATTCAATCTCACTTAAATGCTGACAACCCTGCTTGAGCAGTGGGGTTGGACTAGATGATCTCTGGAGGTCTCTTCCAACCTCACTTACTCTGTGATTCTGTAATATTCTGTTCCTTAAAACCATCATATGGTTTTAAAAGTTCATACATTTTTTCAAGGTTGTTCTGTTAATAATTTGTTTATATGGAGTTTCTCTCCCTCTTTTTTTTTTTTTTTTTACCCGCCAGAGTTATATTCGTCGTCTCCTATAGCTTCCATCTTTTGTTTCTCCTTTTCCCTTATTGTTATCTTGGTGAAGGAGGAAGACTTGTGAGGCTTTATTTAAGACTTTATGACTAAACTGCATCTAGACTTGTTTGTCCTGGATATGCTCAGACATCAAGGTCACCTTTCTAAATGTTGTTCAGTGTGGATTATAAACAAACTACAGAGTTAAAGAAATCTGAACTTTTAGTCATTGTATTTAACAAAATGCACATCTTTGTACATTTTAAAATCATTTACAATGCTGCTGATGCTTAAAAAGTACCCTAAGGTTATATAAATTCATTAAAATGTAAATCAAAGAAAGAAAATTCTGTCAGATTAATCCTTGAGAACTCATCTCCAGTATTTTATCACAGATAAACCTGCATATCATCTAATGGAGTCACATCTAGATAAGCTGCACATCAAATGAGGCACATCTAGAAAGCTGAAGAGCTTGGGGAAAGCAATAACTGAAGAGCTTGAAAAGTGAAAGGTAGAGTTCTAATTTTTAAAGAAAAATCTAATAATTCTCTTAAGCTTTAAAAATGTACATAACTATGTGCAAGCTTCAAATAATTGATATTCCTTCCTTAAAAATACATAAAGCTTGTCTTAAAATAGAAATAAGAAGCCTGTGATGGTCACTGAACAGTAAAATATAAGGGATTTTTTTTTAAGCTAAATGTTTTGTCTTAGCTTAATTTCTTGCCACATTGACCTGTGAGATAGTTTATATGCAGCTAAAGTAAACAGAATTGGCCGGATGAAGAGGATATCATAAAACAATCCATGATGGACACTTATGGAAGAATACATCTTCAGAAAGAGTTCCACAGTTGGCCAGCCCACAGGAAAACTAGGACATTTACAGTAAATCTCCAGTCCTGACTAGTCATTCTCATAAAGCGCCTCTTCTGCAAGAATGCAAGGGAAGAGATGGGGTCCTCTTCAGCCTTCGTTAATGAGCAAGAAGCTCATCTAGGTGTCCCTAGGGAACAGCTGTCTTCTCTCCTTCCAGATGTAAAACTGAAATTGTCCAGACAATAGTTGTCACCTCAGATAATTCCCCAACACTTCAGGTGCACTTGAAGTGAAGCTCCTGTGCCAGATCTGATCCTTCAAGGCTGAGGGGTGATCTGTCTGCTTTCTCACTTGGGTGGGCAGATTTGGGTTTCCCCCTTGTACAGCATGGAAGATGTAGTTTTGCACATACACCAGGGAAGGCTGGAAACCTGGCACATACAGTAGTACCTCTGCTGGCCCTGGTAAGCAAGGTAAATATTGTTTTCAGCCAGTTGCCTGCACTAAATAAACCCTGTGCTGCCTTTGAAATATGCTCATAAATTTAAATCAATACTGAGCCTGGAGTCTCCACTCCTTGATAAGAGCACATTTTTCATGTTGCAAGCATATTGCTGAAACTCTAGAGGCTGAATCCTTGTCTGCCAGCCAACATCTGGGATATCATTTTTTAAGGCAAACATTCTGGGTCATTATAAACTGCACTAATCTCCCTTGTTGAAATTTGCATTTCTAAACCAAAGAGGGATCATGATGCATTTGTCCTGTCACATACTATGGCATTTAACCAGGAGGTTAATTCATTGATTGACTTACCGCTTCTCTTCAGCTTGCTTTGCTACTAATCTTCCATACAAATGGGGTTAGGAATATAATTTAGGTTTACCAGCACAAACAAAGCGTACAGCCACCTCTCTAGGATACAAAGCATTGGAAATTCAAGGGATAAGAAGAAAAGAGCATGGTTGAAGAATTAACAAGATGAACAGTAGTTTCCACATCTCAAATATGGTAAAAATTAGGAGGAATACATGGAAAAAAAGGAAAGTTTTTCCTTCCAGCATCCAGGACTGAGCACAAAGGCAGAGAAGAAGGGGAAGAGAGCAATGTCCCCCCTATTAATCTGCATCCATGAGCAGCACTGGCTGCAAAGCACAGGCTTCCCCTTCTTGCAGTGTCTGAAATGGAACCCAATAGGTAGATTGGGTTGATAGCTGTCCTGCCGCCCTAGAAGAAACTCGTGGTAATTTGAAAAACCCCCAAAGGACACTGGCAGCACCCACAGGGTGGCTGTCACTGATGAGCCATCTCCTGACAGCGGCACTGTGATAGCTGTAATGACAGAGATCTGGAAAAGGTGACTTAAAACACCCAAAATACATGGACTAATAGAAACAAACTCTAATCTAACAAGGCTTCCAGGGAAAAAAATAAATTAAAATAAAATAAAATAAAATAAAATAAAATAAAATAAAATAAAAACCAGAAAAGACAGGTTTGTTTCTAGCTCAGTTTCTCTGCCCACTGATCCTCCTGCACCAGCACAGAGCAATCCTACCCACAGGGAGCTGTGAAAACCCAGCACATCACCACATCAATCCCTCAACGCTGCTGTTACGGTTTCAGAGCAATTTCTACCCTGCAGGTAGATCCTGTTAGTCTGTCTATCAGTGCAGCCCTTCTGATTATTGAAAGTATCATGAGCTCACCAACTTGGAGACCTAGCGGGCCCCAGGGACCATCTAGCATCAGCCAGTGTGAAATAAAATAGCAACCTCTGTCAAAGTGGCGTAGGTTTTGCAGTGTGCAGGGAATCTCCCTTCATAGCTACTACCAGCCTTGTGCTGCTGTGGTTGTCGTCATCAGCCACCTTAGTTTTTGCCCACTGTCTTTATTCCTCCTTCCTCATGATTTGTGAAAATTCCCCAGGTTTCCAAGGTGCAATTTTCATTCCTGCTCAGCTGATGAGCAATAGAGAGCAACACCAAAGCTATTGGCAGCTGGGGGAAATGTGGGACTGCAGCAGCATCCCACTATGCCACACCATGTCTCACCTCTCCCACCCGCAGGACAGGACAGGGATTCAGCTAAGACCAGATGGTTTTACCACTCAGCAATTCTCAGACTAGTGGCATGTTCACTTGTGACCCCGAAGTGTAATGAAGCAGGGTCTCCCATCACACATCCAAGTGCATTAGCATCATGGAGATGGCAATGATGGAGAGGGAGGCCATGTGTGCTGGCATCATGTATGCTCTTTGATGTTTGATGTGGCTGGGGAGAAAGACTGTGATCTTGCCAAGCCATGTGGCATGAAAGTGTAAGCATGTGAGGCAATAAGCATTTATGTTGGTGACTAAGGATTAGATGAAGGATTTTTGCCCCTCTGCTTCCAGTATCTTCTCTCTCCCATCTTCCTGTTAAAATGCTTTAACTATGGAATTAACAAAATTTTTCCCACAGGTGGGAATTTTCCAAAATAAGGGGATAATAAGTAAATTTCAGGTTCAGACACAAAGGAAAGAATTGTTGATTGAGGACGTTTTCAAACTGCCAGGTTCGAACAGAAATCTCCTGCTGTCTCTGGCACTGAAAATCATCTCAGTACATGGTGGCAAAAACTGCTGTTGAAAATGATTTAGCAAGACACCACCTTCAATCTGCTATCTGCAAAACATTCAGTCTTATTGAAAAATAAATAAATAAATATATAAAGCAAGGAGCATGCTTTGAATGCCAACTGATGAAAAAAAGTCCTGGCCAACTTAGTCATTTTGCTGCATGGGTGAAAAAATGTCTAGTTTTAATGTTTTCAATTAGGTCATTGTCTCCTAATCTGGGTTACCTGTCCCAGTTGCAGTGGGCTTTTTTTTTTTTTTTTTTTTTTTTTTTTTAACATCAATATAAAGTTCTTTTTGCCTGACTGTACCTTATACTCTAATAAAAGTGCTTTAGTGGTATGATAAACTTGCAGAATGCAGTCCCAGGCTGTATACCACGCAGCCCATGGCACACAGTTGTCTTTTTGGATGTTGAGCCAATCTTAAAGAAAGAGAGAAAGCTGCTGAAATATTTTGATGGAAGCATCCACTTATTAGCAAAAAATCACATCTTAACTGGGAACAACAAAAAAAGAAAAAAAAAAGATTATTCAAACAACTCTATTTTCAGCTGAACAGAATGTATCTAAGACTCCTTTAACAATTACGGAATTTTGATAGAGTTGTAAAAAGCTAACATTCACTGACTAATTATTTTTTTGAAAATCTCTAGAAAAGTATTGTGGAACAAAAAGTATTCCCCTTAGTGTAGAAGGAGAGTAATCCAGTGAGTTATCATGGATGGACTATCACGGTCACCTTCCCTGAGAAATATTTATTCAATATTTGGCTGCTTTTCATTCTTTGTCTGACTTCAGTCTCACGCAAGCAAAATACAGAGCTGTTTGGGACTTGGACAAGTAAAATAAATGCAAAACTATTTCCTGATCTGCTCTAGCTAGAAATGAAATATATTGTTCTCAACTTTTTATTAGTGTGTCTGGACAATTTTGACTTTTTGGAAAAATACCAAACCAGAAGTATTCAAACTGTTGCCAAGATAGAACAGGGTAATCGAAGCTGAGTTGTCCTATTTACTGTTCTTTTTGAGGAGTTGGACGTCTCTGGCTGATTAACCTTCTTTATCATCACCACTGAGCGGTAAACAGCAGGTCTGAAATGTATATGGCATCTCACAGAGCAGGTGAATTTAAATATTAAGGGTAGAGAGACAAAATATCTCAAGTCCCAAGAAAAAATCACTAGTATATTTGTGACATATTTAGAGTTCTCAAAAATGTTAGGTACATTTTGTGTGCAAATATCAGTGAATTCAAACACTGTTGGTGTGGATCCAGCAATAGAAAGAATAAATAACACCCCCAGGAGACACCCAAAAGAACCAAAATTAATAGAAACCTTTCTTTCCTTAAGGAACTCTGTTCTAATTTTAGAAACTAAAACCATTGTGGCTTCCTCACACAGTATATCCAAGGAACCCAGAAACTTCATATGTCAGAAAATGTATTTTTTTTTTTTTTATCCTCATATTCTCAGGGTAAGGATTACCCTAGATCTGTTTGTTGTACGTTCTGCTATACAGACTGGTCTCTTGTGATTTCCTGGTAAATATGTTTTCTGAAACAAAAAGCTTTTTCTTTAAACAAACTGCGAGATGACTTTCAACAACTGACAAAACAAAACAGTGAACATATTCAGTAGTATGTAGGAGCGGGTTTGGGGGCTTCTGTTTACATGAAATAATTGCTTGAGGCAATGAATCAAGTCTCTGGCATCTACTTTCGTCAGGACCTTACAAATTCTTTTTCTTTGTATAATAATATTTATTCTCAAAGCACCCCCAACTAGAGCCTTAAAATGTCAGTGTGATAAATACATTTCCCTTAAAAGTTGCAACAATATTTCCTTTTTTTCCCATACCATGAAGCTGTGGTTTCTGCTTCAGATTCCTTTCCTTAATTTTCCTCCTACGCTCATTCTTCTCCAGTGCAACTTGCATGAGGTTATTCTTCATATCTATCAACATGAACAAATGCATACTCAGAGAAAGAAATATTATTCAACAATTTTTGCAAATCTCAAGCCTGTGTTGTTTATTATATTTAACTAAGAACAGATTTTTCCAAATTTCCAACCAAGTCTTGGTAATCACCCATGGTATATCAATAAAATATGTTTTACTGTTTGCAGTCATCAGATGCTTTCCAGAAGTTGTTCCAGTAACAAGAGCACATCCAAATACATTCTTTAAGTGAAATAAAGAAAAACAAGCAAGATCAGCCCAGCAAAGACTTCAGTGGCACTCATCAATCTGTACAGCTTTGACTATCTTGCTGAGGAAATGCATACTTGGCCTTTGTGAAGGTTTCTTGGGAAGAGTTCATGGTGGTGCCCACAGAGCTCAACTTTTGTGGAGCAGAGGTGATGACCTACCCCAAAGCCTTCCTTCATTTGGAACCCATGCCCATTGTCATGTGGTCCCCGGCAGAAGCAGCTGTCTGCCGAAGAATAAGTCCGTGATTTCATTCAGCACTAAGCTCATGTGTCACCAAGGATGCAGGATCTGTGACAGTTTGGGTTCTGACATCTCAGTTGCCATTTCCGCATGCTGGAACTGCTGTGTAGCACGATACTGTAACTGCTGTGTAGCACATGATACACATCAAGCACATTGGACATGGTGTGCATATGGTAGTGCTGCACTAAGTAGAACATCTCATTGACTTAACTTGGATAGGGCTTTCATTTGAAAAGAAGAAAAATGAATCAATTTTTCAGATTAACAGGAAAAAAAAAAAAAAAAAAAAAGCTCCTTGCTAATAAAAAAACTAGAGGAATGGATGCCACGTTGACTCCAGGCAATCTAAGCAAAGTCATTATATTACAATCAAGAAAATATATTCAGGCTTATAAATGGCTAACCTTATGTTATTATTATTATTATTATTACCGAAGGAAAGAGAAAATTAAAAAGAAGGAAAGATCCCATTATATTTCTTAATGTTCTAATGAGTCTTGAGTCAAAGTTTTTTCTTCTCAGGTTAGAACATTAACAAAAGGATAATTTTCTAGTTGGCTGTGTGTCAGGAATATAGTCTTTATCCTACTTTTTAAAACAATTAACAGTTACAAGACTGTGATAATGTCATGTGCAGTAACTATCACAGGAATTTCCAGAGGCAATATCTTGAAAAGTCCATGGTTCTTTTTAACTAACTTAGATTGAGACGGGCAAGAACTTGTGTATTCAAAACTCGGGAGCTTGTGGGTATAGTCCTTGTCCCGAACAATAAAAAATCTCAAATTTGCAGACATTCATGATTTTGTGGTGATTTAAATGAACTATTTCTCAGTAATAAGGACTATATAGCACTGTCAGGTATCATGGAGAATGACATCAGACATTAAAAGTATTTTTCATTGGAAAATAGACTTCAGATTGTAGATCTGAATTTTCCTTTTTGTTTGTTTGCTTCATTTATATGAAGCAGTAGCTTATTGCTCAAGTAATACCATTGAAATCAGTGGCATTGGTCCTACATTCAACAGGAACACAAAGTTTAATGCCTGCTCTTGTTTTCAGATTGATCTGCACAGAGGTGAGATCCACAGAAGACCATTTTGAATAAGGTCTTGGCAAAAGGTTCAACCATGATGCATGGCAAAGAGACAAGAGATTTCAGAATGATATGTTGAAATGCAATTTCTTACACTCTTGTTGTTTTTATTTGTTTGTTTAATTTTTGATCTCCTCCTGTAAGTTTTATATCAAATTTTGAAAGTTTTAACCAAACTTATGACTTTGTGCTTTTGTGTTCTAAAGCCAGGATTTAGAGATGTATGTGGTATGTCATCCAGAAGCATATATGGAAATGTGTATGGTGAGATTATAAGTGGCAGTACAAAACAAAAACAAACAAAAAAATAGAATTTGTATGGAAAATAGTGTCAAAAGGAGGGGAAGGTGGAACAAAACATTGGGCTAAATAAAGAAGAGTGGGAGGAAAGAGGAAGAGAAGGGAAAGAGCACAATAAGCTGTGTGTTGTTTTTTTTTAAGACATGGAAGCATTTCCAAGCCTTGATCTCCAGATGACATAAAACTGTGCATGTACACTGATATCATTTCAGCAATGCCAATTTAGATAACCAAGTATTCTGCTCTCAGACTCTCAGCAAGTCACTCCTCAGCTCCTGCATCCTTCAGGAAACTGCCTCAGGGCACTAGCAAAGGAGCTGTGACAGCAACATGAGGTGATGAAAGGTAACGTTTGGGTTTTAATGGTTTTAAGCTCCCTGGATGGTGCTTCATTTTGATCGTCTGAGGGTCTGGGAAGTTAATGTAAGAGTCTGCGGAAAACCTAGCCTATCATTTCAGGACAATGCACTACAGTCACCTTTGCAGCCTGGAGAAAATTGCCTCGTTGCAAGATCCAACCACAACAAAGGGAATTTTTCCTCAATGAAATCAGCTAGTGTTGGAAAATATCCTCGTTCACTGAAATCCACACTTGCTGAGAGGTAAAGAGCTTGTTCCCCATGGAGTGGGACACAAAGTGTGAAGAGAAACCAACTGCAGGACCCCTCCTGGGCTCCATGGCAGACCCTGAGCAGCAGGAAAGTTGTTTGATTTGTCTGTTTGTTCCATTTCTTCTTTTAGTGGTGTCCAAGACAATGTGATGGCAACTGGAAATGTGCCTGTGTCTTCCCCATACACTTCACTTCACCTGGACAGCTAGTACACGAGTACTGTTTTACAAAATTTTGACCCGTTTCCTTCTAGACTGTCAGTATCAGCTTCATTCTGCTTCTTTAAACTTAACAGAAGTGAAGTGAAGTGAAAAATTTGTTCTTGGAATCACGAGCCAAAATAATATCATATTTTATAAAGACCGTTACACTCTATCAAAATGATAGCATTATGTAACTAGGCAAGCAATGGCTCTTTAATAGAAACCATAATAAATATATTAAATGAATTCATGCTGTGCTAATTGGTTCAAGGCCTGCTTTGTTTTCTTATGTAGGCAGTTCCTCCTTGTGTAAGTCACCATAGATTTGGTATTTCCTAACAGTCTCAGGTGTTAGAAAAAGAACGCATTTTTATTTATATAGTGTTTGTCATGGCAAAAGCATAGAAAGGCATTGTTTTAAGGTCAAAAGCATAAACAAAATCTCTTGTCACAACAGATGAATGCAAATTCTTGACTTTTGAAAAACACGAGTTCCCAACACTATGGGAACACTACTCGTAGAGCAACCAACTCACCTGCAGCTCTAATAGGGTCCATGCACTCACTTGCAATCCCTGTGCAGGCTTTCAGTGTTTGCCTTGACCCTGGCAGAGGGCTGGAGATCAGCCAGCTGCCCGAGAGCAACGTGCGCCCAGCACTTGAGCCAGCACATGGAGAACAACACCGCACATGCCATGCAGCTGCTGAAAGATGTTATTACGAGTCAGCTGGTAATGAATATTTTCTTTAGAGGCCCACCAGCTAAACTTATTTAGTGTGCAAGAGTCTCAACTTTCCCTTAAAAAGTTAGTTTCTAGCCCACATGGCTGGGAAGGCAAACATAAAAATGAAACAGGAAACCTGTGGATCAAAATGCAAGCCTCAGAAAAAGCCCAAATGTTTTATTTTAATTAATCTCACATTTCATGGGATTGGATTCGCATTTTTCAATACATGGGATTAGCAGCAGTGCACATGCAATATACAGTATTTATTCTTTTAATTAAACCTGAATTAACCAAAAGTATAGGATTTCTTGTGTGACTGATTTATTTTTATTTTTTGAAATCTTGTTTTCTTGCATGGGTGTGAGACACACCATGGCCCAAGAGCAGAGATCTCCGGAGCAATCACTAAAACTGATGTCTTTCAGAGGTCTGAAGCAGTATTTTTGCCAAATGAGATGTCCGGCTGAAACACATCTCTTGTGAAAGTTAAAATACCTTCCTGGATTTTCACATACAAACCTGGATGTGGTACATGATAGTAAAGACTGCTAGGAGCAGGGGATTAGTAACAGACAACAGCCTTCTACTTGACAGCATTAATAAAATGCAGTAATTTGAATGGATAGATGAAATCAATCCAGAATCAACAGTCCCAAAAAATATTTCAAAGTCATTTTTTAATTTGGACCTGTGTGCAGTGCACTTAGAAACAAAGAAATAATTCACATTTGCTTTATCTATTTAAAATTCTAGATGGATTCTCTTTCACAAGCAATGGATTAAACTGGATTTCCTAGCAACCACCTAGCGTGTAGATACTGTACAATAAATTGTCTTTGTAAATAAAAGTGCAAGTCTCTTATTAATGGTAACATACAAAAAAAAAAGAACAGATGCAGAACATGTCTTTTTCTTAGCTGAAAAGGCACAACACTCAATAGATGGAAAAAATATATATATATTCTTAACAGCAAAAGTTGAATCTATACTTATCTCGAGGTGCAGGATGTGCACAGACCTATTGCTGTTGTGGTCTGACATCTGAAAAAACATTTGTTTGGTATAATAAATACGTGTAATTCCTACTGCTACAATGAGAATGATAGGCATAATTATGGCAATGAAAACAATATTTGGAAATGATATCAAACAGTTCTCAATCACAATTAAGATAAAAACTTGGTGGGTTTTAAAACCTGATAATTCAGAGTTGAACACAAACAAGCCCAAATCTAAATGGGGCAATATTAACCTGAAAAAGTTGCTTCCTTGTGAAAAGAAAACTAAACCTGTCTGTAATTTTTACAAAGACAGAAACAGTGACAAATTTATCCAAATGGCAAAATTTGAGTAGAAACACATCTTTGTTTGAAAGTTTTCCCAATTCTGAGGTCAGTTTCATAAACATTATTAGTTCATTTTTAGTTTTAGCACAATAGTTTATATAGCAGTTAGCTGTGGTAGTTAGCTAATATAACAGTTTGAAGCCAAAAAAAGGGTATCTTAAAAACAAACAGAGGAATGAAGTTTAAATTTAGTAGACAAAATGTCAGAAGTAAGCATAAAGGAAATGATGAAAAATGAACTTCCAGTGAGACTCCAGCAAATATTATCTTCAAGTTGAGCAATTCAGCAAAACAGTTTGAAAATGTTTGGACACTTATTCTCTCAAACAGACGTTTTTAGTACTTTGAGAAAGGAAAGGATTATTTTAGAGGCTGAAAACATAGATCGGTATTTAGGATTATGGAATGAGATTTAGTAGAGAAGAGTACCATTATAATAAATTTGCCATTAAAATTATGCTGTGCACTGTCCATTAAAGGGAAGTGATATTGGGCATATTGGTATAACACCTTCTGTCATCCAGAAGTTTACAATAGGAATTGCTTTTATAAGAGAAGAGCTTTCCCCCCCCAATCCCCCACACCACCCCCACACCCCCACCTCCCCCACACCCCCCAAAAAAAGCAGTTCAATTCATTCATTTTTAATCTACCATTAAAAAAAGAAAAGGGATGCAGAGTTGAAAGGCTTTACTTAACCCCATCTTTCAGCCCCAAGGTGCTGAGTCCTTCAGTCTTTTATTGCCTGTTTCTGTCTCCTTATCCTCCAGCCAATGTTCTACCAGGTAGACCTTCTCCAGGTCCAACTCTCAGCCAGGAGAAAGGCTGAAATGCTCCACACTTTTCACATGAAAACCTTTTTTACTCTCTGTCAGATCTGATAGCTGCTTAGGTCTCCGCTCACAGGAAACTCATTTCTTTATCCCGCCTGGGACATCTTAGAAATCCCAAGTATCCTCCTTGGTACCTAAACGTCTTTGAAAATCTTATTCAAATATATAGATATATATTTTTTAACACAGGTATGAGTAACACTCCATCCACTATGGCTACATAAAACAGTCTTCTGCAAAGTGATTAGAGACTGGGGGTGGCCACCAGGCATCTTCAGGGAGAAGTTAAAACATCAGCCTTTCTATTGCAACAGGTACAGCTTTCAGCCTGTGGCCAGCCTGTGTATCACACAGCCCTTTTTTGGCTTCCAGACTTCTGCCAGAGATCCACCGTACCACAAAAAGCGTGGTATGACTGATGCTCAAACCCTGAACCAAGAAGGATCCACTTCCAGTTGGTAAATGCCATTCATTGTCCATCACAAGGACAGGACAAGCACAGGAACAAGCAGCAAGCATGCATTTGGCAGCCACCCTCAGTTTTAAGAAGGGCTCTTGTAAGGGAGGTGAGGTCAATTTTTACCAGATGGTTTTATCTATGTCTCAGCAGCCCTTGCTCAGCTGTATTTATATTTATTGCAGAGGCTCTGCTTGTGGTTCAGGGATTGCAGGAGGTGCGCTGGAGCATTGTAATCAGTGCTGACCGTTCTGCTTGTTGAACAAATGACAACTGGCAGCCTTTGCAGTATTTCCATTTCGTAAGCACTTACTGCAGTGTCTCTCTGTGATGAAACACATCAGCTCCCAACAGCATAGGACCACCTGGAGCGCATTAACATCAGAGTGATTTAACATCCTAATCAGATGTATTTCAAATAGCAAGCGGGATTTGGAGGGAACAGGACATGGAAATCACAAAGGCTTTTCAAGCAAGCACACTTCCAAGCAGTGGTCCAGTTTTTAACACTCCATAACTTCCAGGATCACCAAGTAGCTGAGTGGGTAACAGAATATCAGGGGCTCTGAATATTGCCAGGAACTGTAGTACTGCTGCAGCAAGAGCAACTGTACCTGTTAAATATTATGAGACCAAAAACAGAGGGGAGCAGCCTCTCTCCACTAGATGTTAGCAGTGGATTATCCAATTAATTAAGGATCTCATTCTTTTAAAACAAAGACATTTTCTTCCAAAACTGGCAATGATATTCTGATCAGGATCACTGCCTGCCAAGGAAAATATGGCTATATGATACCCCAAACCCATACTGAAACAGCACTGTGATTAAAAAGCCTCAGAAGCTAGGAAATGCCATTATCAGCCTATGTGTGTGTGCAGAGGCTGTGGGATACCTAGGCAGGGCTGCCTCTACCACTCCATGTTAACACAACTGGTGCTGCAAGGCCTTGCTTCTTCACTAGCATCCCTAGCTGTGAATGCAGGCAAAATAAACAGCAGAGACAATAATCTGAACTATTACAGGATGCCCAGGAAGGATAGAATTAATAAGAATTAATTCAGCATTTTCACAGAATCATAGAATCGTTAAGGTTGGAAAAGACCTCTGAGATCATCTCGTCCAACCATTTTAAAAGACAATGGAGTACCTTGGGAACACCAGCCCAAAGATCTTATTTTTTTCTTAAAGACTTGAAACACATTTTGTAGTTTTTGAAAATGATTTTATGTATAGGCAAATTGAAAAACAAACAAACAAGCAAAGAGCACAAGTAGTAATTACTGCTTTGTTTTATTTTTCATATTAAGGAAAGACATGTTATTTTCACCAGGGAAGCAAATGATAAGTACAAAGAGATCACATTTTCTTTTAACGTTAGTGTTATGACCGATAATAACTGTTACTTTAAAAACCTTTGAGAATGTCCTTATGGCAATCAAAAAGTGTTGTAAAAGAACATTCCTTTCACTAGTTTTCTTTCAGACAAAGATGGAAGGGACTGCAGGGGGCAGCAAGTCTAGTTCTATGTAATGCCAGGAAGCCATACAAATGGCTTGGAAGTGTCAGTTCAAAAGGGTCTCTAAAACCCCATCTGAGTTGACCCACACCCCACAGATTATAGCACCTATCCCATCAACACTTCAGGACCTCAACTCAAAGGTCACGTTATAAAGTACCCCTGGAAGAGAAAAGGAAAGATATAGGAAAGTCCTTGTGCCCTAGTTCCCTACAAGAGCAACAGTATTGCTGTTGCATAAAACTCCCAAATGTAAATATAATTTTCATTTTATTTTAAGTAAGTTCCTGTGCTTTTCTTTCTTCCTTTATATTTTTCACTTGATGTACAATTTCTTATATTCCAGTCTTTTCTCATTTACACTTCTGGAAAAGCTTTGTTTATAAAACGCCAAGATCCCAAGGCCATATAAAATTTGGATCAGATGTGTTCTCGCAGGGCTAAGGACGATTCAACATTTCACCTGAAAGTGCCTCTCCGATTAAAACCAGGCCACGTCAGTCAGCCTATTCACATGGCTGAGACAGAAGCAGATGCTTTCTGCTCGGCCTTGCTGGCTCAGAATAACAGGATTCTGCTCCAGACGTGGCCCAGTACCTCCACCCTCACAAACAGCCCCCATTAGATGTGTTGGATGCACATCTGTTTGCTCAGGGCCTGCTCAGCTGCGACCTTCTCCCAGCACATGGTGGGACCAGCACCTCCCACAGCTGGGACTTCCTGCTCCTGCAAAGCACTAGGCCCTACAGGCCGACACATCGGGCTTTGTGCCATTCTGACCCTGAACATCGGCAGGGATTAAAGAAAAGGGCTTTTTACCAAAAGATGTACACAGAGGAGGCCCAGACTAGAGCTTTGGAGAGCTTCCCAGGAGCTTTTGTTGGCCCCTCCATAGATGACTTTGGCAAGGCCTCACCTTCTCCTGCTCCTGCTCTCCCTGTGCGACCATCCCATATAACTTGTGGTGCAGATTTGGGGTTTATCCCCAGGAAGGATGCACATGCTAATGGGAAGCAATGCAACAGCACAACCTCTCACCCAACACAGGACTTGTGCATATATAACGTCCAGGTTGATGATAATGGGGGAACACCATAGATCCTGCTTCAAGTCCTTGGAAATCCACCCTCCGGCTCTGCCTGCTGCATTTTGCCAACCTGCACTCATAAGGGAGTTAAGTGGATTTTATTCCTTTCACTAGATTTCCGGTAGAATTATTTCCTGAGCCATAATTACAGGGGTAAGAAGATGCAGCCCCACAAAGCACATCCCAGTGTGCACAAATCTATGAGAGGGCAGGAACAGGCTCTGCAGATCCCAGCACTTTGCCACTGCTTGTGTCTATAGGGGCAGCACATAGATGCATTTCCCTTTTACTTGTTTTATTGTGACTGTATTACACCTTTTCATTTTTCATTGCAAAGTCTGCAATGTTATTTTGTGTGGTCTTTATTTCCAGAGTGGAGTTCAAGCAGTTGCAGTTGAAATAGCCTTGTGATTCTGACTGAATTTTTGTTTAATCCCTAGCCAGTAAGACATCTTTTGAAGTAACAAAACTATGCTTCTCCGTGGGTTGATCTGGACAGACAATAATCAGAGAGAGACAGCAGGCAAATGTACTTTGGAGCAGAAATCACAGGTTTGATGCTAGATCCCTGACAGCTCCGGGTAGATACTCTCCTCAGGTTTTGGCTTTAGTTTTGCATACTTTCCCCTTGCTCCAAAGAGAGGAGCAACAGTGTAAGGACCTCACCCATTAAGCCCTTCAGTCCCCCCTGCTGCTGGCCTAAGACCAAGTGACACAACCCTTGCTGCAGGGTCTGCCTTGCTCCTGCTGAGCAGCCCTGCTGGTCTTCCACTGCACAGAGCCCTGCTCCATGGCATGGCCGCAGCTTGCAGGGCAGCCCCACAACAAAGCTCCAGGCTGGGACCACCAGAGAAAAAAATTAGCTCATGGTTATGCTGTGGAGTTCATCTGTGGTGCGTGCAGAGAAGGAAAAAAAACAGCTTGAGGTGTGTAAGTCCAGGCTGTGGCTGTGCAGTGGCAGCTGACATGGTCATGATCCAGAGTGGGATTGATCAGTGACATGCTGCTGCCTCTTGAAAGAGTACCTTGAAACCTAGCTGACCATTACATGGCTGCCATAAAACATGCAGCATAACAACCAAGAAAAAAATGCACAGAAAAGACTGAGGCAGAGGAGCAGCCTGCAATTGATGCCTCTTCTGTCATCTCCATCTCCCTCAGAGGAATGCAATGCCAATCACACAGAAGGATGCAAGGTGGTTTTGCACCTCTCTTAGGCTGCCTTGCACACCTCAAGAAGGTGAAGAGTTCCCACATACAAACCAGATTGCATCAATGCAGAGGAGAAGCACAGCGCTTCAGCTCCACAAACAATACACAGTGGTGGTACAACCTGAAAACATCTTTTCCCAACTATATTCAATAAATCATAAATACAAGATAGTAGACACTGGAAATAGGTGTTGCTGCCACTTACAGTCCTATTCAAATTGACTTTGGAGCATGTGAAATAATTTCTAAACTTCAGTGAACATAACTACATGTACATCTAAGTATCCTCTTGTGACTTATTCAGAGAAGATATTTTTCTTGTCTGGGCTTGTATCTCAATGTATACACATTCCATATTCTAAACATGGAATAAATTTGAAAAATTATAATTCAAAGGGAAAATATTTATACTTTAACATTCATCCTGCTGTGTCAGAGTGCAGGAGAAGATTTTGGCATCAAAATGTGCTGTGAGGTAGCAATTCCAGGTCACCATCCAGGTGTCCAGCTTGGCTGTCCTGCAGCTGTGCTGGTGCTGTCACAAGTGTTCATTCTCTCCTTTGGTCCCAGTAATCATGATATGTATTTAAAGACAATTTACACTTTATTTAGGAGACATTCATTATGCTGAAGATTTCTTCAGGTGGCATCTACGATTTTGTGTACCAGCTTAACATGCAAACCTGAGCTTGAGTTGTGTTACATCTGCACATTAAAACTGGGCTAGTGTTACAAAGCATCGAGGACAACCAGGAACCAGCTCAGCTTATTCTGGGACTTGCGTGAGCTGCAGAGCAGAAAATCTGCAACATGTGTCTAGAAATCAGTTGCACTGGGGAAAAGTAGGACAAATGTGTTAGGAGGACCAGGCCTGAATAGCTAAATAAAAATATGGTGCAAATAGAACAGACTAGCAATATACTATGAAGTCCTGTGGTAATTTTTTTTTTCCTTAAACATATGGTAGATATCATAACATCATGTCAATCAGCAGACCTCCTAAAATGCTACGTAACCTGATTTTCAAAGCTCCTACATCTATGTTAATATGTCACAGAGAGAACTCGAAGTGCTGTACTGGTAACTGATGCTGTTAATCACAGCACTGCCTATACTATGTAGAAGCCTAGCACTTAGTATTTGCTATGGAAACTGTTTCACAGCTTTGCACTCTTTATTGCTCTCTGGTCTTCTGAACTATTAATATAGAAAATCACCTTTTTTTTTCTTTTCTTTTCTTTTTTTTTTCTTTTTTTTTTTTTTTTCCAGAGCCCCAGTGAGATGGCAGACATCTATTTTTGAAAGGCAGTGTCGATCTGTTTTAACTGTGTGCAAGTTCTAATGACAGAAAATGATTTTTTTAAAAAATAAATAAATAAAAATCCAATATTTTCTTGGTTCTTGGCTTTAGAAACCACCAGCTTTTTGCTGCCTTCACAAAGCTTTGTAAAAAACTCTGTGTATTTAAAAATATCAGGATATTAATCAATTAGGTTCCTCATATTCCCCTTTGCCTTGTTTTTTTTAAAGTAAGTGGTCAAGCAAGTAACAGGCTGGTACTTTGCAGCAGGTGAATTCCTCCCTATGTCTGTACACAGGTCCTGCCAAATTCTCCAAGTCTGTCCTTTGTCCTTCCCATCTGGAGTTACGTGTGGTCTCCTGCACATCCACAGGCAGGTACAGTCATTAAAATTGTCTGAGTCTCAGGTAGGTGCATTAGCTGTAAGACCATCTTCCTTTAGGTTAGGTGACTACAACCCTGAGCTGGGTATTTTATTACCTGGAGCCAATCCTTGGTGCAGTATAGAATTCATGAAAGTAAAGAAAATGTAAACAGTGAGGGTCATGCAACCCTTCAAAAACATGATCCTAAGAGCAAGAACAGATTTTAAGCACCCACAGGTGACTGCACTTCAAATTTTAAATAATTAATGTGTAAAAGTTCTTAGATCCCTTCCACAAGAGCAGTGTCCAGCAAGTATTTCTCACTATTCAGCTCCTTTACAGTCAAGGGACCAAATCGTGCTGGCACCAGCCCCAGTTTCTCCACCACCCCCTTGGGACTGCCCTTGGAACCTTTCATTTCTCACTATCCCGAGTCCTCCAGTCCTCCAGCACTTCAGTTCCTGGACTTCACAGTACTAAAATTCCCAATTCCCTGTCTCTGCCAGGAGTTTAACAGCAGCAAAGGCTGCCTCCTGCAGTGCCAGACACCTACGGCTTCTGCCTCCTGAGGTTTTATCACGCTCATGCTAGTAGATGTAGCCTAGTCCAAGTGCTTTGAACCTTCTGGCCTCAAAAGCTTAGGATTTTGATTGCTTGCCGAATTGTTCTGCCTCAAATACCTGGGTTAGCTCATGCTGCGCTGCCTCAGACCCCCTAGCCTTTAATTACACAGCAACACGTACCCACTGGCATGTTCACTGAATAATATAAACTTCTGTAACACACAGAGGAGAATGGAAAACTATTGAAAATCAGCTTAATGTAAATGTATATATTCAGTACTTTCCAAATACAGTTTATAAAAAGCTCAGGCACAGATACAAGAACAGGTCTGCTCTGCAGCACCACCTGCTGCAAAGAAATATGCTTGGTTTGCCATCGAGCTCAAGAAACGTAACTGTTGAATCAAGCCACACATCATGCTCCTGTGGATTTGGGTTGGGAACAAGTGTTATAGGATTCACCTTGGGCCAGATGACGCAGCACTGCTGCACAGGGATTCAACGATTGGCTCATGTGTGCCTGTGTAAGAGGTGTAACTTAAATGCAGGGTTTTCTTTTCAGTCTAAGAAACTTTTTTTAATGTTTTGGTAGTACTGCTGTGGCAGAAGATATTTCATCCCCCCTCAGTTTGGTAATATTAGTGTAAGGCAACACAGCACTTAACAAATATTTTTAAATGATTCAATACATACTGAACTGACAGTTTAGCATGCAACTGCCACAAAAGTATGTTTTAGTGGTGAAGAATTTTTCTTCTGTCTTTTTCCTGATATATTATCCTGTAGGGTATGTAAATAATGCACCAAAATAATAAATTCACAGAAACTGGGCTTAGGTTTGCCCATCACAATAAGAAAGAGGATTTTTCTTTATTACCTTTAAAATCCTTATTGGTCATGTTGAGCTCTGAGAAGGGATTTGTGTTTGGCAGCTTGGATCAGAGCGACCTGGAAGATGTGCTGGGTACCCCAGTGCCGGTCGGCTCCCGCAGAAGGGTGAAAGGAGATTGCGATGCCAATGCCACGATACAAACAGCATCAATGGCATGCTCAGTTAATACACCCCAGGATGTAAATGGCCCAGGTGTGCACTTTTTTTTTTCCCTTGCCTAATTCTCCAGGTGCTCTTTGTGTTATGCTGAGTTATGGTGAGCTCTGTTACTACGAGTTATGTTGCGTTATACACGCATTTGTGTTGTGTGGCGCTGAGAGCCACTTTCCCTCGGTGCAATCGTGGGGAAATCTCCGCTAAACCCTTTCTGCAGGCTGTAAGCCGCAGCTGTCCCCGGCACGCCGGCTGAATTTCCAGCTACGCCCTGCCCTCTTGCGGTGTCCTGCCGGCCTCACCGCTCCTTGCTGCTCCCACAGCCCCCCAAAATAAGTGCCGGGGAACCCCCCTGAGCCCCATCCGCAGGGATGCTGTGGGTACAGAGCTGTACTGCTCTAAGCCTTAGTGAAACGGTCAGGGGAAAATTACAGAAAAAATCTCATAGTGCCAGCACTTTCCTCTTCTTAGCTATAAATGCAACATTTAGCCCTTCTTTCAGATTTTTAACCCAGTCATATAACTCCTGTTTTTGTTAGCCCGTTCCCTGCAATAATCTAGTTTTATTCCCCTTAATATAGTGTGCTCCTTCCCAAGCATTAATGCAGTGAGTGACTGTTGTACGAGGCAGACAGAGGCAGGTGAGAGCCTTTCTGCAGATCCCATCCCACTCCTCCTTACCTTGAGATGATATCTCCCAGTACCACACGAAACAAAAAGCCCAGTCCGTGGTGAGCTCAGCTGATACCTTTCCAGCCAAGGCAACATGGTTTCCCCAAGTTATATCATTATTTTCTTGTCCTAAGCCTTTTCAGCTGATCAAAAAATCAATCCTTTCTTTCCATCTGACAGCTGCGTGTCTCTCCTCTTTCTGCTTATTTCTCTGTCCAATTTCTTCTATTTTTTGGCTACCTTGCTTGGTTTTATTTTCTTCAGTGCAATTTTGCCCAATCGATTTCTCTCACCACTCCAGGATTTCATTTGACTCAACTGCAGGACCCCTTTCCTATGTCTCCCCCTCCTCTACCTTCCTGCAGCTGTTGTGTTGCATCCTTTGGTCCTTGGTTCAAAAACTGGGGGAAAAGACCCATTTTGCTTGGCTAAGCTGTGAGCATCGCTGGTGAATGAGGCCTTGCTACACATGATACAGACAGCCTTTGGCCTCTGGAAAACATAAAATATTTGATAATTGGGATGCACTGGTCTTAGATTCATCAAAAGCTAAAGCTCACACTATTTGCAAGTCATCTGTGGTTTAGGCCCCTGTAGCCTGAAATAAAGAAAATTTTAGGAGCTACTCTCAGGATGGGTTTGTCCTTCTACTGCAATACTCGGAGTGCAAGCACAACTTTCTCTTTGCTCATTCCCATTCATTATTAAAGTAGAGGAAGAGATCATTTTCTAAGTGTGTGAGCTATAGCCAGATGGAGGAAATAACTGTGAATTAGTCTGCACTCCCTTTAAATAGCGAATGGCTGTGCTTAATGATAGCTTGCCTGTGTTTTCCTCGGGGAAGATGCTACTTGCAATGCCACCACTGCCATGCAATGAGTTGTTACCCCCCAGCAACTGCTACTTCAGTGACTAAATGTCAATTTTAAAGCTCTTAGTTATATTTTCAGCATTCTTCCTCTAGGTCATGCATGTCAGAGGGACCTACCTGGGGAGCAGGAGGAGCTGGGGGCCCCCGCTGTTCCCATGGTCCCTCTGCCCCAGTGAGAGCATCCTGTGCTAGGCAGTGCCCCAGCCCCAGAGGCACTAACCCAGCTCACTGCTCTATGCAGGCAGTTTTTTCACTCAGTGTGTGGATGCTCAGAAGCTAGGAGGGTGAGGGACAGGAAGCGTTTCCTTCCTGTGAAATGCGATATGTTGATTACTGTTTGTGCCTCTTTAAAACATTATTTTCTGTTAATTGGGGCTTAGTGTGTACACAGCAGGACTCTAATTTTCAATGGCAGATTTCAGCCTGGAACTCCATTAAGCCCCTGCCACTCTGGCAATCATTTTAAGGGCCTTTCAGTTGATGGAGGCAGCACAGAGAGCAGGCAGAGTTTCTACGGGAGCTGTGACTTAAAAGCAGGGGTCCCCAGCATGATGCTGCCGAAGTCTCTCAAGCCTCTGCTGCTGCTGACATCGTTCCCTTTATGGAGGCCGTGCCAGAGAGCTGGTCCAGAGAGAAGTGTGGATCAAAGTCTGTAGCAGTATCTCTGTAAGCCAGGATTCCCAGGACAGCAGTCTGGCAACTGTATTAATGGCAATGATATGCATTTATTAATACCTAGAAGCACTGCTACAATAACTGCAACCAGCAAATCTGGGCATTTGATGCCCTGTAGACATATGAAAAGAACTGGATTTATTTTTTTTTAACCTGCCTTTTCTTTTTTCAATGTAAAAAAAAAAAAGGAAAAAAAAACACACGCGTTTCAAATGCACAACATATTGCACACGTTGGCCACAAGATGGTACTGCAACACAAGCCTTTCTGTTAGAAAACTACAGCTGCTCAGACGAGCATGATTGGGTTTGCCTATGGCAGGGCTGTCTATTGGGAGATATCTATTACCTTTTTGCTCCACATTTGTGCCTCGTCTATAATAAAAGAGCGTTGGTTGGAAGATGGATTAATTTCTTAGCAGAAAGTTGTATTCAGAAGGGTGACAACCCCATTGCTTCGCTTCAGTTTGTTTAGCTGAAGCATACAAGCCCGTGCACTGGGCTCAGGAGATAACAGCGTATCATTTTCTTTGTAAATCAGTGCCTGTTTTTCTTAGCAGGAGAGCCTTTGTTTTCACTGCGCGTCTTCCAGCCAGCCAACGTGCTTGGCCCGAGCATGCAAGGTCTTACAGAAAGCACATTTCGCATTCTTCTGCAGTAGCAGCAAGAACATTTGGAAACGACCCTTTCCTCAGTGCCTTTGGGCTCAGGAAAGCTGCATCCTCGCCTGATTACTTTAGTTCAGCAGAGATAAGAGTAAATAGGGAACGAAGCACACATTTTCTGAGCTCTGTGCAAAGAGCCACTACTACACTTTGGCAAACATGAAAACGTATTGTCTTGATAATAAGTCCAATTTCTCGGCAAATTACTGCTCTTGGGATGTAGGACAAGTCAGGGCTACAGTGCATAACAATAATATCATATTCTTTCACGTCTAGAACTGTCAACAAGAAGGTAAAGACACTGGAAAAATTTTGGATGAGCCTTGTCATATGTAGAGATTTGCTGTGAGGCCAGAGTGAAGCCACGGAATGGCAGTGGTACTTTGCTCTTGCTGCAGAGGAGGGGTCTGACACCCACCGTTACTCAAGAAAATCAAATGTTATTTTATTCTGAGTCACCAGTTCAATATTTTTTTTACAGTCTGTACTAGAGAGCAAATTACCACCACCACCCCTATCCCCACCCCCTAAACTTCCCAAGAGATGCCCTCTTTAATTTTCTACTTTTTAAATATTTAGTCTTTCAATAACACAGTGTCATAAGGTTGTGGTTCCTTAAATCACAAGATCATGTGCTGAAGCTTATGAAAGAGATGAAGACATAAAAGCAACCTCACTGGAAACTTCACTTTTGGAAGAACCATAGGCTCCTTACAGATTATCAATAACTATAGCTGCTTCCCCCGTGTTACTGTTCTATACACACTGTGGTGACACTCAGAGCACCAGTGGCTCTATGTTGAACTTACCCACACTTGAGAGGCCATCACTGTCCTCCTTTGCACAGGGAGCCCTCAACCTTTCCCCTTCCTGTGAGTCATAACTAGGCAAGATTGTGATCTAGCAGTATGCTGAGGCTGATTCAACCTGGGGCAGAAATTTTGGCCTTGAAGCATGTTCTAATTTAGATTGTACAAGTAGGCAATGAACATTGAGAGTCTCTCTGGCCATTGGTGAAATTAAAGTTCAGCACCATGCCCAAACTAGTGCATATGATTTGTTCAGGGAATTGATGTTCACACTAAATGAAAATGACGCTCATTAGCATTTAGGGTTGGTAAGATAGTATCAGATCATGGCTGTAGCTGGCAACTAAACAGAAATACAGAAATGTGTCCATGGCAGTTATGTTTAATAAAATTTCCATATAGTTTTCCTGGCCATACAATGTTGATTCTAATTCAGAGAACAGCTAGCAGAAATGTGTAGTGTAAATAAAATACTGAGTGAAAATTTTAGCGCTGAATTCGTTCTGACTTTCTGATCCATGCTGCCATACTACATTTTTTAGACAGGTAAAAAAAATCCACTCTCACTCCTCTAAGAATTTTTGATCTATAAACATTTCTGAACCAGAGCTAAACAGTTCTGGTTGTCCAGAACAGCTTACCTAAATTTCTTATTTTAGACATTCCAGACTACAAACTGAATCCAAAGTTTCTCCACCAACCTTAAAATAGCTTTTCCTCAAGTCTTTATTTTCAAGCCTTTTTTAAACTAGATGTACATAGTGTATAACTCGTTCATTAGTTAACATATCCTTTCTATAACGATGCATGATATGGTGTATCCTGTCCATTAATGCATTTAATGACCAGATTTCATAATGATTTTAAAAATGCATACTTCTTTGCAATGGAGTAGAGCACTTGTGTAGGACCTAAGAGAAAACTCCATAAAAGCTCTCCATGGCCAGCATTGACTTTACATCAAGCCCAATAGTGGTTTCCTAGGAAAACGTGAATGATATGAATAGATGATACATGTTTGTGTTTACATGAACAAAATATGGAAGGCAAATGGATTTGTTACACTAAGCATTGAATGTGGACTGTTGTTTAAATTTCAGTCATCCATTCTTATGTGAATGTAAAATTTCTTTTAATTTTGGGGCTAGGAAAGCCTATTTATACTGAAGATATAAATTAGACTTGGAAATTTATGTAAATGCAATTATCTATTAAAGTTACTTTCAGAATTAAGGAGACATAGAAACCTTAGTGTGAGAGAAGACTATTTGTGAACATGCTGACAAAAAGAAACAAAATTTTTGGTTGAATTCACTTAAAAAATTTAATGACTACATGACATTGATAGTTTGAAAAAATGAATGAATAATATATATTGAAAATGAGATTATAAGTGTAATTGTAAGAAATTGATGCTAATTCCGTGTTGCAGCATCTTAGAGAAGGTTAAACTTCTGCATCCCAGCCGAGAGTGTAAGACATTGCCTAACGCTTTTCCATCCTACACTTCTGCTGGGGTAAAAGAAGTTGCAAGAAACTCATAAGCAAGATGCTTTACATTCTCACAAGGAAAATGTGATATAACTGTCATGAAGTGTGCTGACTGAAGGTGAGAGTCTCATCTCATCAATCGGCTTCTCTTTGGAATGGGAAAAATGTAAATATCCACGCACAAAAATAGAATTTAAAAAAATAAAAACTCCTTTAAGCACTGTATTTGTGGCACTAAATTTACATATTATGTCCTTTTCCATAAAAAAGCATCATCAAAAAGAACTTGTGCCAGTTTTGTATTAAAAGGCCTGTAGAAATCTCTTAAAATTGCCTTTGTTGTTGGTAGCATAGGTCCCAGGCTTCTGTCTTCAGGTCGTCTAGTGTTTGATGCAGGACTCTTTGTAATCAGAGCTTCTTGTTTCTCACTCAGAGGTCCTGTGGTAAAATAGAATATTATCTTAGTATTCTTCCCCAAAAATGCCCTTGCTAAAGAAGAAAAATGACTAAGTCGGAAGGTTTGCCAAGTGAAGACAAATGGAATTTGTGTTAGCAGAGACAGTGTTTCAGAATATTGAATACAGGTTTAGATTAGTAAAATGAATCATTTTTAGTAAATATGGAAATATGTTTTTCTCTCATATTAATTAATCATCTGTAAAACAAGCAGCGTAATTCACTTCTAGAGGGAAAGATTTGTTTTCAGAAAATAACACTGACACTGAATATACTCCCTGTCCTTTTTGGAATCAAAATTCATATTTATTTTTTTTTAAACTGTTATTTCATTTTATGATGTGAGCTGTCTAATCCGTAGTAGAAACTCCATTAGACTCACTCATGGATTGTAAAAGCCCCCCCCCCCCTTTTATTTTTTATTCCTGTTTCTAAGGTTGTCAGTGGGATCAAAGTGATGCACAGGTATAGTAATATATATACACATAATACAGATATCGCAGGACTAAATCTTAGCCCTTGACAATGTACTTCAGAAAGATAATAACCCACAGACTTCTCCAGCATAAACCATCTTGAAGAAGAAGATGCCAAGCTCTTCATCTGTTCAATCTGCCACATTCAAACTTTCTCATCATCTAGACCAGTGTTTGGACCAGTCAGACTATTTTGCAGCCATGTTTTCATCCTCTTGCTACTGTCAAATCAACATTGGGCAACAGCTTGTCTGCCAGCATTTCTCCAAGGATTAGCAACAGATGTCTCAGTCAACACAGCAAAAACACAATTTTCCCCTTCTCTCCAGCTAAAAACACAACCTTTCAACATACCCGCATTTAGATGCTGGATCAGTTTTAGCTGGCAACAGCATTCACAACCTTGTAACACTTGAAGCTGTTTAAATTGCGTGGGATAGCTCTTGCACCTATGTAAGCCCATGACAAACAAGCCCTGACTGCCTTCAGAAGCAGGACCGGCTTCTGTCTGATAAGATATATCCCTACAATGTGAAAGGGTTTAATATTTTTTTTTAATATAGTTTTATTAAGTTCTTCTAACACCAACCCTTCTATGGGAATTAGGGAATTTTAATTTTGCTTGACTCAAGGCAACAAGATTAATGAATCCTTCAAGACTGATTCACATGCTATTGTTTTGTCTGCTAATAAAGCAAAAATGACCTAAGAAGGATAATAATGATTTTTTGTACTTATCTCAGAACAGCCAGAGGACACCTACCCAGATCCAGAAACTGGAACACCATGTGCATGGTGTATTTCACATTTGATGCATGATCCTCTAAGCGAAGAACAAGTATCTGATCTTTGTCAAAAACAGTCAGCCAGTCCAAAAGATAGACAACATAAAGCCCAACCTGCAACCTTACCTATAAGCATAAAAAAAATATATGAAAAACTAATTAATTTACATCACTTTGAGCAAAAACAAACCAACATTCATTTATGTCTTCTGGGCACAAATCCCAGATATGTTCTCTGGAAGGACCATGAAAAGACAATGTATGAAAAAAAATTAATCTTAGTCTTGCTTTCAGTGAAGCTTATGGAAATCTTTTTGAATGGCCTATCTATGAGAGGAAACATTTTATGAAGGACCTGACCTCGCACTCCTGCCTGCAGCACTTGCTGCATCAGCCGCAGCTCTGCGTAGCAACGTTGCCTCCTAGGAGCTTGGTGGCCTCTGATTATGATCTCCAGATCTAGATCTAGGCTGCAACAGTGGCTGCTAGTCAGCATTTGTGGTGTGTCGGCTGAGCACACGCTGAAAGCATCAGGTTGTGCAAAACAGAGAGGAGGAGGATGGGTGGGAAAAGCTTGTCCTGACCTAATCTGTTTCCCTCCAACCCTCCCAATTTTAGATAAGTTGCAGTACAAAAATTAAAAGTCCAGCCTCTGACTGTGCTTATAATTATTTTTCTAAAACTGTTCAGGCTCAAAAGACAGAAACACGAATCCCAGGTCATAAGCGTCTTTCATAAAAGAGACTTAACAACTTTAGTCTCATTACCACAGAGCTGATGAAGACACATAACGAGTCTTTCGTTTCTTACTCAGACTCATGTACCTAAACTACCTAAATTCCCCCCAAATAAGCCAAATTTTGGATTATTGCTAAGCGATTGTTATCACAATGTGCGATTCTGATGTGTCCTTGGCTACTTTTTACAATAAGCCTCCATATTTAGCAGACTTCTTTATATATATGCTGCACAAGAATTTGAACTCTTATTTGATTAAAACATTTGATTAACCTTATCAATCTTAGCTAGTATCCTGTTTCACTGAACTCTGGCGAAACACGTAGCTCAGCACTGGGTTTCACTTTTTTCTTCTGACAGATAAAGGCGAGTGAAAGTCCAGTCTCGGCTGCACAGTACATGTTGGCAGTGCAGTGCTTTCCTCACACAGGCCTAGAATCTTTTTTTAAAGCTTTTCACCAGAAACAGGAATTTTAACTAATCTGTCCCATTAATTTTCAGTTTTCTTTATATCAAGAGCAACCTTGATTTCCTACCCTACATAGCATGTTGTACTTCCAAAACACATCATCATCTTCCATAAGATTCAGTGCTTCGTCCTGCACATCAAAGGGCACCAGTGGGGTTTCCCAAGATATTCTCCCTTCCATAACGTCCACATCTGCAGGCTTGGTTTGATTCCCTTGGCTCAGCATGCCTACATCTAGATAATATGTTTTTCACTGATTCTCAACGAGGATAAACTGACAAACGCTTCATTCCTTACAGGTTGGCATCCAGCAGCAGTGACAACACCTATGCCATTCACCTCTCTTCTTTCAGGAACATGCTAACTAATAGCAAAACATAATTGGCAATCTAATAAGCTCACAGGGGAAAATGATCCCAACTTTTTCAATCTATAGCAAACCATGTACATAACAGAGATTATCAACTTGTCTGAAGAAGGGGCTGAAGAAATCCAGAGGAACACAGTTAGCATCTGTGTTTTCTTATGAACATCTGCTTGGGTTTGCATCTTCTGAGGGCTGCCTAAGACAACAAATGAAGAGTGTTTCTGCACCCTGAGGAAGAATAGAGAGGAAAAAAATCTTTCCTTCTGGTTCTCTCCCTGCCTTTCTCTCCCCACACTGGAAGAAATCCGTTTATGCAAGCAGATGCCTGGGAAGTATTGTAGCACCACCTGGCAGCAACTCGTGTCCTTGGAGGTCCTGGAGGCTACCATCCAAGCCTTATGACTCCATTCTACTGCCAAGGTAAGGAAGAGGAATATCCCATTTTCCCTGCTGCTATGGGGCTCAGGCCTGTGTGATGCACTCATTTATGGGCATTTTATTGACTGAAGGAGACAATAACTTCACCCTGGGTACAAAGGAGGGAAGTACTCTCTCTGAGGCCGTTAAAGCCTTAGCAAATAAAATAGGATTGGATGGCAAATTGGCCAGACTTGATACTTCAAGTCAGTCTCCTCGATATTATTCTGCATAGGCTTTCATCTCCCTCTCAAGGAAAATTCAAAGCCAGTTCTACACTAAAAATGTGAATTTTGGAATACTGAGCCTGTAACATCAATCCTCTGCCAGCAGTTTCTGTATTTCTCTTTATCTTTTTTAGATGTGCACAGTTTTAAAAAAGGAGGATTTATCTAGTTATTGGTAGACTTCTCTTGTGAAAGAATACATAATTTATTCTGATTTTGAGGCAATTTCCTACCACAAAGGTCCTTGCCAGAGCTACTTTTTGGAGAGATCTGCAAAAAGCTTACACATTAAACTGTAATCTTCCCTAAATGTGCTCTCCATACGCCTGCACAATAGAAAGACTGTATTATTGCTGTTGGCATTCATCAGGGAACAGACTGAGGAGACAGCTGAGCCAGTACATCAGCTTTTACATGCTTACATATATATTTATGTCATCCGCTTTACAAATGAAAAGGAAGAAAGTTTTATTTCTTGATGTTTATAGGCACAGCATTTTGGCATTTTAACAACCTTGACACAGTGTGTCATTACCCAAGCGAGGAATCCAACGTTATTGGAAATACGTACGGGCATGGCATTGTTAAGGGTGTTGTTGTAGACGCAGGCTCTCAGTGAGTAATCCAGCATGCAATTCTCAAACAGCTGCAGTGATTCTGCCACTTTCTCATGAAAATCTTCTGCAGATTTATTAGCACTTGCAAAGTACAGATAATCAGAGTACAATCTGTGGATGAAATACGTGCAAGTAAATGACAGAGGAAATGAAAGAGGATCTATTTACATGACAACGGCAATCACTTACATGAATTGAGAGCAGTGGCACGCGTGTGTAACATTGCCCTACCAGCCCTGTTCAGCCATGACACATTTTCTATTCAATTTGATGGGCTTTGGCTCAGAATGACAGCTACTCCACGGAGCTGCTCAAAATCTTCTCCGCTTGCTAGGTCAGCATCTTGTGAGATCTAGACCCTAGTAATCGCATGAGCCAGTAATTTCTCATAAAGGCAAACTTTTTGAACATATATACTTTAAAATTGTGTTATCTGTAAATGGTAGAACTGGTCTGGGCAGATATCGGTACCCCCCTGTACTAGGTGCTCCACGCTGCCATAGATAGAAAAGATAGAAACAGTCCTTATTTCAACAACTTACAGTTGAAACCAAAACCAACAGAGAAATGGGATGAGTTAGAAACAACATTTTTTCTCTGATTACCAAGCTGGCCATCATCAGAAATAATAAAAAAAATAAAATCCAGATTTCCTAGTTTTTCCAGGAAGCTCCACCTCCAAATCCAAAATTGTTTCTATGTCAACTGCCCATTGAAAACTCCCCAATTTACATCATTCCACTTTTTTTCCCTGTGTTTGCAGGAGAGCAGAGCCTTGCACTAACCACCAGCAGCAGGAATTCCTCTAAGCTGCTGCACAGGAGGCTTCCCCTCATTGCACATTTTTAGCACAAGTTTTACAGTTGCTTAACATCTCTCAAGAAAGATTATCTAAAATCAAGTCCCTTTGGGGGGTGGTGGTGGGAAAACAGCCCCAAACCTAGAAGCAAGTAACAAATCTACCTTTGCATTAATCCTTAAGACCTTGATTAAACTCTGCAACAATGCATGGTCCAAAGAGACAAGGGAGATGCTGTAGCATGACAAATATTAATTTGTGAATCATCTGCTGAACATGGTATTTTAATTTTCTTTCTTATTTAGCCAGTTTTGTAACACTTGAGAGGGATTTGCTTTCCCAGTGTTCTCGTATTACCCATATTACGACTCCATGGCACCACCTCCCAACACAAGGTATCTTTCAGCCTCTTTCAAAAAAAAAAAAAAAAAAAAAGGGCTCATTTTATTGCTGCGGTAGTCTTTTGTATTGCACCCGTTTTATATTTTTACTTCCCTAGGTTGCCACAGGTACTTTAAAATTCATCATTTAATTTGGAAAGTTTAGGCCCTAATCCAGCAAAGCACTTAAGCCCAGGAATAGCCCCTCTGCACTCATTATTTATGTTAGTGTTTTGCAAGAACAAGATTTTTATTCCCATATGACAGACAAAAATTCCCTGTTCATTTCAAAAGGAAGAGAAGGGATGCGTATGTTGCAGATTGTTTTTAATTCAGTTTTTACACCCTTTAAAATAGAAATCACAGCAAAGCATAGAAAATGAGGCAGCAGCAACCAATGCATCATCCATTAAGAAAGATTGAAAATCATTACTTTTGCCCAGTTCTTTCCAGTCTGGCAAATGCTGACGTGCTGCTGCCTGGCATCACTTCCCATGTCCACAGGAGACCCAGCTGCACAGGCAGCACACAGCCCCAGCTGCTGTGTCCTTCCCTTGCTCTTTGTAGTGAAAGCAGAGAATTTGCCAAGGTTGCTCAATTTACTAATTTAACAATATTCTGCCATACTATGCACTGCCCACTGTAAATGTATTTGATCTAGGTGCTTTGAAAACTGCTTAAAAAATACAAATCTCAGCAGAGGGTGTCTGTATTAGTTATGTCCCATAGTTATTAATTTAGTGCTGATAGACTTTACAAAAAATAAAATTAAATATATTACTGGTGACTTGTTTTTCATTTTGGAAAAATTACCATGAAAGTTAAGAAGAATTCATCTCAGTCCTGTTTTATGAACAATTTGGAAGCAATATATATATAAATATATATATATTTAAACGAAAAAGCTCCATCTCAGAGCACAGGAAAGGAGGAAGGGTACCAGGCATGGACCAGACTAACCAGTACTTGAGGACAGCAATGCCCAATTGTGCTTGAGGACTATGACCACAGCACCATGCCCGTCCTTTTCCTCTGGGAGTCCTTCTGCTGGACCCACCAAAGAGGACAAGGATGAGATGAAGCAAAGCTATGGGGCAGAGCCAGCCAACTTCAGCTACATTAGACACACAACAGCCTCTCCTGTGTGCAGAAAAGTGCGTGCCTGTGAAGAGTGCCGCTTAACAGCGAGCAAACAACAACATGAACAAGATTCATCCCGGGTAGGGCACAGCCAGCTGCTCCTAGAGGTGGAAAGGTTCCTGCCTGAGGAAATCAGCCAGCAAGCATCAAGTACAGCATGGGCTGGCTGCTGCTGTTTGTTTAAAAGGCTTAATATGAGCGCTTAGTATTTCTAATCATGCATTAAAATAAACCCATAGTTTTAAAGACTTGCTGACATCTTATGGAAAACTATGGTCTTGAAGACAAGCTCTCTCTCTCTGCAGGGCAGCTGAGATTTTCTATATTTCTTCCCATCTGTTTTTAATTCTGGGGACATCTGTGTGGAAATAAAACCTTTGCTGATTAGGATTTCAGCTGTTCGAGCTACTTGAAGTCATTACCCTCAAACCCCATCCATTACAATGAAATAAGGACACCATCAATATCCGCCGTCACCAACCTTGATGTCCTTCAAACACACCCCATTTTGGGGGGGCCTCTCACTGGGGGGCACTGGGCAGTTGCTCTCAGACCCCGTGCAGCACCTGCACACTGCCCCCTCACCTTCCTTGCTACTGTAAGGCAACTGTCCCCTGGTGCCCCTTCCTCCATTCAGAGGAGCTGTAAAGCTGCAAGGGCATCACAAACAAGAAACCGATTTACCATACATACAGTAAGGGAGGAGAAACTCACTTTTCATCTCACCCTCATTACAGCTGGCAAAGAGCTACACCCACATTACAGGGGGTGGTTAAAGCAATCAGGGAATTTGTTGGTAGTTTACCTGAGGAATTCACATCGGCCAGCTCTTTCTCATAAAATTACCATCTGTTAAATCCTGAGGTCAGGAGAAGCCGTTAAAGGTTGAGAGCTGTATTTGCTGACATGGGAGATGGGAGGCTCACACAGCTCTGCACTTCATGAGTAGGTCCCCATCAACATCTGCATCCTTCTCTCCTCTTTCCTGGGTGCTCCTGGGTGCCCCTGAGCTCTGACCCAGCCCCACGTAACCTGAATAGGTACCTGAAAAGGTCTCTGCCTTTGTCTCCTTCACCCCCACACCCCCATTACCCTCCTCCTTCAGAGGACACTGGAAAGAAATCCCCTAAAACTCTCAAACAAAACTGGAGAGAGAGAGATTGAAATGCAGATGGAAAGAAGGACATTTGTGGCTAAAACAGTGGAAAACCTATCAAAAGCAGCTCATACTTTTGCACAAGTAGAGCCCTTCCTTTGCAGACAAAGTCAGGAAGACAAAGGGTGAACTCCTAAGTAGCTGTTAGCTCTGCAAGCTAAAATTGCATTAGGAAGTTTTATGGGTGTTGCACCAAGCATTTTTCATATTAAAAAAAAAAGTAATGTTTATTGACTCTGGAGCTCTTTACAATCTTTTGATTATTTGGAACCGTATGCCCTTGAAGACATAAAGCTTATTATTTAATATGGATGGAAGCCCTTCTCAGGGCCACTTATGCTGAGACATGTGAATGCCATGCCATGCTCAGTCTAGTGAGCCCTGCTGAGAACCAGGGCATGTCAGCTCAGGTAATAGACTTCCATTGTACTGGGCAACGTACAAATTACTTTGTTCTGAGTAGCTCTGGTGTCTGTGCATGGCACTCACTGTGGCATTACACTCACACACCTCTCTTTAAAACACTATCACAACTACATATTCCAAAAATTACAGACCAAGAACATGATATGATAAACTAAGTAACTGACCAAATACCACACAAGCATTTATTTGTGCCCCAGAGCAAGACTGAATCAAGTTGTTATAGTAAGAAAATGTTCTTGCATGCTTTTGCAATGCAATCTTTGCTCACCTTTCAACAGGATCTCTCAGCATGATGATAAGTTTGGCATTCGGTTGGAAGGCATGGATAAAGTCCTGGATTAAGAAAGGAGGTTCTCCTTCAGTACTGTTGTCATAAAAGAAAATCCATGCGTTGTTGTCCCACATCGTCGAGGCACTGGCCTCCCCTGGAAATGAAAAACATCGCTGCTAGTAACTCATTTCATTCTTTGTATCAGTGTGGAAATACAATAGCTGGTGTAGACCATTTAAAAGCTGACTTCAACACACCTTGTGGGTTCTTCCAGATGGATCTGGCTGATGCACGCCAGAGCTAGAGCAGTCACGCTGGCTCAACCTTTATGAAGCTGGTGATGGCTATGGCAGGTTTTATGCAATTAGACATGAACTATTAATGTCCCCACTGCCTTTTTTTTTTTTTTTTTAATATATAACTGCAATTATTATAGAACAAGTGAAATGTAAGTATTTACTAAAGATTAACATTTCATTAAATGTCAAATTCTTACATACCTAGATTCTGAAGAGGCATACTCTTAAGGCAATGCTACAGGGAGAAACACAATAGGTAACACCTCCACCAGAACAAGGTATATGATGCTTCAGCTGCTAAATATATGATCTGATATGATGTTTCGAATTGCTCAGTCTTCCCTGTCTTTTTAACTAATAGTGGCATTTATGTGGCACACTGCTGCTTAATAAAGCATATGTGATATAGAAGTCTTTTGGAAACTTCTACTCTTTGACAGCCTAATGAGAGCTAACTCTCGTTAATGAGTTTTTTTGAATCAAAAGGAATGAGATGAAAAAAATAACACTTGCAGGCTTGTAGACCTGCACATGATTTTCTGTTTTTGTTTTCTCTCTTGGGAAAGACCAATAAAGATTTTAAAAGACTGCCAAAACACAACATGAAATAGTTATTTGCTCCAAACTCTAGCTTAATATAATGTGATTCATTAATAAAGTCTGGGAGTTATTAGAAAACATATTAATCTTCTGTCATGTTCATTTTGCCTCATTTCAAAAGGAGGGGATCAGGTCCATTGGTTAAAGCTGGGTGTCCACAACAGCTCTGTTTTTTCATTCTAAATTAATCAACCAAGGCACTGCCTAATCATTGGTGGGCTTTGACTTGTCAATTAAAACTCACTTAGCCTGGCTCCCGTGATGGTTGAAGCAGAAGCACAAAAGACTAAATATGGGACAAGTGGTGAGATAGCTGGGCCACAGAAGCATCACGCAGCTATTCCAGCGCTAGGAGAAGAGGGCACATTTTCCTATATTTCTTACTGCAGTGTAAGCTCTTCAACTCCATACTCTTTTATACACAGCCTCTTCCTCTCTCAATACAGTTCTTCTGATCTTCTTTCATACACCTGTGCTCCACAGACTTCTGATTTTATTTCATGCTCTCTATTGGACGGAGCATTTCCCTAATTAGCTCACATAGGGTGACTAAACCTGAACATAAGAACATCTGCATACACACGTGCTATTTGAACTAAACAAAGTCAATGCATTTAGACATAAATGGGCAGATTTTCTTAGTACCACAGATCAAAATACTCCATAGAAATCACTTCAGCTGGATCAGCTGCCACCACCAAAATCTTCAGGCAGTGCAGGAGCAAGGGAAGACCAATGTCACACCATCTAATGCAGATAAATGCTCTAATAGTCCAGGTTAGGTTGGGTTCCAGAAGGCAAGTCTCAAAACAAGATGGCCATCAAGAATTAAAAAGGAAAAAGAAAAAAAAATCCTTCTGGTCCCTGCTAATTATAATTTTAATTTCCTGAAGCAGCCCAAAAAACTTCTGACAATTTGATAGTGCTCTTTTCTGAGTTATAATACAGATTTAATATCTGCAAAGAGAGTCAGCCATACCAAACATGAGAGAAATTAATCGCTGCTATAGTAATTCTATGAAATCACTGCAGTGCAACCAAAAATGTATTATTTTTTTCTCAAGGACTTAAAGAACATATGAATTTCTAAGCTGCTCAAAGAATAAATGTATAACTTCTATATTCAGTCATTAATGGATTATAATCATATTGTGCTTTCAAAAGACATTCTTGTGAATTAATGATATTAATGATCATAGATAAACAAGTCCTGCTCAAGCTGCCTCAAGCTAGTTCAGCATTGTCCACTTTAATTCTCTCTAAGCAGACATAATTTTATTTGGAAAAATGCGATTATTACCCACTAAGTATAATACCCAATGAAGTTTACGTTTTCAAAATAACATAGCATGATGAACTACTGAAATGTTTACAGGTTTAATTAGATTTTTCTTTCTAATAACCTGAAAGAGGAAAACGCAGGATTCTAAGCAAACCTGACATTCATACAGATTCATTTTATCGTAGCTAGCTTTGTTTTGTTTCACCAAGGTAATAAAAAAAAGTTAATGAGCATAATCATTCAGGACTTTTCCTGTAAACTTAATAAGAAAAGTGAACAGAACCTTAATGAAACAAGAAATGAGACTACAGGAAAAAGAAACACAAACTGAACTCTAGAAAAAGCTGTAACAGGAGGTAAGTAATCAAAGATGTACACAGCCAATTAGATTAGTGTATTTAATTAGTATAAACAATTCACCCATGAAAGGACAGGAGACACTATTGTAAGTAGGAGGAAAATCTGCAGATGTCCTTTATGGCAACATTTCTAAAGACCCAGTCTTGCAACTTTTGCTCAGCACTGAATATTTAATAAACCATATGGTAGAATTAAAGGCTAAGGAAGTATTGAACAAATGTGACTATAGCCAAGTCGCTGGCTTAAGAAATGTAACACAATGTCACCATTCCATCAAGCCAACAATAGGTTAATTTATTTTTGGTTAAAATTAAATGAAAAAGAGGATTCTGAGGGTATTCTCTTCATGAGCAGGCAGCAAAACCCTTGTCTGTAATTTCTGTAGGATAACAACTTTGGCTTATTTCAAAAGCCTCTTTTCAACAAGGAACTACCTCTTGCCCAACTAATATTTTCATGGTGGTGTCAGGTTTCCCTGGAAGATTTGGAGGTGACAGAGTAAGATCAGCAAAAGTTTCTTCCCCTTGGCTTTCTGCTTCTAGCAGAAAGCAAAAACAGAATCTAAGAATTTCTGCTGATGTTGTTCACAGGCACTGCAATCCGTTTGCACCATGGTGGATGAGCATGGTCTACTGAATACCATGTGTCATGGAAAGCAACCCACGCATCCTTCCGTGGAGCCTGGACCTGATCATAGGCTTCCATAATGTGCAACACAACAGCTTTTCTAAACTGGATATTTCTATTTTTAATGCTAATTGAGTAACTTAATATCAACCGGAACCATAAAATTGTCTTCAAATTCGATCCTGTACTATGCCTCTCAGTTCCACACCTGAAAAATAATGCAGTGCAAGATAGCTTCAGCTTGACTCTGTATACTCCTGCTCTTGAACTTGTGTTATCTTTGCTGTTAATGAAGCAGCTCAGGGTTTCATCGTGTTTATGTCAGTCCACCACAGGCTACTATTGTTGCAGCCCAGCTGAAGCCAGAATGGCTACATAAGGATGATGACACAAAACATGGTGGTCTTTCTTCCTATGTGTGTCTTATGATGGAGCTTGAGAAGAGCCTCTTGTGTCACTATAATGGAAACTGTCTCTAGTCAGCTACAGGATTTCTACAGTGTTATTTTGTAAGTAGTAATACCACAATTTGTTTGCTATGCCTGGGAAGAAACTCACAACATTGCAGCATTTGAACCTGAACCTACAATCCTGTGGATACAGACAAACCCTTTGTAATGAAAACAAAATTAAAACATTTGAAGGAGTAACCAAGTTCCCTCGCTTTCTTTTTATTTTATTATTTAATTAAATGCTGATGTTCATCAGGCATTTATTGCTTTCTCAGGCATCTTCTCAAGATAAGAACTTCTGCACTATCCATGCACAGCAGGGGAAACAAGCATCAGTGGCCCCATGCAGTGAACCAGTCACCCCTGAGAAAATGCCCTTTTCATGCCTACAGTACGGATGCTACAAACACAGAGATGAAAACACATTTCAGAAGCTGTATTTGCCCTACCAATTATGATGTTATTCGTCTTGCTGTGCTCTTTTGCTGCTTCACTCTGCAGTACGCCCTGAATTTGATGTGCTGCTAAGTCAAACAGATCAAGGTAATCTTCCACTGGGTAGCGATCGTGAAATCCATCCCTCAGACGAATGATTCCTAAAAACAGTGAAAAGAGAGAAGTTTAAAAAAATAATAATAATAGCAAAGCAAGATTAACTGTTGGTGTACATCAAGACAGCTTCCTTGACATTGCTGGATCTGAGTCAGCTAACATTGGCACAGAATTAGAGCCATGAAATGTAGCACTCAGATAAAAGAGTCAATAATGGAGTAACTGAGATTCAAGATATTACACGATTAAGCCATAAATTCATAGTGATATGAATATCTTAAGTATTCTGTTTTATTGTTTCTGCACGAATAGCTTGCATTTATTTTCTTCAGAATTTAGCATTTAGAATGAATGAATATAAAAGACAAAATTCTGCTTTCATTTTCACTGGTATAAACTGGAGTAATATGGACTCCAACTAGATTTACTGTATTGAGACTAAGAACAGACTCTGATGCCAAATATGTAAATTGATGTGCACTTATCAAAGTCAGAAAACAGGGAAATTATTCATGTCTTTATCTTTCAGAAGTAAGAAAGCAAGGCTCCACGACAGTAACTTTTTTTCCTATCCCTCCATGTGCTGTAGGGTGCATTCAATATCATCAGCCTTTTCCCTGCATTTCTCAACATTGTGAGCCACATTTCTCAGCCAGACAGAGGTCAAGGAAAACAACCAAGTGGGAACAAAACTAAGGGCATAGAGCAGGACTCCTTGGCTCTCATTTTCTGTTCCTGCAAGGCAGGTAATTATCATTTATGTGAGAGAAAAGCTCAACAAGACGGTCCTTTTGCTTATTTCCTCTGATTTTCCCCTTTAGGAAAGTTAGATTTAACAAAGTTAGAGAAAAGCTTAGCAGTGTATTTTGTTTTGTTTTTAAAAGAGGAAAAAAAAAAAAGGCTCAAAAATGCATGGTGCTACAGTGCTACAGACTGCCTTGATTTGTTGCCACCCCGCTCATGCGAGCAGCAGCTGTGGCTAAGAGTCAGGAAAGAGAGACAGTCAAGCTGGGACAAAGTCCTGTAGAGCATCAACCATCCCAGCAGAACGGGAAAGTGGTGATTTGTGAAAAGGGACCTTCCCAGGAGAGTTGTTTAGCTTCAGCTGAAACTAGTCTGTCTTATAAAAATCCCTGAATCAGGGAATGCCATAGAACAAAGACTTTCTTCTCCAGATAAGTGTTACAAACTAAACAAGATAATAACCAGCAGCATAGAAGTCATATCCACAAGCTGGCTTTTAAAGAGGGCTGTCTCAATTTCATTCGTTAGCCTACTTTTTTTTTTTTTTCTCCTTTTTATTTTTCATTTTGCTGAATAGCAACCATTATCTAAAGTACTTTGGGGGCAGAAAGAATTAAAATTTATTTTTTCTGTATGGCAGACTGCCTGAGATGGCCGGAAGGTCATCTCCATAGATCTTACTTCCATAAGATGCCAAGCTCTGCAAACTTTCCTTATTCTTCAGCTTTAAAAACAAACAAACAAACAAACAAAGTGATTATGGAAAGAAAATTCTCTTTGTGGATCTGCTGCAGGCCCCCCAGTGACTGTCCACAAGGTCATGCATGTGGAAGGTTTGTGAGTGCCAGCACTGAGTCTGGAATTCATCCTTGTTCTCAAATTACACTCATTCCAAACTGACTTCTTATGGTTGCCTGTTCAGTTGGTCCACTTCTGAGCAACTGTCTTAGCTTTAGTGAGACTGAGTGCACAGCCTCCTCCACCATGAATTGCAAACATTGCTGTTAAGACTACAGTAAGTGTAGATACACATTTAGCATCAAGGATTTTAGCTTAGTGTATCACTTGAGAGTTTGCTTCTGCCTTTCCTGCCAGCACTCTTCTGGAAGACAATCTTCCACAGATGGTTTTGCTGATGGTCCCTGCATCCAGACACCCAGAAACAAGCAGCATGGCATTCGCACTGGAAGGTGTCCAAGTCTCAAATCCACTTTCCTCATTGATCTGACTTTCCACCTGCAGGTCATGAGGCAATTCTTATCATTCATTTTCAGTCAGCCACTGACTGTGATGAATGAACTCCTTCTCAGGGGACTTCAGGAGGCACCACAATGCTTCTTTTCTTTGACTTTGCAACTAGCCCAGCTCCTTCATTCACACTAGTACCTCCTGTATCTCCAGTACTGGAGACAATTATCTTGAAAGCAAAACTGTATTTCATCATATTGCTTTAACTCTTAATTTATAAGAAACATTTTCTAAATGTCTACAATACATTGAAGAGGGTTAATTGTATTAGAGACAAAAGAAGCCAAGCTCGCTGTTTCTGCACTAGCTTTGTGGTGCACTACATATGAAACACCACTGTGGGTTTGGTACGAGCCACTTTCTCACGGCACTTTCAAAGGAAGAAAACAAACCCCAAGAACACAGCTAAGCCATTTCTGTATAAGAAATTAAGAATCCCAGATCTGTGACTGAGCCAAACAGCAACGATCAAACCCCCCCATCTGCAGGAGCTCAAGGGTTTTTCAGGGCTTCAAGACAAAAAGAAGGGAGATGGAAATGGTAACACCATGTGTATGGGAATGAATTGAAGGTACAACCCCAAAATAAAGCACAGAGGCAGCACTGCAGGTGTCTCAGTCCCTCAGAAATCAGCCTAATGTTAGCCATGGCAGTTCATTAGGAGAGAGAGTTTCTGATTTCAAGGAAGCTCAGGAAAAGCACCACAGGGAAGTAGTGATGTAAAGGCTTCATCAAATGATCTACCCCACAATGCTAGGTTTTTCCTTGCTCCAAAGGCAATGGCTGCATTAAAGCACAGCAAATCACATACAGAAGGAAAGATAACGTCGTAAAATAACCAGCATCTTCTGGGAAACAATAATACCACTGAAAAGCCTGTGAACTTTGATATCAACATCCTAGAACTTAGCAGCTAGACCCAACCACCATTACTGTGAGAAAACACAAAGCCTGGGTGAAATAAAGCAAGTACTATATATGCCTGCATTTAGAGGAAAGCAGTAAGCACACAGTAAAGTCGAGAACTGAACTTGGACCTTCTGAGTCTCATCCAGTCTTTAGCCACAAGATTGACCTGCCTTGGTACCCACAGAAGAGAGAACAAGAAAGATATAAACACTTCAGTTGGATAAAACAATGCATTCAGGCCCATGGTTTTCAGACACGCTTTGAAGAAGCAGCCACAACCTCAGCTGTTCCATTCTGCCTTCAGAGATGAAGAACCATTTCCTAAAATACTGATGTCACTCAGGAAAAGAGCATTAGGAATACATCCACATTCCTCCGTGGGAGCGAGATGTCTCACACAGAGCATTTGACTAGAGCTGTAACACTAGTGAAGCTGCGACTATAATACACAGTTGTATTTACTGAATCACAAGGACAGAAGACACTCATGTATCAAATAATGACCCATCGTTTATTCATGCTTCACAGAAAAATTTTGCATGGTAAAATTATTACCGCTATTCTTTAAACCTCTTATCACAACCTAACTGTTCCTTTTCTTGCTTTTACAAAACATAGTTGGTTTTATCCAGTGTTTTTATATTTTTCTAGACTTTTCCAATCCACTGCAATGAAACCAAATTTAATGTGCATCATCTTGAAAGGTTTAACCCAAAACAATATTAAGCAGAAGCAGGCTAGAACCTATTGAATATCCATCACCTTCAGTTGTTTCAAGGTAAACCAATATGGACCAAATCCATATAATTCACCCCAGATACATATAAGTAACATCAAAGCTTCATAGACCACCCTCCTGAATACCAGAGAGCATGTTTACTCACCAAACCGCTTTCTTGTCCACCAGTGTGGCTCTTTGATTGCTGAGAACCGAACGTCGGGGTGCAGTCTGAGCCTATCGTACAAGTCTGTTGTCCCACATTTGGGCTGGCCGATGATGTAGAAGTGGGGGAGGCAGCGCAGCCGGTAGTGCTTGTCCTTGTAATGGTACAAGTGGTTCCAAAATACCTTCCTGAGGTAATCAAATATGGTTCGAAAACGCTTTGAATACAGTGCATAGGAGTTCGTTGTATAAGGATCTGTGGTTGTGTTTCCTCTGTACTCTTCATACCAACAAGGGTTCTTGCTATTTGGAAGGAATTTATTAGGAATTACTGAAAACATCTGCAACATAAAGAACAATAATTTCAGTCAAGGCAGAAAAAAAGTGGCAGTTATATTTTTCTAACTTAGCACAATGATACAACACAATAGAAACATTATCATTAACATCCCCTGCCCCCCCACCTTGTTTTACATATATTTAAAAAAAAAAGTATTTAAACTAAGAAATTGACTTAACTTACTTCTGATGGCACTGGAAAAAACTCCAGTGCAAACTGTTGGACTGGGAGAGAAGCACGTTTAAAAATCCTTTGAATTTAAGGCCAGAAGGCAGATTAACAAAACCCCACATCCCCCACCACCCCAGGAATTAATTTTTAAAGTCAAAGTTGTAATATACAAATTAACTTCCAGTTGTTAATTCTGAAACACAAGGTTTGCAATAACCAGTTTTTCAGGAATGCACACAGGTAGTTAGAAAGTCTCCCTTCTTATTTATCACTTTAGGTGACTGGCAAATCTGACTAACTCAGAATGATTTTGGGTGAGACAAGGTTCTCAATTCAATGAGAGTGTACAGCTGCCGGAAGACTGCCTGATTTTTTGTTTCAGGTGTCAAGACCATTTATATAGCCCATCCATTTTGCCTCTGACTCTGAAGGACTTGATCTATAACATCAGCTCTTCAACTGGTATAAATAAGGAGGCTCCAGGTGGTATAAATCACAATACGAACATCAGAGCATCTGCACTGTTTTTATCTTAGCAAAAGATTGACCCCAAATTCTTGAAATAAACCAGCACGCATTAATTTCGGACACACTTTAACTCATACTTACATGTGGCTCTTGTTTCCTCAGCTCTTCTAAATCAGGGCGCTGTCTTGTTATAAACTCTATCTTTGAAGAAATAGTGTCAATAATTAATTTAATGCTTGGATAATCCTTTACATATGAAATATTAATTTTAGAAGACTGGTAATGGTCTTTCATGTCACTAAGGCTTTCATTGTCCATTAAGCTTGGATTGCTAGTAAAAGCTCCGTAATGGAAGGGAGACGGTATTAACAACAGGCCATGTTTGGCTCCAGTCAGTACATAGGATGCCATCACTAGAGTCATTATAATCAACCCAAATATTAAGCTGCATAGCTTCCCCTTCTTCAAGCAGGGAAATCCATGCCAGCTTTCACTGTGATCAGTCCTTACTTCCAAAACTGCAAGCAACTTCATCTGCTTGCTATCAGCGTACAAATGGTTTTTATTTTCTCCTTTGCAAACGGGACACTTCTGGTTATTATGGCTAGGTCCACGGCATCTGAAACACTGTCTGTGCAAGTCATTTGGTAATAAATGTATGCAACAATTAATGCAATGCTTCATATTAGTACTGTTAAACTCCTGTATTAATGAGCCAAGCACAGCCACAAAAATGTTTCTGAAGCATATGAGTCATCTTCTGCAAGTCTGAAATTATTTAATTCCTTGAGTGATTCTATGAATTCTCAGTGACACAAAAGGGCAGGTTCAAACCAGAACAGTTAAAAGGACTCCAGAAGCGAAATATGACATATACAGGAGGAAAAAAAAATAAATCCAACTACAAAAATAGATGTATTGTAGACGTGTTTTCCAAGAATTTGGCTCAGGAGGAGGAATGTGGCAAAATAAAAATCAGCTACACAACTGGCTCAAGTTTTTCCCATTGAACAGAATGGGAAAGAAGAAAATTTGTTACTTGGCATGAAAATATGCAAAAAATAAAAAGAATTCATTGTCCTCTGATTTACGTTGGAATAAGCAAATATGCATAGAAATTCCCAGATATTCTTAAAACAAGCAGGTTCCAAATCAGACTTCTGCTCCTGGAAGCATCATTGTCCCAGAGATGTTCTCAAAGATGTGCATTGTGCAACCTAAAGAAAAAAAAACGTGTGTTGACACACACAGAAGAGCAAACTGAGTAATATCTATATTCACCTTCATTCAAGGTCATAGCAAAACTGCAATCCATCACAAGTAATTTCACACTACCGTTTGAAAGATGCCTTCTGTTTGTTAAGTATATTAATTGCAGCACTCATGATATTAAACCCAGGAAACGCTTGGCTTCAAGCCCACAGTGAGTTGCCATTTCTTTTCAGTCACCCACCTGCTCACATCAGCAAACAGTTGTTGACACAGGTAACACTACTCTACCTACATCACCTGCTCACTAACCTCTATAACAGCTTTTAATCTGCTCTTTAAGTCTGAAAGCATTTTTGGACAGTAGCCAATAACACAGGTTTAAATGTTCACCCTGTATCTGTGCACAGGGACCTTAAATTAACTTTCCTGAAGTGGGGCAGGAACCCAGGTAAGAGGACAAGGTAGAGATAAGACAACAGTATGCTTTCAAGCACGTTGGGAAGACAGCCAAACAACAAATAAAAAAAGCCACAAATAAAACATTCAGTAAATTTAAGAGATTAAATAATAGACATAAGCAAAAACTCCTATCAGGATCTTTGTTTTCTGGAACAAGTGGTTCTGAGACAAGAGCAACCACCAGTGATGCACTGCAAAGGCACTAAGATGCTTTCAGCATTACCTTTCAAATACATTTTGACAAGATATCACTCAATAAAAATGGCAAGATGTGTTAGTTAAATGAAATGTACAATCAGTACTGCAATTTCAAGACAAGGCCCTGATCCAGAAAATCCTCTTAAATGATTGCACTTCAGTACAGGAGAGGTTGTGCAGAAACGATCACATGAGTGGATGCCCTCTTGCTCCAAGGACTTGAGCACTCATGGGTCTCACGGAGGCCTCCACATCCACACAGGTTAAAGGACCCTGCTGCACAGGACATGTGCCATCCTCCTCTAACCACTTCATTAGCACAGTTACTTGCTCATAGCCAAAAAGTGAGTAGAGTTGGTTAGAAGTATTTGTGTCTACTTTTGACAGCATTCATGCCTGGCTTTCCAGACAGAATTCAGAGCAGAGATGTACAAATTCACAAACAAGTCATCAGCTTTCAAAAGGATGGTCTGAATTACAGCATATTTATGCATAGTTCCTCTAGACTTTCTGTTTTTGTAGCTTATTAAATAACTTCCTAGACCTACCCACATTTTAAAGTCAAAAACAAATCCAGTTTCTCAAAACAGAGATTATCAAATACAAAATTCACAGATAATACATGTGCTTCCATATACTAGATAATACTTATATTACCTATTTTTAAAAATTCCAAGAATTACTTTGGTTTGGGAACTAATGACAGCCCAGAAGCCCAACTCATCCTAAGGCTGCATCAAAAGAGTCGTGATCACTAGGTCGAGGGAGCTGATTGTCCCCCTCTACTCTGCCCTTGTGAGGCCCCACCTAGAATAGTGCATCCAGGTTTGTGGCCCCCATCACAAGAAAGATGTGAATCTGTTACAGTGAGTCTAGAGAAGGGCCACAAAGATGATCAGAGGGCTGGAGCACCTCTCCTATGAAGAAAGGCTTAGAGAGTTGGGGATGTTCAGCCTTGAGAAGAGAAGGCTCTGGGGAGACTTCTTTGTAGCCTTTCAGTACTTGAAGGGGTCTTATAAAAAGGATGGAGAGGGACTGTTTACTCAGATAGATAATGATGAAGTGGGAAACAGCATTAAATTAAAAGAACATAGATATAGATTAGACATTACAAGAAATTCTTCACTGTAAGGGTAGTGAGGCACTGGAACAGGCTGCCCAGAGAAGCTGTGGATGGCCCATCCCTGGAGGTGTTCAAGGCCAGGCTGGAGGGGCCTTGGCCAACCTGCTCTAGTGGGTGGCACCCCTGCCTATGGGGGCAGGGGGGTTGGAGTTGGATGATCTTTAAGGTCCCTTCCAAACCGAGCCATTCTATGACAGGAAATATTTTAAAACAATTTTGAAAAGTCAGAAACAAAGCAGTAAACTTGGACAGAATAAGAAGGTAAAGAAAAAAATGCTGAAAAATAAAGAAGCAGTTATGCCTCTGAAGGTCAACTTTTATTTTGGCTTCTGTCACCCAGTAAAGACACAACTTCCCTTTAGTCCCTGGGAATGAAGGTGCTGTAAGGCTCTGTCTCTGTGATACTCCTTGTCCATCCTCACGTGGACTCCGTGAGAGCAGTGATCCATTCCCCCCAACACCTCCACTTCCTCGACAGCACCATAATGGGGAGAGAAGGATCCAAGATTTAAAGTAAGAAGAGCTCAGCAGTTCTCCAAATGACATGGACAGTAAAAATTGCCAGAGAAAGGGAGGATGAGAAAGGGAGGTTCTGACAAGTGAAAAAGTTTCCACTTTGCAAGTCAAAATGCAAGGTAATAAGGCACCTGAGCAAAGATTTTCACTGGGAAAGAAATGGAGTCAGGAGGAGACTCAGGAAGGGCAGAGTTGGGTATTATCCATTGGGGCTAGAACAGAGTTTCCGAGAGAGTTCCTTCCCCCAGAAAAGACTGCAAAAAGACGGGATGGAAACAAGGGCCCTGAAAAGAAAAGGGAGCTGAAAGATGCACCTTTTTAGAAAGATGCACAAAGAACAGGCAGCAGGTTACAGCGGTAACTATAAAAAAATCTGGGTAACCAAAAGGAACTCTACAGCATCAGTACAATTAAGCATTTTAGGTGCTACTTTTATATCTTTGTGCAGTCCTTCCACCCCAAAGTCAACGATACCCAACGAGTATCTCAGTCTCCTCCCAGCCCCATGCTATGTATTTTTAGAGGGACCAGTTACTGTGCACTATTAACAGAAAATCCATTTTATTTTCCAGTCCTCTTCTAACAAACACCTGAAACTTTCAGAGTGTTATGGATTGAACAAATTTATCCCATACACTCTTGCAGAATCAATTCAAAACTTGTGTATTTGACATTATTTCTCAAATTTTTAAAAAGAGCTATCAGAGATACATTGATGGATTCAGATCACAGGATCTTAGAAACATTGCATAAGCTTCTCAGTCCTATTCTGTCCATTTGCATGTTAATAAAATGGACCAAAATTTATTGAACTCTTAATAGGTGCAGACACTTCTCATGAAACTGCAGTATACATATTACAAACTCAAGGAAAAATCTTACTAACTGCACTTTTGAAAGCTGAGGAAAATGCTTTATTGGGAAGGTGATACAAGGGAAGGAAAAAAAAAATATGCTTAGGCCCCAGAAAAACTGAGATCTTAATCACACCAGTCAGGAGAAAAAATTTAAAGTTCCACAAGTAACCATAATTCTGCCAGCTTATGCATATGCACTACAACAGGTTGTTTTATTAGATGATCTCTTTGAAGATCTATCACTGGGCAATATGATATATTACTCAGCTAATAGAATAGAGAGAGGGCTTTTGTTTTGTTGATTTTTTTTTTTAAAAAAAAAAACTGTTAGTTGCAGACGTACCATTCTATATGACTTCCCACTGTCATGGTCATGCAATATAAAAATTAAAAAAACCACTGTAATAAACACACAAAAGCCAGGATATAATTCCCTACAGTCACTCCCTTCTCTTTACCAAGAAGTTTAATTAAATACATTCCCCAGTCTTTCACTGTGCAATGAAGAATGCACACCCAGAAGGCCAGGATCTTCCTCAGTGCAAGAAGCCCATGTTTTCCTCATTCATCCCACAAAATCAAGCAATCTAAAGTATCTCTTTGTTGTTTCTTCCACTCAGCATTTCCAGCAGTCATAATCACAGATATACTTTACCTTTTTTGTATTTCAATACTGACAGTAGAAGAAAGTGAATTGCAGACAGAAGAAAAGCTGTGAGACTTGAGTTGGTAATAAAACCATTTATGTCTTTTTATTTTAGTTGCAAAACTGCTGTCAGCTCACTGGCAGAATATTACTCTCTTTACACAACAAGCAGTATCTTTGTACATTCTTGAATAATGTAGCATGTAATTTCCTCTTGTTGAGATGAATGGTGAATTATTTATGATCATGTCTATGCGGTATTTTTCTGCTGTACATAAATATATACCAGCTTACAAAGCAGGAATCAACATAAACCTTTTCAAGCACCTTGGCCAAAAGTAATCCTCCTCATAAAAATGAGGGTTTTGGGGAATCTCCTAAGTAGGAAACGGGGACATAAGAATGAACATAAGAGATGACACATCAGAATGAGGAGGGGGGAAAAAAAACAAACAAAAACTCTTCAAATAGCTACCTCAGATTTCAGCAAACTCCCACTGAAGCCAACAGGACCTACACTACAGATTTCAACTGAGGAAGACTTAACCTAACAAATATATTTACAGACAACAGAGGATTTAATAGGCAAATAAGTTTTTTTGCCTGTTAAAAACTGACTTTTTCCTTTCTAGTTTCCCTGTGCAACTCCCACTTTACATAAAACTGCCCAGTATTGCCCAGGCTGAATGGTCAGAGGACTCCTGCTTGCCCCGTGCAGGCTGCAGAAGACCAGAGTACTGACAGGTACACCTACAGGTACATCGAAATCAGCACAAGGCAGAGCTGCCCACTACAGCCTAGCAATAAACCTACTGAAAATGGAGTACCCACTATGCCTTATTTATTGTCCTAAGGACAGCTAAAAAGATAAATCCCATGAAGAATAAAACATGCAATATTTTTTATTGCTCACATATTTTCATACATACCTACATAGTTCAAAATTTGTTATATTTCTTTTAAATAAAGATTTAATATAATCCCTCTACATTCTCTTAAAGAACTGTAAGGGAATACTGTAATCAAAATGACTATGAAAATAAATTACTTTCATATGCTCAGTCGTATAACTAAAATTCTCCTCCTCAATGAATAAGATAAACCAGATGGAATAGGTTTTACAGGTGCGCACACATCTTCTGGACGTCTCAGCATATGACTTCTATTTTTCAGGTCACAAGCTTCAATTTTTAATGTGCTTTCCTTTTTCCATAATTCTTTAAAATGAAGACAAAGTGAACTTTTGGTAGTACGCTTAAGTCTAAATTTTATACTAGCCTTGTTACTTTTAGACATGCTCAGCTTTTCCTGCTACCACATGAAAGAGTAGCATGCTGTGAACCTATTATAAACACACTTCAAGTAGACCAGTAACACGCTTCCCAGCTTGATGTATAACAGTGTTTCTCTGTTTGATGTCAGTGGAGCTACATCACTTTGTTTCCTCTCTTCACACAATATAATTAAAATGTGGAACTCATCAGGGCCAAAAGTTTGAATGCATTTAAAAGACATTAGACAATTAATGGAGAATAAATCTATCAGCGGTTGCTTTTTCCAATTCCCACAAGATAGAAATATGGGGCTGGGAGAAATCTATAAATACCTGCTTTACACTCTTTCACTGGGCATTTATTACTGGTCATGACCAGAGACAGGAGACAGGGACAGAGATGTATGTGCCATTTGAAGATCTGACCCAGGAAGATTGTCCTGTTGGGAAGGTCACAGCCTGAAAATGTGAATGTCTAGGACAAGTTGCAAAATAATCCACAGAGTCTCAGGGTGGAAGTGGTGAAGCCCAGCCAAAGCACATCTCTCAGATATAGTTCCCACAGACAGGCTCTCCAGTCTCACAAAATGACACTTTCTTTTTTTCTCTGTCCATTTTCCTGTTGCCACCCATGTCTGGCATCACATTAAGGTTTTGTCTGCTGATGCGTTTATTACACCTGAGAAAGAAGGGCATTTTTTTCACAAGAAATCTTCATAGTTCTCAATAAAAGCCAAAACCTAGAACTATTAATATACAGAAACACAAGAGAAGTTCATGTTCTTGCTCTGTTGCTTCCCTGTTCTATCCTTACTGGACAGGATAAGGACTGAGCAAGATTGCAGGCTGCACAAATGTTTTGCTCTCGAACATGGTGTTTTCAGAGCAAGCCAAGGTATTTGTTCAAGCAACGTGAGGAAGTTCATCCTGCTGGTGAGTAGGCAGTACTGGTTCAACAAACAAAACAGTGGAAGCCATAAAAACTGGACATAAAAAAACTGCTCATGAAAAGAAAGGAATAATTGTATATTTGCTCTATCCTGCTTATTGTACTTATTTGGCCGCTCAAGTTAGCGCTTTAGGAAATAAACTTTGCCTGAATTCACATCTACTTACCTCAAAGAAATCAAAGAGCTGCCAAAAAAAAATGAGAATCGTGATTCATTGCTCTCTGCAACCTCCTTGCAAGATAAATAAATAAGTGAAAATAAATAAAATAAAAATGCTATTGCAATGGTTTAGAAAAGCCACAGGACTCATTACAAAGCTCAGCAACCTCTCAGACTGAAGTATAGCTCTTCTACTTGCTTGAAAATGCTAATTAAAAAAAAAAAAGAAAAGTGCAACTCCCAAGAAGTGATATTAAGCCACCACAAACATATGTAAGGCAATCACTTGAGAAACAGTTTCATTTTAAAATCCAGAATATGTGGTCATAACCCATGGTCATACATTCAACCTGTTGAACAACAGCTGAAGACTTTTCAAGCGTACAATATTCTTTAAAGAACCCAGTTCTGAAGCCTTTTAAAGCCAAAGCAAACCTCCTGAATCACCACTGAATCACCAGTCTTGCCCAAATACTAACTGTGGCTCATTCCCTAACACAGCTGGTTTCTTTCTCAAGAGCTAATCCAAACACACTCTACTCCTTACTCATCAATATACTATACTTCCAGAGAAAATGCAAAAATGGGACAAATGATAGCCTCTATTTGCAAAAATCAGCAAACTCCCCTAAAATCAGATTAACAGCAGTATTTTCAATCAAATAAGGACCTACTCTTCTTATTTGTCCTGAAGAGCTCAGGAAATAGTTACTGAGCTTGAATCACCACTTAATTATGGCATGAACACTGCCTGAATAAACAGATTATCAGAAGCAAGGAAAAAGGAGGGGAGGTGGGAAAGGGAGCAACAGACTGTCCTAGACCAGCTGCAGCAGAGCAATGCCTTCCCCAGGAGCCTGTTATGTCTGAAGTCCATGTGTGTTTCTAGAATAATCTAGGCATAGCTTCTTGCTTCTATGTCAGCATGTTCTGATGTGTTATTTTTTGTTTTACCTTGAAAATGTGAAAATGCTAATTAAGCCCGATATTGTCCATTTTTAGATTGTTATTTTTCAATGCAAAAAATAAATAAATAAATAAATGAATTTAATCACTTCTGAGTTATTTTTATCTTTGCATTTCACCTGACTTAAATTGATCTAGAATCAGATCCATCATTTCTCCATGTTAAATGCAGAATAAAATGTCCAGACAGGAAAATAAAACAGAACCAAAGAGAGCCAGCCTCCGTCTTACTGATAAATACCAAAGCATAACATGGTGACCCTGTTAGATCTAAACTAGCATAAAGGTTTAGAAGGCAATGGGCTGGTAGTTCTGCATTTAACATAGGGGATGAGGTCTAACCAGTAATTCCTCCATGGTGATACCTGCCTCAGATCCACACAGAGTCATTTTCCAAAGCAATTCCACTGCAAGATTTATGTCAAAGATGAGAGCAGAAGTGAAGCTTAGGGACCTGGAGCATCATTACTGCAATGACTTCTCCAGAAAAGCAGTTCCAAAAGCCCTGAAAGAAAAACCACCGCTGCCAGCCACCTGACCTGTGACACCAGGCATCCCAGGCATGGTGAATCCTTCACCTTGCATCAGGATGGAGCTCACACTGATATTTTTAAGGCATTCCTCCTCTCCAACCATGGAACAAAACATTGTTCTCACATATTGATAAGGGTAACTCAGAGCAGAATTTTGCTAGTACTCAACTAGCTTCTCAACTCTTGATCAAAGCTTGTTGATTACAGTGTGCAACATCTCCAGTAATTCATCTTTTTGCTTCACTTAGTTTCTATTCATCTCACATAGCGGCTTGCTAGAGAAGTACTGACAGATTTATACCGAACATTAAAAAAAAAGCACACTGTAGAAAAACTTCACCTTTACCTAAATTATACTAGTGCCTGTCTTCTCACAGAAAAGCCATTTTAAGCCAGATTCAAAAAGCATTATGCAGGGTCAAAGTTCAGTATCTTTATTTTATTATTATAATTATTATTACTCACATAGTTACCATGAGCAATCTCCCAACGTATCCTACACAGTCACTGAGGTCATCCCACAAAAACAGAGATAAATTGATGTGTCCACTCTGTGTGGCTCACAGATTCCTTTCCCACAAATCTGGAACCAGATTTGAAAGTTGTGGTATTCAGAATGCAAGCAGAAATCACATCTATTTAATGGCTATCAAAACAGTCAGGCCCTCACTGAAAACAACTGAATCACTAAGAGCCAGAACAGATATAAAATATTGATATTAATGGCAGTTAACTTTTATCCCCTGCTAAAAAAAAAAAAAAAAAAGAAAAAACTCTCTTAAATCTCCAGAAAGACACCCAGCGTCAACAATGTGATCAAAACAGACATAGGAGGTTAAATCACTCGTTCGGTGATTTAATGTCACTGAAAATTGTTCAGGTTGAATTACCTATATGTATTTTCTTTTTGTTATGAAACAAATGAAAGAAAGAGCTCCTGGTAAAGATTAAGGGACCACCTGAAATACAGCATCAGGTACAGTGGAAGCAATTAGTCTGGCCTTGCACAAATTATTTTATTAGGTATTTAATAGGTTCAAACATATGTTGAAGTTTCATTTTCAACACAGGATATCACAATACTTTACAACAATGAAAATTCTTGCTTATAGGCACTTTCAAGCAATAAACCACACTATCACTCTGCAAATTGGTAACATTCCCATTAAAAGAACTAATGCAACAGGGAAACACGTAATGTGAAGGGTGAATCTGTGATGGAGCTCTTCCACTCCAGGTAGTTTTTTTAATCAACATAATGCAGGGGGTTGAGGGATTGGCAGGTGGGAAAACAGCTCCCACATGCCCCACAGGCAGGCTGTAATCAAAAAACAAATAAGTACTTATCTTTAGAAAACTCCAGAGTTTTACTCCAGTATTGACAGAGTTCACTTATCAAAGACAGGCTATTTTTCATTATGCACTTCTTTCTGACAGCTGCCCATCCCACTTTAGTTTCAGCCTTCCAAGCCCGCTTCCTTGGTTGAGTCTCTGGGCTGACACTGCCGTAATTTACTCAAATAGCTCTTCTGAAGCAACTTGCTCAGTGGAGATACAGCTTTTCCCTTCATGTAAAACTGGGTTTGGTGAGGACAGCATGCTTGTTTCCATCACCTTATCTGAACACAGAGAAATCCTCTGTGTGCTCAAGCTGCCCAGCTCTGCAGCAAAGCAGCCTGCCCAGCCATGGAGATCAAACGGATTTAGAAACCATGGGTCCTCTCCAAGCTCACATCAGGACACCAAATAGTCCTGATGCAGCAAGTACAGTACTAGCAGATACTGCAGTAGTGCGTGCTACCAAGCCATTAACAGTGGGGGGGGGGGGGGGGGGGGGAGGGAAGTTCAGCAAGCTGAGCTTGGCTCGAGCACTTTCTTGCATTAAGAGAAGCAGACTGCAAGGTTGTCCAGCTCTCGAGGCAGTCAGACAGCATGCAGCAAGAGCCTGAGCAGACAGCACAGCTCTCCTGTTTGTGTTCACACACTTATACCTTGGCCAAGTACTGATCCTAAAACAGCAATACACAGAAACGGCTACAAAAATAACCTGGAAAGAGAAGACATTATTTACCAAACACTGCCATTCCTGAGACAAGAAAATGTGATTTCCCCTTTGATTTCTATTATTTTATTAGGAGCTGATTGGTAAGCCTATTCTTGTCCTCAGATCACAGTGTAATTGTGTACCTATGTCAACTAAACACTGCTAATTCTTTCCAGGGTTTAACAAGTTAAATATAAGAGCAGAGATATAAAAATATAAATAAAGATTACAGTACAAGTCTCATGCCATTTACCAGACTTTGCTTATAAACAAGAGTACAATTAATGTAGTGAAGCAAGTAAAAAGTATGTTCTCAAAGCTCTTGTAAAAATAAGATCTTTGAAGTGCAGGTTCTTGGAGAATTCACCTTCCTAGGTGTATTTAATCAATCTAAATTTAATCTAGCAGTTTTATAAATTTATATTGGGTGGAAGATTATTATTGAGTATCCATTTGGCAATTCCCCAGTTCTGTTTTCCTCAAAAAAACAATGCTGCCCTTCGGCTGAAACTCATGCATAACGATCCGCTTCAGAAAAGCGCAAGTCAGAAGAGATGAAATTCATCAGAAGAAAAGTAGATGCCAGAGATCTACACACAATATGATCACATTGGACACTGGAGAGAAATCATCCAGAGGAAGCAGTCTAAATATGATCCATGTCCTTGGAGATCCTATATGTTTACTTGGCTGCAACGTGAGCTTTGAGTGACTTGCTTCAGACTTAGACATCTGCACACCTCTAAGGTGAGATGAACACCAAAGCTTCACTGTGTTGAAGACAAATATATCTTCCTATTCAGAGCGCCAGCTAGCTCTTATTAAAGAAAGAGATGCAGGGTGAATGTAGCACAGCTGACTCTGCAAGAAGAGATCTTCAGTGATGTAGAGTTATTTTCAGCATGGGTCTTTGTCTCTTGTATTGATTACTGGGCCAGGACCAACACATGAGAGAAAAATGTTCTGAGAGTATTTCCAACAGTCTTGCCAAGCATTTTCAGCCTCGACATGCTGCAAAATAGTGGGCATTCACAGCTATGTTACTCTGATTACCGTCTTGTTCTTTTTACACGTTTGATTTTACTTAATTTTAGCAGCTGCTACCTCAAGTTGATTTAAAGTGAGAAACATATTCTTCCCACCATCTGAAATCTAATACTTTCTGCCACTTTGCAAATGGTATACAGTATGAATTGCTAAATCTCGTGGGTTGTAAGAGATCAGCTGCTAATTTAAGGATGCTTTTGAGGGATGAATATTATATGGAATAAATAGAATATGCATAATATAACGCCTCCAGTGCCTGTTTATCTTATGGTTTGGTAAAATATTTTTGTTTGCAATGACACAACAAAATGGCATCCACTAGAATTCATTTGTTCACACCTCACACTTCAATAAATAAGCAGTCTTTCTGAAGGGAATTTGTTGATGTGAAACTTAATATTGCTTTAAACAGTGTTGTTTTGACAATTTTAGAGTATATGCTAGCAGCCTTTCCTCTGATTTTTAATGACTGGAAAGGGATTTTCCTCCACCTCCAAACTAAATTTTCTCTGTAAGCTTTGTTATCTTAACCCTGTCATCTGAAATTTACCATTATGACTCATATATGGTACCTTCTCCATGAGACATACATTAAAATGGATGGAAAAACATATCTCATCTGTACATAACTACTGTGTAAGTACTTTTTCATGAATAGGGCATTTCATCTTTCATCTAGAACTGAGTGGGTGAAAGGAAACATACACAGCTGCATCCTGAAGAGACAAACTAAGTATTGAAGTTTGTCATTAAAGTGTCTTGTAAATTCAAACAAAAATTAGTTAACAAATATTATTCATTGAAACCAAATCACAACTGCGACTTTGTTTCAGTACAAAAAAAAAAGCATAGCAATAACTTTTATAAATGTTCAACAACTTGCATTCTTTAAGTGACAACACAGCAGATAAATCTCAGCCTATTAAAGTACCAAGAAGGTACACACTTTTTCCAAAGTGAAGTCAATTCAGAGCTCACAGTCCAAGAGCAGAACCCCACTAAGCCTAAATATTCTCAAGTAATTGCTAATTAAATAAACTCTAAGCATAACATGGTATCACTAGATGACATTCGTACAGGTAACTTCTGGCTACAGCTAATTAAGCAATAACTTACTGCATCTTACGTAAGAATAAACACCTTATTATTTATTTACTTTTACTTATTATTTACTCAAGCTATACTCACTTCCAAAGTCTTCTAATGCTATTCATAAGCATTTCAAGGGCTTAGCCTGTACTGCTCACCCATATCACATGCTCTTTAACTACACAAAAGTGAAACAAATTTTTACTAATCAGCTTACAAGATACTGTCTTTCTGAAGACATTACTGCACCACTACACTCTGTTTTCTGCTGATAGTAACACTTATCTTTGTAGGCATAGCACATGCTTGATGTGAAACCTAATGCCATTTGATCATGGCTTAAACACGTGTTATCATCCTCTCATATCTTTATGTTATTACTTAAACCATAAACTTAAGAAGAAATTCAAATATCTTCATTTGCTGATTTCCACTTAAAAGAAGGAAAACGTTTCATTCTTTCACCATCCTCCCAAAAAATCCCAGCTCTTGATACAGTTTTCATAACCCAGTAAACTCTAGCCTAGTAACTGCACAAAAACCCTAGTTTGTAACAGAAACAGTGAAGATAAAGTCATGCTGTGTATGGGACTGACCAATTCCCAGTAAGTAAATACTGTAGTATCCAGATATACATAATCCAGGCTAATAGAAGTCTGTTCTTCATCCCCTAGGTCACCGGCTCCCTGGACATGGCCATGTATTCCTACAAATTTTGCCTGTGTTTGGTTTCAGGGTACTTGCTTTCCACTTGGAAATAACACAACCACAGGTGTCTTTGCATTCTTTATGTTGCACTTAGCCAGACTGTAGATTGTAAACAAACAAGATACAAGTCTGAGAACTTTCTTTACTGATTTTCAACAGAAAGAAACTGAGGGGAGGAACTCTGCATAAAGATGAATGTACCAAGAAGAACCTGGTATATACTCTCCCCCCCCCTCCCCCGCCTTTTCTGCAACATTACCTCAACACAGAAGACGACAGAGTCTCTTTAGGAAATCCCAGCTGAAATCAGACCCACAGAAGTTCTGGAATGCTGGTTCCACTTCTTGAAATGAATCATTTACTGAAGCAATTCAAAGATAAATCTAAAGCAACACAAATTCAAACAACTACAGTTGGCATTCAGCTTTTCAAAAAGATTCATGACTGTTAATGAGAACCCAAAAAACTTACTTTCTAATGACAGAAAAAAAAAGATAGGGTATTGACATTATAAAACTCCATAAAGAACGAGAAGCACCTCCAGAATACACACCACTAAAAGCTTTGTGAGGAACTATAAACCCCAACTTTAGCCAAATTAACATATCTAATTAAAACCATCTCCAGCAAAAAATACCTCCCAAGTATTGAAATGCATTTCCATCTGTTAGGTTTCTCTTTTTACACTAGTGTTTACTCTACCTAGAGTCAAGGATATGGTTCTTTAATTTCATGAGCTTAATGCAATAACTTGATTCAGGCTGTTAATGCATTCAAGGCCTTCAGACACCCAGGAGACTCAAATGGCATCAAGAGCATACAGATGCGTTTGGAGCAGATATTGTAATGTGAAGTAAACAATGAATTCCTTAATATATGTCTGCTGCAGAGACTACACCAAAATAAGAGCTTATTAGGGTGTCTTAGTACTAGAAGAGATGGCTTCCAAGCCCATTTATGGTTTCTAAGCACTACTACATTATATAAATAATATCACCATGAAAAAAATAAAACACTGTCAGTAAGTGACAACACAAGAATTCTATGAAAGCAGAGTTCATTTCTCAAAAGTGACACCCAATTACTACAAAACAAGGATAAATAGAATACATAAGTGTTGTGCAGATAAAGGTGTAGAAATACACTTCAGTTATAGTGCACTTGTCAGTGGGAGCATGAGGTGCAGCTGATGGATCAAACTTCAGCTCCAGAGATGGCACTTGTTTCAATGCCTCAAGTCCAGAGAAATGGGAGAAATGGGCTCCATACTGACCTGCTGTATAAATAATGCTATTGAGTTATGCCTACTTTTTTTTTTTTTAAGGGTATCAAAAGAGTTTTATGGTTTCAAAAATACAGCATTGTACAATTCAGTCTGTGCTCAGTTTCCTTTATGCTTTCCACCCTCAAGAACGCTGTTAACAAAACACAGCGTGTGCTGCAGAAGGCCATATCAATCATTGTCTTCTGCAAAGATCACTCCACGCCCACATCCAAAGCCAGCAACATGTAATCAAGTGCCACGAAATGCCACATCTTTCATCACAGCCTCAGGATCGTGACTCAGCAGCTGGCAGGAACAGTCTCAGACACCGCAGCCCCATGGCACTGCCTCTGTAGCAGAGGGGACAGAAGAGCAAAGCCACTCCTGCTGCCCTCTGTGCCTGGCTCCAGCAGACGCCTCCAACACCGGGACAGCCAGCAGCCTTGTAATCCACACATGGGGGTCTCTGTGAATCCAGGCTGTGAGGTTGTCAGCCGAATTGACTGATTGATTATTATTTTTAATCATTAATTGCTTTGGTGCTCTCCCCATGAACCCTCCACCTTTTGGTACTGTCATTGGTGGTAGCTCTAACGGACAAAGTCTTTCTAGAGGGCAAAAATGAAGCCTACTGTGTAAACCGCTCTAAGTCACTCACCTGCTGCTTTTACACTTTCTTCACCAGTGTATGTAGAAATTAGGCAAGCTAGAAAACCAGCCATCCTAGGATTATAGGAGAAATGACAGCCTCACTACTCTGTTCAATACAATTTATAACTTTCTCACTTGTTTAAATCCTGAAAAATGCCTTCAGTATCCAAAATGTTTATAATCAAAGTAAGTGCCCTCACAGGTTCTAAATAATCTATAAACCCAGACAATTTCACAGTTCTTCTCACTAAGTGAAAAAATGAATTATACAGTGATAATATATTTTAACTTCCTTATTGCATGGCTCATTATTGAAATTAGACTTCAGTAATAAAAGCAAATCAGAATAAAGCCATACAATTGTGGTTTTTTCTTCCTTTACATGTGGAAACTGGGCTTTGAAGTTATCCTTACCTTTTTCTCATAAAGAATGCTTGCTCAGGGCTAAGCTAGGCCAGCAAGACTGACGTAGAACAGACAATAAGTTATTGTCCAAACATGAACATTTAAATAAGACACATGAATTATTTTATTAATCTTTTACATAGAAGTTTCTGTCCAACCTGAAAAAAATAAAAATATTAAATGAGCAAAGGCATTAGTCTCTGTTGCAAATACCATGTACATGCAGCAGACTTGGGATGATGCTGCAGTGCGTTCAAAGGTACTCAGAGCTTTGTAAAGGTCCATGGGGATCAGCCCCTCAGGGCATGGACACCATTCCCTTTCTTGGAGTAACTCCCAGTGGCAGATGTCAGCATGCTTTGCAGTCTGTGACTGACAAAGCAATGTGCATCCTGATGTGTGTTACCTGTGATACCATGGCATAAAATGCTAGAAGACCAAGAACAACTCAGGTCTAACTCACCACCTCGAATTCCATGAGTTGGGGATTGATGGACTTTGGCCAAAATTCAGATATGTGTTGCACAGGATGCAATGCCACTGGCAATCCAATCTCTAGAGAAACAACCGAAGACAGGCAGCACTGAATCTCAATTCTCCCCAGTAACTGCATTAAACCAGACAAATGTCAGCCTCTCCACGAGCTCGTAGGGTGGAGCAGCTCATTTCTGGAAGATGACGGACAGGTTGTGCAATGGGGTCCTCAGCAGGGCTGAGCCAGCCCCTGCCACAGCAGCAGCCCCAGGTGGCATTTTCGGAAGCGCTGCTGCGAGACCTGGAGTGAGGAAGTGAAACTCTCAGGCTCATAAACAATGCTCAGTTAAGACCCTCATTCATATGATTGGTTTCGTATTAACTGTTAAAACACCAATTTGCTCCGTTTATTAGTCAGCACCATTTCTAGCAGTTAAACAACGCTTTGCCTCTGGTTTTGCTCAAGCACAGAAAAGGGAAGTAAAAACAGTGTCTTATACTCTGCCTCCATTTACTGAATGCCATGCTACAGCACATTTTTCACCACAGATGAAAAATGAAGGTAAGTAGTCTTTCAAAACTGCTGCTCCTGAGGATCCAAACTAAAAAGACTTGCGAGAACAACCACCACATCATTCACTCCAAGATATGGATTTATGCCCTCCAATCTGCATAAGACCCACAGAGATACTATGACACCAACACAACTCAGTCTTTCTATCTCAAGTACAGAAAATTCAGTTGCTATTTTTTAACAGGATTGCTTTTACATACAGACCAAAAAGTGTGCATCAGTCAGCTGAGCATCTCTGGTGATGGAGAGAAGAAACACTGCTAAACACCACAACCCTGATCATGAGCTCTCTGCTTGCTCTCACTGCTGAGCAATTAGCCATTATGTTTTGCTCATCAAGACAGCTTGTGCTCATTGGATTCTGGAGAAAGAGTTTTACACTGGGCACCAAGTGTTCCTTTTCCAGTTCAGAGAGATATCCCCATGTATCTATCCATATTTACACTTTGCTTTGAAGACTTTAAAACCCGATGATTAATTGTGGAGTTTTGTGCGTGGATGCCGTTTTCTACTTTTAGAAGCGGTCCTTCTCCTGTCTGAACATCCTTCCACCATGATTTCAGTCCTGCATGAGTTTTTGACTCATCTCACTGCTTTTAGCTTGGCTGGAGATGAATGTATATGTAAATCACAGGTTAAAGTATCTTTAATGATCGTACAGTTCATAATAAAAAGACTGTCCTTTGTACAGAAATGTACATTCATCCTTCTGAAAATTAAGTAAGACTATTAATTATATTTTTAAAGACTGAATCTCAGAATGTCACTGCTGACATTTAAGGCTCATATAAAATGCAAGTCTATCTCGTCTGTGAGAAACAAGTCTATACAATCTATTTTAAGATGAAAATATTTATAAAGGAAGGAACTTGCCAATTAGGAATACAAACAGAAACAAACCCATTCAGAGCAAGTTGCTTTTTTTAAAAAAAAAATCTTTTATACACAAGGGCATATTTCTCCCAGCACAGTGCACAAAATAAGTGACATCTGGTGGCTACATGCTGTAATATAAGTAGGCAAGTCATTTCAATGCTGTTAACCATTTCAATTAAGTTTATTGCTTCTTAGTAAAGCTGTAAAGCTTTTTAGATGTTTTATTTATTTATTTTGACACAGACACTTCTGAGACTCTCAGGCACTGTGATCCCTGGCAACTGCTGTTAGCTAATTAAAGTGGGGTTGTCATATTCACATCAGGAAAAAACATTACTCCAAAAAGGAATTAGCAAGGCGTAGCAAAACAGCACTAAGATATAGCCAGGCAACCCCAGTTAAAATTGCAGAGCCATGCTGTAAGGAAAGACTACACAAAATTTTGAGAAGGAAATCCTTCAAGGGCTCAAATAAATTAACATAGGTTTGGCTTTCTCCAAATTGTTTTTCATTAGATTTTAACTTAAACAAAAAAAGTGATTTTTATTCTGAGTTTAACAACATCCTGGTGACTAAAACTTTAACAAACATGAAAGTCTTTCCTCTTTTCATCCCTTCTTGATCCTCAGTGATGGTCACATCTAATCCAAGTCCTCTGCAACTAAACCTGCACTCCAGGCAAAGCAATTACAGCTACCTTTCTAGCTTCTGCAGCCAGAAATAAAGTTCCCTTTTATAAACAATAAGCCTCTCTTGGATAATTAACAAATATATGGTCAGCTACAGTTAAAATTACAAAATTGCCATCACTGCAATTTCAAGGCCTGTGATACCAATTTCTTCAGTAATAAGTGTTTACAGAAAGAATCTGTAAGCGCTATCTAGCAAAAAATCAGATGAAATATAAACAGACTCTAAATATTTATCAGCAGAGGAAGTTCAAAAATATCGCTGGGAAATAAAGCGGATGGCAGGCTAAATCCAGAGCCATTGAGTGTTCTTCGAAGGATGTGTTAGGAGGAACTTCATTTTCAGTTTGACAACACTAAATCACATTAATTCCTTCCTCCTATTCAATTGCTACTTAAAAATCCTTGGTGCCAGAAGAACAACGCTAAAAATGTCCCTAACACTATTCCTGAATACTGTGCTTGATGAAGAAAAAAATAAAAAATAAATAAAAATAAAAAAATCACCTGCCATAACTCCTATCCACACAATGCAACAATGCAATACTCTAAGAGTTGGGCTTTGGGGGTTTCCATCACTTTAAAGGACAAAATATCTGCAACAGGAACATCCACCTGCATGCTCAGCTTTCCTTAGCACCAAAGTGGGTCCCCAGAAAGGGGACCTCTGGCACGAAGCTGCAACAAGGGCGGTTCAGACTGGGTGTTAGAAAAAGGTTCTGCACCCAGAAGTGGTCAGGCACTGGGACAGGCTGCCCAGGGCAGTGGTCATGGCACCAAGCCTGCTGGAGTCCAAGGAGCATTTGGACAACGCTCAGACACCTGGTCTGATTTTTGGGTAGGCCTGTGTGGAGCCAGGAGTTGGACTCAGTGATCCCTGGGGGTCCCTTCCAACTCAGAATATTCTATGATTCTATGGGATAACACAACCACTGCTATATTATTTCAACTGGAAACGTTATTTTCTTTTCATACGCTCTCTTCCCCACCAGACATCATCTTCACCTTAGAATTTCCCAGCTGAGCTAAAGAACATAAAACTACATCTGAATAACTCCAGCAACCATTAAGAAGAAAACTTTTTAAAATCCCCTTTCAATTTATTTTTTTTTTTTAAATCCTGGCATGCTTAAGTCAGCAGGAAGAGTTTTCATTGATTTCAATGAAGCCAGAAGTTCATCCTGAGAATTGCTGTTTGGAATGAGTGCAGCATTTATACTACCTAATTTGAAACCCTGAAATTTGTTGTTAAATGCGACTGAATGATACTTGTTATTTCAGAATTATTTGTTATCTTTAAAGATACACAAAGAAAGTTAAAATACTGCAATGTAACATTTTTAGTGATTATGTTTGGGAGAATCTTGTTTTAGTAGCAAGCGCATATTTTTAATGCACTGTTATATATTGTCATAAAGTTTCACTTTATTTTCTAATAGTGAAAAGCCTTAGAAAAGTATATTGACAAAATATCTAGAATTATAATAGTCCAACAAAAAACCTTGTTGATATTTACATTGTTACATGTATTTTCACAGTAGTTTTTTTACCGCCTTTGTCAATTATTATCCAGTGTACTAGTATAGTGAGATGAAAACCTAGACAACTGGAGAGATTACACCCACTTAATGGGTACCATTAAAAGACAAAGCTATTAAATCTCAGCAGAAGCTTTTTATGCATTCTGCAGTATTAAACCAAAATGAGTTATTGCAACATTGTAACCATGATATCAAACAACAAGAATACTAAATTCTTAAAGCTGCATGCAGAAATAAGCATCAGATGACTTGAAACCATCTATGAAGTGCGTTTTACCCAGAGTTACTGAAACCTGTTTACAAAAAAAAAAAAAAAAAAAAAGCAGTGGAGACTTAAGCTAAAAGCTCCTCATTGTCATGATATGGCAGTGTTAAAGGCACCAGAGAACCCCCCAATCCATCTCTTCAAGGTTCAGGAAGGGTACAAAGAAACTCCCCACGTGCCCCAGGACACTTGCTCTGCAGGGCAGGGGCAGGAGAGGACACGTGGGGACAGAGCAGTCAGGTATTGGGATGGGTTGCCCAGGGAGGTGGTGGCGTCGCCATCCCTGGGGGTGTTCAAGGAAAGGTTGGACATGGTGCTTAGGGACATGGTTCAGTGGGTGACATTGGTAGTAGGGGGATGGTTGGACCAGATGAGCTTGGGGGACTTTTCCAACCTTAATGGTTCTAGGATTCTATGATTCTACTGCTGGACCAGGTACAGCATGTAAACAGTGATCAGCTCCAGTCATCAGCAAGAGAGACAGCTTTCATCCAATGGGACAACTCAGCTGTGTGGTCTGTCCCAGTGCAAGCACAACGATGTGTCCAACAAGATGGAGTTTTCCCACCTGTGATGCGGGGAAGTAGAGGGTGGCATTGCCTTCTAGTGAGGACACAAGGCAAAAGCTTGTCTGGCCAACGCGCTCCCTGATGCAGGCTCCCAGCAAGGTGCCCTCCCTTGCAGAAAGGAGTGCACAGCTGGGACATGACTCCTTACACACACATAGTCAATGCTGAAATTCTCCAAAACAACTGGAGAACATTTTCTGTGCTCACATGTTTGAGGTGCCAAATTCTTGTCCCCCTTACATCAGTGAAAACCAAGAGCTGGGCTGCTCCTGACCTACCCTAATGGAAGAGAAATCCACGTGGGATTTCTGTGGTTACCAATATATATTGCATTTTACTATGTTGTGTATTTTTAATTTGACTGCTTTCCTTAGCAGTGTTTAAAAACCTACTCTGAAGAGTTAAATGCTTCAGTATTTAAATAGCCTGATATTAAAGAAATCAATTCTTCCTCCTTCCTATAACGGGAGTGATGAGCTTAGGTTCCACTGTTCCCTTATGTTCACCTCTCACATCTCATTTCATGTTGAAACTGTTTTAAAGCTGGCATAAATAGCTTTGCAAAGTAATTCTAATACTGAATGTCAAGAGCAATACTGGTTTCATTATGATTTATCCTTATCTGTTCCTCAGGCAAGTTAATCCTCAACCTGAGATACTGTTTTTATAGCACTATAATTTATGATTTTTTTCATCTAAATTATTTACTTTATGAATGAGTCCAACAAGTTGCTCACAGCCTAAAGCTGTGATACTCAATGCCAAAATGTTCAAGAATGAGTTTTTGTCTTTTTAAATGAAGAGACCACAATTTAAGCATTAATGTAGTAACTAACTAATGCAGTAACTGTTATTGGTAGCCTTTCACACAGTGGAGCTTTCACCCAGCAAAATTCAGTCACTTTATATGACCTTTGCACTCACAATAGATGCTAAACTATGATCTAGATACCGTGGTTAGAAATCCAGAGAGCCACAAAACAAGTGAAGAATACCTAACCCTGAAGCACAATTGCACAGCATGAACCCATATGCCTTCATGAAGCTGACCTGCTATCAGACCTGATGTACACGTGCAACCTGCCCCTCTTCCACTTCAACAAAATAGCATCCAAAATCCTTTAGAGGAATGGATCCAGGCAATTTTCTCAGGCCCTGGCAATCAAGCCAGAAGGATGAACTCTATGGCCGTAGCCCTACAGATGCACTAATCATGATCACAGAAGGAAGAAGAGCACAACCTTTGGCATCACACTGTGAAACAGGTCTATGAACTACTGAGCTTTCAATGTTCCTGGGAAGTCCTACAGATTTCAGATTTCAATTTGACTTATTTAATATTAACAATGTCTACTTAACATTATCTATTTAATATCTACACAGCTCAGTTAGAAGACAAATTTCTGATCTAACAAGTAGCCAAAATACAAGAGTTTGGAAAGGAGTATTAGATAAAAATTAGATATAGAATTTTCAAGGGATGAAGCTTCCAAAGAAAGAGCTGGACTCACAGGCAAACCCATCTCACTGCATGATAAACCTATTAAATAACTTATTAAACTATCCTTCTTGATTTTCTCCTATTTCCAGCTTTTTAAAGTTAAACCTCCTGGCTGTACCAAACATACTCCTCCTCCTTTTTTGGATTAATAAATTAATTAATAAATTCTACTGTCCATAGGCCATTATATCCAATCTTAGGCACTACACTGAGCTCACATTTTCTTCAAATCATGTGCAAAACCTTCCAGGGTCCTGATTTCTATTACTTTTTTCAAAATGTCTCTCACATTTCTTGGTATCTCACAACTAATTTCATGCCAGATCTAAAGCACTTTAATTAAGCACTTTTTCCATATAGCTCCAAGATCTGAATTTTAACTGGACACATAGAGCACATAAGTACATTGTCATCTTCATCTGAAGTCATCCAGTGTTTCAAACTCGCATCTATTGGGCTGCTCACTTTTGTAGCACTCATTTGACACTACAGTTTACCAGGCTTCTTCCATCCCTTATACAGACACATTGCATATAAATCATTATTTTTTTCTATGTATCTCACAGAAGTTTGCCATTTTTCAAAGCAGTCTTATTTTGTTTTCTTCGTACTTCTAGAAACATTTTTTCTTTTCCCTTTTTTTTGATATCATGGTTCTTCCCAGTTAAAAGCCATTTGTAGAACTATGACTGCCATTATATGAAAGGAAAGCACTTCCTGATATTCCATGAGAAGTTGACATGCCCGACTTAAACCAGGCAGGTTTAAGCTTTGCTTGCATTCATACTAAAAAATAATAATGCAGAAGTCTTTTTCAATCTCATCAGCTTTTCTAATTTTATGGTAAGATAACAAGATACCTTCACCCACACTGAACACTGTTTTATACAGGAAAAATATCTCCTTATGGAGCACATTTCTCCATCCTGGAAGACATGAAGCAAATGAAAAGCAGTCAGTTTTAATATTTTACTATTTAAGTACAGATCTGTTTTGTACACTGTGCACCTCACAGTAAGGAACAGCTACCCTAGATATAAAGTTGGCATCACAAAACACAAGTATATATAAAGTGACATGCATATTTGATGAGTCTAAATAATAGCACATTAAGTTATAAATTAGAAAGTGTGAATTTAGTAGTTCTTGGTATAAAAAAGAACATTTATAACTAAATTTTAGGGATCTCATGATTCAGTACTACCTATTCTTCAATCCTATCAAGTAAAGCCCCAAAATGGACTTACTGCTGTATAAAAAAACAGCAAGAATTACACTCAAAATGCACAGTTTAGGGGTCTGTAATCTAGGACATACACTGGCTCCTGCATTTTAGATTGCTTGTAGGGGTTGGATTGAAAGCCCAAAGCTGCACTAGGATCAGGACTGTCAAAAGCAATCTCTGTGGAGCAATTTCAGCCTGGGGAAGGGCAAGGGCCTTGTTTTAAATCAAACTGTGGACATCCTATTAGATATGATGCCTTTCTATCTTTCACTTCCATCTTAGGGTGAAATTCCAAGGCCTTTGTCATTTCCCTACTACCCAAAACCACATTTCATCACGTGAATGACTTCATTTAAAAGGAAACCTATTACAAAGGGAGCAGGCACCTTGGCAGCCAAGTTCCTCCCACCCTCTGTAGCACTGTGGTGGCCTTAGTCACTTTCTGGAGCCCAAGCGAGGAAGGGCTGCTGCACCAGGAGCTCCAAAAAATCTTCTGGATCTGGGTTAGCTTATGGGTACTACCTGAGTTCTGGCAAGCTCACTAGGAAACCAGCAGACTTGCCACTTCAGAGTCTTGGAGCGCATGCATTTCAGGTAATTCAAGCCACCGTGGGAACACTGAGAAGCTGGATCTGGGAATGGGAAGCAGCAGGGCAGTGGGTTGGCGTTGGCAAGTCCATGACCTCAGTGCACTGCCATGGGAGGACACAGAGAGGTCATTCAGCCAGAGCCTGACACGGGCTCCTGTTCACATCCACCATCACATCTCATCTCTCATCACAGTCACAGCTGCCCCATCATTGCCATCAGCCACTGCTACCCAACTGGACTTGGGTTTATTTCGTTTCTTCTTGCTAGGCATCAAGCACTTCACCTGGTTACATCCTCTTAGGGAGGGTTCCACAATCCTTAAAACCAGTGCTTGCAAGCCACGTCCAACAGCTGCTGGAAGCCAGGTGTAACATAAATTAATAAATATTCCATGGAAAAGCTACATTAACTGCTTGCCCCTAAAGTGCTGTTTAGTGGCATGTCGGGCACAGCTGTGTAATCAAAGGATTACAGAGCTCCCTTTGCAGCGTGTCTGCTGCACTCCAGCTCCTCGGTAGCTTTCCTGTCTCCCTCGCATGTAAAAACTAAATCGAGCAACCGGGGCAGAATTGTAATCATGTCCTTCGGACAGGGAAGCACAAATGAAAAGGTCGTACAGACAAACAGCCAGTGTGACCGACTGTACAACACACTTTCTGTTAAATACACGTACAGCCCAACCTATCTTTAAGAGAGTGGGTCAACAATGCTATACATAGCCAGTCAATTTTAGTGAAATTTCAGTAAAAGTGGAAAGATCAGTGTAATTCAGGCTGCTCTGAGATAAGGGCTTGTAGGAACTCACAGATCCCATCCCCTCATATGAATAGCTGTATTTAGACTCAAATCTGGCTCCGCAGTTCTTCAGTAAGAAAAACAGTGCCTTCTGCTAGAAACATAAATAAATAAGAAAAACTAATTTGTGGGGAAAAGCACTAAAAAAAAAGCTCTCTTATTGGAAATCTACCTTGTTTTTCCACTGCACTTTGGGTTCTTCCAGATGAGCAAAATAAGTCCAGCCAAGGAGTGTAGTGGAAACTCAGTTATCCCTCCCTGTGCAAGGTAAGGAGAAAAATAGGTGGGGCAGGGGAGGAGCTGAAGCCTCAAGAAAGCAATTAAGGAGCTCAGCTCAAACCAGGGGAGGCTCCTAAAAGCTCTCCAAGATGTTGGAAACAGAGCAATTCACATCACCTGAGTTTCCAGAGCAGCACTGAATGATTTAACAGCACATCTCCTTGCAGTTTCTAATGGCAGGATACACAGCCTTTAAGGACATAGTAACTGCAAGAGTATTTAAAACTTTGGAGACAGAGGGAGTATATTGGTACCTATTTAAGTCATGTCTCTCTTCACCTGAACGATGTATCTGTACTGAAAGAGCACAGCTGGATGTTCCAACTTCCTAAATTGTTGTAATTTAGGCAAGGTCGGCCTGCTGCTGCTTGTTTATCTCTAGAGAAAGCATCTGAACAACTTTTAGAACACAAAATGTAAAAGTAACACAATGCTGAGCTACAGTTTCTTAAAATTTTGCTCCTTTGAGCATGTGGGGAAGTACTCAGCAGTGGAAAAGTATTTAATAATGTGAAGGATCCCCTTGCCAGGCAGCAGAGGAATTTTGAGAAAAAGATCCCTATTGGGTGACGGGAGGTGTAGCATCATGTTTAACAATAGCCCCATGAACTTTGGAAGTTTGCTGTCAACCACCTAGCAACTTGACCTTAAGTATAAATAAACACTTAGAGATTTTAGTACACAGTCCATGTTTAAGAACACATACAATACCCACTGAAATCACCTGGGCTACAAACATCATCTCTGTCCACTGGAAGTCCCAGTTCTCATAGAGCTCCTGCCATGGGTTGCATGTTATCAGGCCACAAAAAGAAAAAAACACTCTCGGTGACACTTCAAGTTTCAAGACTGTTATCAGGTGCTTGTACGCACTCAGAGGACTTTAGCACAGAAGATAAATAGCAAAAGAATGACTTGTCAATCTATATTATTAAAATTGTTCATCACATTTCATGACTATTTTTGCACAAGTGTATTTAGTTCGTCCAGAGGGTCTATGATTTCTAACTACTTTCATTGTTTTTCTCACCATAAAAATTTGCTATGTATTTCAGACTATTTTAATTTTATAGTTACCAGTCTGCTTCTAACAAATACATCAATTCTAGACAGTAACTATATAGCAATATTTTGTATTAAAAATAAAAATAATAAAAAAAAAAGACAACTCCAAACTTATGTTACTTCTGGACACAAATAGCACAATGGCTGTGTTGTTAATATAGTGTTAAAATATAAGCAGTATCTCATTTACCTCTCTTTGATTATGCCTTTATAATCCCATCCTTACTAATACTGCTAGTGGATTATATAACTTATCCTTCCACTTCAACTACATGAAATAACCCAAATATGAGAGTCTGCTTCAACCTGCTCATTTGTAGTTTCCAGATAACTACTTTTTGTTTAGCAAAGAAGATAAAATCCATTACTGTCTTCCACTGCATTAGTGGAATTAAGTGTTTTGTCATGCAAATCTCCGCTGTTTCATCATGTTCCTGTTCCAAACCCTCAAATAAAGCACTCTGAATTTGAGATTAGGCTTCCTGTTACAAAATTTGAACCATGAAACTATTTTGTTATCGATTTCAGAACTGTATGTTGACTGCACTTACAGACATAGGATATAAATGCCATTTAAAAGAAAAAAAATAAAATAAGAAAAAGATTAGTTTCACTACTAAGTCTTCATAGAAGTAGTTTCTGCATTCAAATTGATTTTCTTCCTTTTGGCATGTGAAGAGCCAGATGAATACTTTGACTCAATGCCCAAGAGTGAAATGGCACCAGCAGCAGAGAAGCTCTCAGGCCAAGAGATATGTGACAACATTTTGATCAGTGACAAAGAAAACTTTAAGATATCTATTCCATTACTATTTACTGTTTATGAGTATATATGTATATATATATATATATGTGTGTGTGTGTTTCTTTATAAATCAAATACTTACATCACTTTATATAAATAGCATAAATATAAGTATATACGTATAAATCCTATAGAATACATATAAATCCTATGGATGCTGTGACCTCTCATTAAGATAAGCTTCCTTTTTGCCAGAGACCTAGTAGTCCCCAGTTAGTATCAAGTATGATGCTGTTCAATAAAGCATTTGTTTACACAAATGAGCGCATGTAATTTTCGTTCAAACCTTAAAAATATTTACCCTTCGTGACTAGCTCCAGCAAACTTTGGGGTTTAACCTGTAATCTGCTCAGCTGACTGCTCTGCTCTTTCCTTGGTCACCAAACACAAAAGGCACACGTTTGTTCTTCAGATGAGAATGTTTTCTGGGTGTTTTTTCCGGCTAACGCAATTCAAAAAATGAAACCTTTCTTATGTCATATGCAAGCAAATCAATACAAAGACGTCCTTAGGCCCAAAACCATGGAATAAGACAGAAATACATTTCCATATCGGAAAGTTTGGTGAGTGTTGAGATGCAGCACCCTAGCAATGTTGCCATCTATCCCGTTAACCTGCAAACCTGGCTGTGACCAAGTAAGGGACTTCACCGCAGGGTACGGCTGTAGTGCACCGCAGGGTACGGCTGTAGTGTCACAATGAAGCAGCACAGGAAGAAACAACAACAACAAAAAGCCACCAACTCACCATGTACGACACCACCAAAGTTCAGAGAGGGGACTGTTGCTTAAGAGCCTAACCATAATAACCCGCCACTGAACCTTGACTGCATTCTCAGCAAACGCATGCCACGAAGCTATTTTTACCGGCCAACGGCTCGCGTTGAAGAAATACCCCTTTTCACCGAAAAATAAGCAGCGGTGAGTGGCAACATCCCTCCGGGGCTTAATTCTAGGGAGGATGCGGTGCGGGAATTGGGTGCAGCTTCCCGGGCGAGCCGCTCGCCGGGCGCCTGCTCCCTCTCCAGGGCGCAGCTCCCTGCGGGGTGACAGCGAGCGGCTCTCTCTTTGTCACCGCGGGGACACGCTTAGGGGGGACACCTCTCCCCACCGGCCGAGCCCCGGGGGTGCAGCCCCTCGTCCCCCCAAAAAAAACCCCGGGAGGATGGGGGCTCGCCAGCCTTCCCCTCGGAGCAAAGCGGGGCAGCCCGAGGTGTCCCCGTGGAAGCCCCGCGGTGCCGCCCAACTTCCCGCAAAGTGCTGCAGCCTCCAAACTTGGGGAGCAGGCGGCTCGGGAGCCCCCCCAGAGCCGGCTCAGCCTTACCTCGGCTCCGCACCGCGCCGGGAGGCGCGCCCGCCGCTCTGCTCGTCCTCCCATCCGCGCCCCTGCGAGGGGAAGAAGGAGGAGGAGGAGGAGGAGGAGGAGGAGGAGGAAGGGGAAGGGGAAGGGGAAGGGAGGGAGGGAGCAGCCCCGCGCCGCTCCCCGGCCGCGCTGCGCAGCCCGGGAGGAGGCGTGCTCGGCTCCGCTGGGGTGGGGGGGACTCCCACCGTGAGCCCCCCCCCCAGCGCACACCCCCCCAGAAACACCGCACACACCCGTACACACCCGCACGCACCCGCACCCAGCCGGCTCCGGGTCCCGCCGGGTATCGCCCCCGCCGGGAGCGGCGCAGCATCGGCTGCAGCCTCGGCTCGCTGGGTGCTCCCGGCAAGGCCTCTCCCGAGGGATGCTGCGGGGATCCCGGCTGTCCCACCGGGACGGTGCCGGAGGAAGGCGGCGGCCCCAGTCGCCGAGTGGGGGCAGGAGGAGGGAGACCCGAGGATCCCGAGCGGGTCCCACAGCCCTGCTTCAGGTTTGTATCAGCAACAGCACAAATGCTGGCTAGGGAGGCACAATCCACTGCTCCGAAAGCGCACGGTTCATCCTCCGTCAAGAGGACCCCACCGTGTAGACATAAATAGATGTGTTTATCTGAACGTGCAGTCTGCTCATTAAACCGTCCGCACAACGTCTGCACGCTCCTGCGGTGCTCAGCGTGCGGTGTCACGGCAGGGCTGTGTGCCACGCTCACAGGGCTCGCCTTATCTGAAGTTGTGCAGCTGTGCCTGCCCTGGCCAAGGTCTGGGTGTTAGCACACCGCAGGAGGAAAGCTCTCCGTACCCCTCTCCTACCACTAAGGGAAGCCACTGTCGGGTTTCAATCTGCATGGGTAGTGCTCAGCGACTTCATTGCTAACATGTTGAGGTAACAAAGCATGAGCTAAGTATGAAAATACTGGGTTTTAGGAGATTTTCCGTTCCTAAATCCAACTTTGGTTATAGCAATCAGAAACATCTCAAAGAAAAAAAAATCACAGGAATCCCCTTTGAAGTGAAACCATATATAACTTAAAAGTAGACTGCAAAACAGCTTCCAAACTACAGCTGTGAGTGGGAGCCAAACAGAATTCAAATACACCTGTAAGATCACATACAGACAACTAAGAGACTGACTTAAAAACACACATCCACAAGTTTCCTACTTCATGGTATATGTGAGCTCTGGATGGATCAGAGAGCCTCAGCTAAGGTCATATATGAGTCTCACCAATTTCTCACCTTAAAATCCCCTCGGAATAAAACAGCTGACTGGGTAAAACCTGGTACTTCTGAAATATTCACACATATTCAGTGTTTCTGCTCTGGGTTAAATATGCTGCCCTCCAAAGCCTTTTTAGGCCTCATGGGATGCTCTGAATAGCAATTACGCTTAGCCAGATTTCTGCACTCCCTTCCTTCCTTTCTATATATTTAAGAAAAAAATCAAAGAAACTGTCATGAAAACAAGATCTTCATTCCCTGGGGAATGATCTGCTCACCCCACTCCCCACCAACCATCAGCTGGAGCAAATATCTTCATGCAGTACCCACAAGCAGTAGCTTCCAGACAGTCCATAAAGTTTCTGTCTACCCATCTCATGGGCACTTGCAGACTATCTTCAACATTACCCAGTGAGATGGGGAGGGAAATCCAAAATGTTTTGACGTGTTAAATCACTCTCCAGCAATGAGTTGTGTTATCGCGGACAATTATAGTCAGAAAAAAAGAGCAGTCAAAATAAATAATCTTTAAAACTAAGGTTGGGCTTTAATTCTCATGATTCAAGATGTTTAAAGAGGGAAGAAATGAAGAGATTAAACAGAGAAATCATAGGAAAACTGTTCCTGACTATACTGGCTTTCAGAAAACAAAAGCTCCTGACCCCCACCTCTGTAGATATGATTTCTCTTGCTTGTCATGCTCACTGTGCAACGTAGAAAGGATCATCTCGCTTTAAAAACATGTTTGAACATATTTGTAAGTTCTAAGCAGGCTTATCAAGTCATCAAGTGGAAAAAAAAAAAAAAAAAGAAAGAAAGAAAAAAGAAACCTGGGAGCACAGATGCGTGAATATAAAAGGTGATTTTTTAATGCGGGAGATTCCTACCTCATTGCTACTGATCACAGTTAGGGGCAGACCCCTGGTGAAGAGGTCTGGTGGCTGGGTTTGACAGGAGCAGAACTGCACATTTACAACCAGAGTTAACTCCGGGATAAACAAATCAGATTGTGTCCTCAGAGCACAGCTGTAATGGGATGCTAATCCGGGGAAATGGACTGCTCTTCCTCTGTGTGCCTGCTACAGCATCAGCATCTTTAGGCTATTCTCACAAAGAGGGCAGGAATGCTGATGTGTCTGCTTTGCGCTTGCTCTCTCCCACCCTCAAACACTGGAGGAAGTCCATTCCCCACAACATCCCCGGAGACTTTTGCTTCCCACTCCTGCTGCTTTTGGGGTGTTCTTCTCCCACGACCTCCCATCCCCAGGCCCAGCTTTCCAAAGGCTTTTTCAAGGGATTTTTCCGCAGGGTACCAGCATAAACTCATGCCCTCACATTAAATTCTTATCTCACCAGAACCTGATGTGGGTTATGACAGGAAAAGTGAATAACGTCCCCAAAGAGCTTCTGCCCCCTTGTGCTGTGAGCTGCGAGGAGCAAACAGAAAAGCCGACTCCTCCCGAGGCAGCAGGTTCAGCACAGGGAAGCAAAGGGGGAGCTGGAGCTGGGAGCAAAATCATGTCCTGCGTGGGGACTTCTGAATGGTGCCAGGGAGTTTCCATGCAGTAGGTCCAAAAAACCACAAGGTGCTATATACGGCGTGTGTAGCAGTTTTAGGCATTACACCGCTATGCCGCTGATCCGCTTTGCTGGGCACGGGCACGGCAAAACCTAATTTCACGCAGACATTCAATCCTGTTGAATGCACGGCTGCTTTCTAAGACAGACTGGGGTTAGGGCTGCAGCGCTGTCAGGCTTGTGGAGAACATTTCAGCATTTCTTCCAGCTCTGAGGCCGGGTTCGTAGCTCTAAGTTGGTGCTATGAGAAAATTAGAGGAAGATTTATTCTTCTTCATGGACTGTTTTCCCATTAAAGTGTTGGTACAGTTCTCGCTGGAATTAATGGAATGTGTACGTTGTAAAGAAATACATTATTACTTTTATTTTCCCCGTGGTATCCTGGCAACAGACACATTCTTAAAATTCAGATCACTGATTTCATGTCTTTATACATCCTTTGGTGCTGGGGAGAGGGTATATCAACCTTCAAATACTCCAAACATTTTTTTTCTTGCACTTTTCCCAATTTGCCACTGCTTCTTGGCTCATAAATCCCTGGATTGCATCTGGGAGTCCTTTCTCAGTCTTTAATTGAAGACAACAGGATTTTTCCAAGAACAGGCAATAATTGATACTGAAACAGGATTAGATAAATGTGTCAGGATTCGTTTTCCCACAAATGGTCTGTTAGATTTAATGATGTGTACTCAGAGCCAGTTTCCCTTTGCCTAACGCCATCCTTTTATCCCAAGTTGTATGTCCTTCAGCACCCTAAATTATTCCTTTTTATTTGTGATATTTATGCCCTCCAAGTACTTGTTGAAGGGTATCATTTCCCTCTTAGTCATCATTTAGCCAAGTGATACATATTAAGTCCCTTTAATCTTCGCTCGTAACTCAGTCTCTTCAGACCCTTAATCACTTTTATTGCTCTTCTATGAATTCCTTCCAATTTGTCTGCATCTCTCTGGCAATGAGGTACCCAGAATTTAATGCTGTATTTTAGGCATGATCTCCCTGCAGCAATACAAAAGAAGATGTTACCTCCTGCTACTTTTATCTACCACCCATTTAACAATATGCTGGAATCACAAAATAGCCAGGAATCGATTAAAATAGATTTTAAATGGTTCAGTGCTCAGAATTACCTTAATGCTTTCGTGGCACCACATGCAACAAGAAGGCTCGGAGCCGATTGAAGCCTGCTGCTTTTGGAAAAATGTGTGTTTAACTCCTAGGGCAGGCAACACTTTTCAGCCTGGTGCATGCACAGCTCTGCGATTCCCTAAAGGAATCTGAATGAGGGGTTATGATTTAGAAGACACATGAAGATGGGTTCAGAATGGCAGCAGAAATAGCTCACATGTGCTGATGGCCAGGGGGTTTCACACTGGTTTCCAATAACTCTCGACACCAACCAAGGGCTCTTTGCAGCTGTGGAACAGCTATGTGAGCCAGCAACCAAAGGGCTTGGCGTTAGGTTAGTTCAGTCTCTTATTTGAATTATTTGTATTAACGCAGAAAAAAAGTCTTTGGCAATCTGTAACACATCATGAGCTTTGATTATAGAAGGAGTTTGGGTGGTTAAGGCAGACTAAATAGGGAAAGATGCTCCAAGATGCCACAGATCTCTGCTAAAACTCTCCGGTGGCTTCTCTGGCACCAGTTGCATGTAGCTCCTGGTTCAAAGCACACACTGCTGCCTCTGAAGTTAATGGCAGCTCTGCTCCTGTGAAGGAGGAGGGAAGAGTGTTGCCCTTGGAGGTTTTTAATTTCTGCTACTGAGCAATCTTTACCCCTCTGTGTCATACATTTAAAATGTCACTCTCCAGATATATGCTGTATGGTCACATATTTCACCACTGTGCCTGTGGTAAGGAATTGTAGGTCACTGGGACATTTTGTGTGCACTCCCCTGCCCAGGGTTTCTCTTTTCATGTCATTTATTCTTCTTCCTTTAGCTTTTAAATTCAAAAAGAAGCATTTAAAAATTGATCAAGAACGTGTTCTAACAAGCACAGGGAAGGGAAGGGAAGGGAAGGGAAGGGAAGGGAAGGGAAGGGAAGGGAAGGGAAGGGAAGGGAAGGGAAGGGCTGTTTCTTTTAGCCATATGTGTAAATATTTGAATTACCAATGCTGGTTTGTTAATATAAAGTACATGGGGTGAATGTTCTCTGTGTGGACTGGCCTTTTGCTGCAACAGAAATCCTACGTATGAGGAGAAAACCCCATACCTGTATAAGAGAGGATCCAGGGGGTTCTCCAGGGGTCCTTCTGACCTGGTGAGGAGTTGTTACCTGGCCATTCTGAGGGTAGAGGGGCCAAAATCTGAAGCCAGACTTGCACTCAAGCTTTTGCAGGCTCTGCTTTTAGCCTCGGGCAGCTAGCATTCCCAGAGGGTGTCTGCTTCAGGGAACAGCATGGTCAGGGGCTGTTCCCATAGGCATGAAGTCACTGATGAGGTCAACACATGAGATCAGCCCTCTTTTAGGAGAAGAGAGTTTAGTTGTGCAATGATGGCTCTTGCCAGGCTTCTTTCCCTCAGGACCAGACGATGGGCCCTGACCCTGTCCAGCTGCGGGGTGATGCATTGCCAGGCACACTTATGCTAGATTAGCTTTCATTTTAGAAACACAAATAAAGTCATTAAACTTCCTAGATGTCATATGAAAAATAACAAGCTGGATCAACTCTTTACCTTCTAAGTTACAAAAACCATTATTACAAAGATAAATCACATACCTCCTTGCTGCCATACTGATAAATGTTTTCTTCAAGTGCTAGCCTTTATGTTAATTTCAGGGGAAAAAATGAATATTCTTTTTTTTTTTTTTTTTTTTTTTTTACACTTTGTCAGGCTTTGTAATGAAGTCATTTCAATTTGTAGTCATTCTTCCAGTACACCTGCAGTGGTAGAACTGGTAAACACTTTCTTATGTTATCATTTTTAATGTCTGCCATAGTTGCAACTGAATTCTGACTTCAAGAGGAATGGTAGAGGTAGCAGAAGACAGAAGTAAAATTCAATCTGCCTCATACAAGCTAAAGAAATAGCATGGGAGGGCTGAATTTCATACATATATTATCTATTCTTATTACATATTTTTCAACGATAAGTTTCTATTCACATAGTTAAAACACTGCCATGCTGTAAGGAGTCTCTTGGTTTCTCCTCACACTGGTTACTTCTTGTCTCCCAGTGCCTAAAAGCTGAAACATAGCAGCAGAGCTTCTGCACACTGGTAATATCTTGCTGAATCAGGCACTTTGGTGCAAAGCCAATTTCTGTGACTCCTGTGGTCTCGCATGAGAAATTACTTTTGTTGAATAAGTGTTGACCATTTAATACACAGTGCCGTGCCCGTGACTCACCATATATTCTAAGAGCACTTTCAGATATCTTGATACTGTCTCTGTATTTTACAGCCTAAACATATTCTCCAGAGATTTATTCATATTTGCATTCCTTTTCACATACACACTTCAGGGGGTTTTAGGTTTTACGGGGGGGGGGGGGGGGGGGGGGGGGGGGGGAGCAGGGAGGGAGCCTTTCCTCTGCAGGCAGCTCACCTAATTTAGCACAGTCCTGTCTTTTCCAGTTCACCCACCTGCAAAATGGGAATAATAATAGGCACTTAAGGGAGAGGATTCACATGTCTAGCTTGAGACCTCTAATGTTAGGCTCTCCAGAGGCTCAGCACAGAGAAATAGCTTCTAACTCAGATGCTTTGAATGCCTTCTAATGGAGCCTGCTTCTCTCTGCTGATGGTAAGGGAGACAAGTTCTCAGCTCAAGCACCCCTACATCAGACACTTCAGTTTTACACACAAAGCCAGACAGTGTGAGCATCCTCTCTCATTCCTCATCCTGCAATCCTCTCCATGCTCTGCTTTCCACTGGTGAGCAATCTGATTAACTCAGTGGTTTTCCACGAGTGCAAAGCTGATCAAGTTGCAGGAAGAAACTCTTGCATAACCCCCAGTGATCAGCGAGGGTGAATGAATTAGTATTTCAACAGCACTTTAAACGTGCTAAGCATGGTGAAAGTACTATTAATTTTCAATATGGTCAGTCATTATTATTCATTAGTGGTTAGAGCAAACTAACAAGAATCAAGATCTTTGTGTTTCAGTCTCAAGACTGCAACTGTGTGATATTGAATAAGTCACTTCATTTCTCTTGTCCTCACTTTTCCTATCATAAGGATATCTGCCTCATTCTTAAATGTAACGTGAACCTTAATTAGGTTTGAAAAGAGCTTTGAGAACTTCTAGTGAGAAGTGAAATATTAATGGGAAGCATAACTACACAGCAGATGAGGCCGAGGGACAGTCTCACCCCTGTACAAAGAGCTAGGACCAGTGCTATGGAGCACTTCAATGTCCTCTGAATCTTATCCAGAAGTACTGAGGGCAGAAAAGCACAGCGAGCCAGTTCTCCTCAAAGTGAGAGTCGAGAAGTACCACTGGGGAACTCAGACTTGGAAAACCTGCAGCTCTACTGCTATTCTTCTAGTTGCAGAGGCAAACTGCCCATTGGTATACACAAATGGATATTTAGGCATCTAAATATCCACTCCTGGCCACAGAAATACAATTTGTGAGTGTGTTTCACATAAAAGTACTGGCAAAGAAATCAATCTTCATTTCAGAAAATCTCCTCTTTGCTGTTCAGAGTCTTTGTGTTGATTATATGAATTAAATTCACATTACAAATGAGCTTCATGTCCCTGAAACTAATGTTCTTTGCTCAAGAACCAAGACTTTCTGCATTTCATCATCATTCTGTTCATTAATGATTTGGCTTTCCTGGCAATCTTGAGATATGTTTATTTCCCTGGAGTGTTTCTGGATGGTAAAATTATTGTGTTAGTTGTGGGCAATTGATGTTGTATTGACTCACCAAGGTTATATTGCTATATTTAATAACACTGTTTGGGAACCTGGCCACCTTTCTCCACACCTCTGGTTGTCTCAGTACACTGTGGCCATTATTAATTTAGTCAATTCATTTTTATCCTTAAGACAGTGGCTGCCAGCTTCTCACTGCTTGAAAGCATAACAGCAGGTCAAAATAAAGAAAAATGACAGTGACATAAATAGTAGTGAGAGGTCTTAGTGTGCATTTTATGGACTGTGGTAAATCAGAGTGGTGCAGAAAGACAGATTAGTAATGCCAATGTAGAGCGGTGAATGAACATTCTGGAACCTACATTGTCCTGTAAAATACAACTACATTTCCTTTATACCCAAGGCTAGTAACACTGTCATAATGGTGCAGAAAACAGGGCTATGTTTAGAGCTAGGTCAAACTCCTGCACTATTCATTAAGTGCTTCAGAGGTCATTGAATTAGCACAAGATCCCACAATGATACAACACATTTTCGTACTAAATTCTTTATATCTATGAGTCAAAAATAGAGAAATATATTATTCTAGGCTATCGGATTGAATCAATTCTCCTTCATTTTGAATCTCTCATAACTTCTGCCACCAGCGGTTTGCTGATGGTCTCCATCCCATTGTAAATCCCAGATACCTTCACCAAACTGGAAAACCAAGCCCAAATATCTGAGATGACTTGCATATCCACATGAATATAGTCTTTGTCAAGGTATTATCATCACAGTGAGTGTTTTGGATAACGTACTGGTGCAGTTAATGCAGATTTTCTGTGAATTTGACCTCAAGCTTCCTTCCATCAAAAGATTGCACTGAAGAGAGCTACATTAATGCATCATCAGGCTTGACATTTGCCATCTGTTCAACCAGGAAACCCTAAAGTTAAGTTCACTATAAGATCCAGCGCTTGGCTGCTGTACAGTTGCTATCTGTAGTATTTTACACTACCGTTTACTCTATTAAATTTATGCCTTAGTGTGTAAAAATGTCCACCAACCATAAAAGCAAATGAGCAATGTGAGAGTTCTGTTTAGTAAGGACAATAACTTTAAAATTATCAGATTTTGTAGACGTAAAAATCTCAAGGCTTAAACTTACATAAGCTCTTGGTTTTTGAATTTAAGATATTCATGCTTAGTATTTGAAATCTTGCAATATCTTTATTTCTTCTGTCTGCACTTTCAGAACTTTGGTTTAACTCTCATTTTAGACTAAGAAAGCACCATGTGTTTGAGAGCTCTTTGTTCAGAATAGATTATTCTCTCTGTTGTGGAAGATACTACTACTTGGTATTAATTGCTTCTATAGCTGTTTTTAGGTCAGCACAGAGTATACTGGAGAAAAATCATGCAAAAAGATTTGGTTCTCAGTTCCATGTGCTCTCAATCTCAAATTCAACCTTCATATAAACAAAGAAAAATGTTTAGGAAATGTACAGGGATGGAAAAATCTCTGTATTTGATCATTTGGTGGTGACTATTAAAAAATAAAAATAAAAGTGAAATGACCTAATGTAAGAGGGAGCAAACTTTCATTTGACTCATTTAATAAATGAATGCTACAACGCATTTGCTTCCATAAAGATTTCTTTTCTGGTAGGTTGCAACTGCAGGATTTTTTCCCCTTGTCCACAACTTCCAGTGATTCATACCAAGCAAGGAGACCTCTAAAAACCATAGCTATGTCTCCTGCAGTAACAGAGATCAAATGAACAGACCCTTTAGAGCCAGCCCAGTGCCTCTGGGCCATGCCAGACCAACTGCTTGTGCCTTGTGCAGCTGGGCTGGAGACTTGCGACCAGTCGGACACATCCCACGCCGCCTGAACCGGCTGCGCCCTCGCAGATCACCCACAGACAGGATGTCTGAGCCTTCCTGGAAGCTCGCGGCTCCCTGGGCGTGGGGCTGTCCCCAGACACGACCCCGGCTTTGCTCTATCTTACAGTGCAAGACCGAAATCGTGTGCAGCCCTGGCCAAGCCGTGATGAAGCTGCTCTGGCACGTCCTGGCAGCAGCTCAGGTAGGTAAGGCAGCTCTGCTGGCATACAAACGGTAGGGAAGAAAGATCAGAAAGGATATGGAAAGCTGCTTGGATGAGACAATGCAGAACTGTCTAGAAAGGCTGCTGTAGCACCATTGCTATTTCTCTTCTGGATCGAAAAAGAAATGTCAGTCTGACCCGTATGCTGGGATTCCTGCAGAACCCCCAAAGACCTGTATACCTGCTGGCAGAGAAATGCACATATGGTGTCTTCATTCAGTCACAGCAGTGCTGATAGGCAGCAGAACCACCTCAGGGAAGAATTGGGGCTGAGTAGATATTTTTAGTAAAACAGACTACACTGATCTGTAAAAGAAAATAACCATTTTTTTACTGTACCATGGTTACTGCTAACTTTATTAATATTCATTTTCATTTGCACTAGTGCAAAGTCATTAAAGTGATGAGAGTGTTATCTTTATAACACTAAGTATTTTTTAAATGTGTGTACAGTGACAACTGGTAATATGAAAAAGCACTGCAAAGTAGAATGCAATGAATCCCTTAAGAAGAGTAATAAATATTCTGAATCTTTTTATTCCTCCCAACAATTTTGCAGTATAAAAAAGGCAAGATAACAATGAAGGCTTGAACTCACTTAGCAGAATTTGCAAGTGCTGCAACTGTTTATGCTGCAACTGTTTATCCTCATCGAGAGCTTGAGGAGTCCATTTCTAGAAAATGATTATGGTCTGCCCTTTTAGCAAGAAAGTGCCTTGCTGTTTTTGTTTAATTAAACTGCCACTGTCAATTACGACCTGCAAGTAGCGGAGAAGTATTGACGCTGAACTTCGCGGGGCACTCTGCAGTCACCAGGGCATTGCGAATTCGCTCTGCACTCTGTGCACATTTATTGAAGGTGGGAGTTGTGCTGCAAGATAAAACTCTCCGCTCCTCTCCACCTTCCACTTCTTTCAAGGAAACAATAACGATCCGTAGCTGATGTGACAACATTGATTGAAATATCGCCATTTCCGTCCCGAGTTGCAATATTTGCTTTCCTCTCCAACATTTCATGTTTGTCAGCCGTTTCCTGTTGTCATAGCGAGGGCTTCCTCCGGGGCTGCAGCAGGATGCTTCCTGCTTGCACTGGGCTGCCGGCAATGGGGACTTCCACCCACGGCTGGAGCAGCGCCCCGGGCATGTCCTGCCAAGATCAGACGCTCCTCTTCCTCATTTCCAGTTTTGCAGCAAAATCTGGGTTTATCCCTGTTTGTTTTTTTTTTTCTCAGAAGTGGCTAGCTGTGTGCTCAGCTGTTTACCCAGCCTCCAGAGCCTGCAGCCATACAAAAGCACAGCATTGCCAACACAAAGGAACACAAAGAGCTGTCCTGTCCTTTCTGCCGGGGCTGTCCGCAGCAGTGAGCACACACCGTGTCCCCACGGCATGGCTGGAGACTTCGCACCACCGGGCTGCCACTGGCCCCGGCAGCTGCTGCTGCAGGACACGCGGTGAGCTGGTTTCCTCTCCAACTGGCCACCGGCTGAGCCACGGCTCCTGGTGCTTTCTGCTGTAGGAAAGATATAAAGGTGACCTCTGGTCAACTTTTGGGGCCAACACCGTCTTACACACGCTGCAACTGGGGGATGCAGCTGGGGGATGCAGCTTGGTTATTAGCTGCTCCAGATGTCACCTCTCTCTCTCAAAGTCTCCCCTTTTCTGGCCCAATGCTAGAAAAAATAAAAAAAAATAAAAAAAAATAAAAAAATAAAAAAAAAAGCATGAGGACAAGTATTAGTGGCCCTAATTGGCCTTAATATGATCTTTATTTGGATACAATCTCTGACCAAAGTAGCTGAATTGTCAGGAAGATGCAAGCTCCACTGACCAGTCTTCAACTTTTTTGGAGCATAACTTTTCTGTAGGGAACCTTTTACAGTGGAATTGAAGGCTGTGTCCACTCTCCAGTGGACATCCATAATATCATTGCTCCCATTGTTCACAGAGGGTATTTTGGCAAGTGTTCACCAAAATACTCTTTTCTGCCGCTTCCTGCCCTGAGACGAGCAGTCCCCAGTGACACCTCGTGGGTGGGATATAGAGCTGGGAGGAGATGGGACGGTAAACACTCCTAAGGCTGCACTTGATATGGCACACAATGAGATGGTCCCAGACACAGGGGACAGCCTCAGCCTCAGCCCAACCGGTTGATCATAACTGCATTTCCAGCACTGCCATCCACACCATTTGCATATGTACCTTGAAAACGTTGCTCCACTAAATATTTTCTAAATTATATTAACTGTACTTTTAAGGTTCTGAATAGCTTTTCTGGCCTTTTTGCCATTTCAGGTATTATGCTTATTTTAAATCTGAGATGTTATTTCAAATAATAAGAACATGAACACAATAAAACAGAGGTGAAAGAGCCACAGCTAAAATGACACATTTATTTTGTGTCCCAGGTGCCTTCACTTTTTCCTTACTATTTGAATTCTCTCTTCTCTTCATATTACAGATTTAGCTTTCATCCATTCTGGCAGAATCAACAATTTTTTGTAAAAGTTCTTTTCAGAGTGAGCCATTTTTGTGATAAGAACTAAAATGGTATGGAGAGAGGATTTGGATTATATTTGTGTGTGACTAGACTATTGAACTCCCAGCCTAGAAAACGAAAAATATAATGAAATGAGTGTGATTTATAAACTTGACCAAGTGGAAGGGGGGTCAGGATGACACCAAGCACAGGTCAAAAATGTATGTGATTCTGCAGGGACTCCAACCATCTCAGAAAATCAAGTTCAGGCATTTGTAGGACATAAATTCAGGTTCTTGAACTCACTGGAGACATGTTTTTCTACAAGGAACATTCTCAGCATTTGTAATTTACCTCACTGAGATCACCTACAAGATGGCACTGCATTCTGGCTTGCAAAGGGCAATTCCTGCCTTGAACACCTCCATCCATAGCCGTTGCTCACCAAAACCCAGTTTTGTTCCCGACTTTTTGACCAGGCCCCTTCCCTCAAGGTGGGTGGAGGAGTCACGGCAGTTTCTGATCTGAACTTCGTTTTTTCTGCAGCGAATATGTGCCTATTTCTGGCACAAGGTCCTCACATCTCAGCGCCAGCTGCTCAGACCTCTTCTCATCTCCACCAGCACTTGGCTCGTGGTAGAAATCATGAGGCAGATTGGTCCGGGGGAAAATGGCATGCCTGTCTGACAGTGTGCTGGGAATTTTTTCTTCCTTTTTCTACTCAAAAGCATCCTTCCTTCCTTAAGAATCTAATTAGTGGCCTAATTACCACCCCCATTTTATGCCCTAGCTGGCCTTTGCTGGCTCGTTCTCTGGGTCTGCCTTCCCTTGTCAATATAATTTTGTGCCTTGGGTCTGCAAGGTCTGCGCTACTTCCTCTGTGCATTGAAACATCTCCACGGTCTAGTCAATGGTTATTTTTATTCTGTACTCTGACAAAATTGAACTGTGAAAGGACTGTAAATTTTCAACCTCAAGAGGCTCTTCATTAAGCAACAAATAACTCTCGGCACCTACTTGATATTATCCTCCTGTTAGCTGTTTGTCACGCGATGTGCCTTCCTCCCTACCCAGCCTGGTGTGTCAGTTCCACTCAGCTGACAGAGCTGCTGCATGCCAAATAACTGTAAATTATATCATGTTTTCCAATCCTCTGACTTTAATATGAAAGCAACAGCACTGTTCTTATCCTCGTTGAATTTGGTTCAAAGTCTTGTGCTATCTCATCATTATTTTCAGATGTCAACAAGCAATGTTCCACAGGACCAAATCCTGATACTACCATATAGGAATAGCTTTTAATGGCTTAAACACCACCGCTCTTGCTAATGGCATTTCCACACCAGGAGACGCTGTCCAAAATAATGAACTTCATTTGATGCATGTGCTCATGCTCCTCTTCTGATGTTGTCCCACCAGGATGTCCGCCAGCCAGGGTGCCCTGAGCCTTGGGATCTACCCAGTCAGTTTGATCTTCAGCTCCACGAATCCTGCCTGCCCTTGTGGCAAGTGACTTCCGAGCTCTCTGATATGTGCATTATCAATTTTCAAGACACAGTGTGTCTAAAAGCCAACCACCACACTGGAAAGTATGTCATAAAACAAATATTCCTTTCCTGCTGAAATGCATTATTAAAGCCTCTACTCCATAAATCCCAAGTAGATAACACTCTCCATGGCACCTTGTAAAATAAGCAATTTTCTGCTACCAAGGAAACAAATTCTTTTTCTCAGTCATATCTAAACTCCACCAACATGGTGACAGACATAACATTGCTTCTGAGTTTGTTTTTGACAGCCTCATACATTTCTAACTCTGTCAGCAAGAACAAATCCATGAAGCTTTTCACGTAAAAGAGCTCCGAAGCAAAATGGGCTTTCTGGGACCTGTTTCACCCTTGTCTTTATCAGACATTATTCCCTAATGTTTCTCGCCATTTCTACTACTGCTTCATTGCAAGAGCAAGTTAGAATCTAAGCGGCGAGATCACTTGCTTGCCAATGCAGAGAGAGCTGTATTTTGAACAAGGGAGTGAGGCTAGGATTAGAAAATAGACACCCTAGGCTCCCAGAAATATGCTTTTTCTCTAATAGAACATCAGCATGAAGCTGACTGTGTATCATATCCTGCAGACACTGCTGGGGCAGAAACAAGGAACCTCTGCCTGCTCTACCAAACAGCTTGTTCTTGCATGGGATACCGTGGCACAAGGGCTTTAAATACCAGCAGACCCAACAGTATTCATAGAAAATTCTCTTAAAATGCTGTTAATGCATGAGAAAAGCAAGCTGCAGGACACAGTCACAGCTGTGTGTAATGCAGCTATTACAGCCCTTGCTAAGACAGGCATGGAGCAGGACCTGGACAACTGCAGTTTTGCAGCAGCAAGCTGAGATGACATATCAATTTTTACTATACTTACTAGTTTCCTAATGAAACTGTCAATATTTTCAATATTTTATTTTAATAAGACGTTAGCCTCATTGTTTCTTTTTTTTTTTTTTTTACTACAGTACTATAGTACAGTTTCTTGATGATTATTGCATCAGCAAATGTTAACTTTTTATTCCAGTTTGAAGTGAGAAGAAATAAAGGAATTCCAATATTTGCCTAAAAAATGAAACTGCTATTTTCTGAATAGCTCTAATCGGCTACCAAGACATCTGAAAATAAAATCTTATTTTCACCCATTGTGAGTCTATGCAGGTACACAAATCCATTTCTCAGAGTAAGAGATCTTTGAGATCATTCATTTCAGAGAGCTATGTAATATCTCTCTCTTGTGCTTATACCTAGCACAATCACAAGAGTTAACTTAGCAGTTCATTGTTATCCTTCTGTTCTTCAGTGCATAGAGTGTATCTCCCAGGTATTGAGCAGCTGCCAGCGAAGTATTCAACATCAACAGACCTTACCGGGGTCCATATGTGACCACAGATTTTAAATACAGACATTTCCTTTTTCTTTTAAAGTTGAAGTTAAAATTCAAGAAACCCTTGTCTGCATTATCATGCATTCAAGAAGCAGCCTGAAGCCAAAAATGAATTTGTTTCATATTATGGGTGAAAAACAGCTTGTTCTACAGCTCAGCTAAGACAGATTGCTCAGCATAAATTCCCTATATTAAAGCCTCTGTTTCTTGCTACTGGTACAGAATTCTCAATAAGAGGAAAATATTTTTTCCTCTTCCTCCTCATTCCCACATTTCACACGAGATGATGCCTAAGCATTTAAAAGCATTTCTATTTCAATATTCAAAAGGAAAGATTAAATGAATAGCTATTGCAGCAGGTTTCTGTAGTGGTGAAAAGGCTGAACTAGAACCGCTCTGCTTAATTACACTTGGATAGATTCACATCCTGCCCATCAGAGCTGTATAAATATTTGAGTAAGATCTTCAGTGAGTTGACCTAGCCACTGAGAGGGTGATGCCAAAGAGCTTATCATTGGTATATATCCATGGAGTATCTTCAGCCATGGGTCTGAAAAATTGTACAAGGGACTGCACTAACACCGAGATGAAAAGGAAGCTGTCTAAGTAGCTAGAGCAAGGCAATGAAGTATTCTAGGTCTCAAGATTGACTTCTCTTTAGTGCTGCTTTTCCTCTGATAAAACTTGCAACAGGTTACTTCCCCTGGGTCTAAAGATGAAGGAAACGCAGGCCCAGTGCTCATGAGAAAGGACCTACAGTGTCACTGAGTCCTGTCATGAAAACCAATTAAAATTCCTTCATTGGGAAAACAACTTTGGGTTGTTGTGGCTTTGCTTTGGTTTTTTTTTGTTTGTTTGTTTGTTTTTGTTTTGTTTTGTTTTAGAGTACTATTATAAATAAGGGCAAGGAAAAACAAAGTTTTTAATTTGTGCAAATGCTTTGACAAAGTTGTGCTTCATCTTTGTATAAATATTTTTGCTGTAACACTGCCAAGGAATGGCCTTGAGCGTCTGCAGCCAAAAAACCCAGACCAGCTCCCATCCAAGTCCACAAGACCTACTGATAATTCATGTTTATGGCTGGCATTCCAGCTCTTCAAAAATTGTCTATGAGCACTTCCTGACAGGGAATCCAAACTGCTGTTCCCTGACTTCTGTGTAGCATTTCAGGGGTGGCTAAGGCAAGTCTGGCAAGGAAAAGTACTTTCCTTAGACGAATTGACCAAGCTGGAGAGAAAGGACAAGCTTTCAAATGAGCAATTCCTTTCTGAACATTTGGCCTTGCGTGCCTGGGTGCTTATCTGTTCTTTTACAGTGATCCAATAGGAGATAAACTTTCTCCTTCTAAAAGCTATTGCCTCACTTAAACCCTAGATGATCATGGTTATAAAATACCATAGCTAACTGCAAAGTTGATGACCAAGACAAGAAGGGAATGTGTTTAACTGAGGAGGACTAACTTTATACAGAATGATGAGAAATGCCATAGCTCTATCATATAACCCGGCTGTAGTCTTCATTTCCAGTTGGCTGCAGCCTGCATTCAAGTGGTAGAGGGACAGAAGCTGCAGGAAAAGTCCAGTTGGAGGTGGTATCTGTAGGAGGTGTCTCAACTTTGAAGTTTCCATTAGAGCTCTAGCCCTTGTACCTCATTCAATATGAACCTTCACTCATAGGCACAAGGCTTTTTCTGATGCTTCTGGAAATTCTTTAAGTGAGGGTTCAAGTAGCTCTCATGAAAAGTGATGTGAGAATAAACAGAAGTCAGATGGTGCTGGAAAATCACAGGCTGAAGCTTGAAAAGCTGTAGGCATTTTATGATTTTCCCATTTCATTACTCATGAGTTTTAGATTTGCAGATAAAATTACAGGTGGAGTTGAAATTAAAAATCCCATTGGACTAGCTCCTTGTTTTTGATGAAGTGTGAGCCCAGATGAGACTTTCCATTTCAAGCTAATGTTTAGTTACACTCTAATCTAAAATTTGGAAAGCTATACAAAGGGTGAACTGCCAAAGAACTACCTATTTTCCCAAGCAGGAGAACTACTTTCTTGTACACATCAGCAGGCCAAGGAGAAGTCTCCAATAAAGCAAAAATATCTTCTAAGTGGGGCTCCTGAGTATGCAGTGTATGGCTTGGACAGTTCTCCAGCTTACCATTACATTTAAAAGCATGCTTTTGTACAGGAGATACATGCAAGCAGTTCATCACTCTTAGAGATATCTGCAGAGGGTTTTGTGATCATGAAATCTTGAACATAGGGAGCTTCTGAACATGCCTTCTGGTGCCAAGGAAGGTAAATGCTTGGGAGCACTGTCTGCCAAGGAATCTGTAGATGCTCTGTTATAGCCAGTGCTTTTAGTATATCTGTTAAATAAATCAATAGATATTTTAATGAGGAGAGTTGGCATTACTGCATCCTCCTGCATAGAAAAGTCTGTAGGCATGTAATGATGTGTTGTTTTGTTTTTGTTTGTTTTTATCTTGCTTTTTTGTTTTTGTTTTGTTTTGTTTTGTTCTTTTCCAAATCTCTATTGTCCAGCTACAGGGAAAAAAAAAAAAAAAAAAGGAAAAACAGAGGAAAAAACTGTTATGGCTCACTGTAACACTAGATGAAATACTCCTGAGTTATCTATAAATTCTTGTAGTCAAAACTAAAACAGGGAGACAAAGAGGGGAGAGAACTATTTCTAGCTCTCAGGAAATCTGTAGCCCACAGGATATCTGTACTTACAAGAGAAAATATCTTAAAAGACAAGGTATGGTAGCTAAAATGTCCGCCTATTTATTTGATTTCATATGCAACACAGTCTCACTTGTGAGTTCTGTGATATCCCAAAGAATCACTCCCCAGAAGCCAGGAAGGAAGGTTTCATAGCTATTGTCCTTGAACTTGTTTTCTGTGGTAGTCACTGATTTCTGCAATAGCAGGAGAGCATACACAAGGCTCATCCCACAATCACTTCCACGATTCACATGTATAATTTTCTGATGTCAGCTGCAGTTGGGGGAAATAAGAACTGTCAGGTTAAAGGAGTTAACTTTTCTCAGGTTAAAATGAGCTGTAAGTAAAGTCTGTACTAAGTGTAAATCTCTTATCCATGTACAATAGACTAGGATGAGTAAGAATATAAAAGCCAGTTTGAGATCTGAGTCCTGTGCCTAATCCAAGCACTTCTGTCTCCCATCAATGGCTTTGCCATTTAGACTTGCTCCTCACCATCCTCTGTAGGCACATTCTCCATCACTGACTGGTAAAACTTGACACTCGTGGTGGATTGAGGTGACACAGAATGCAGAAGTTTCACACAGAGAGGTGTGTCCTGGTGCTGGAGTCACACGACAGTGACGTCTTTCTCTCAAGTCAAGTATTTAAAAAGAAAAAAGATTGAAATTTTGGCAACATGAACAACAACAACAAAAAAAAAAAAATGGCCTAGATCATAGGTGTTTAGACACTGATATTGTATTTCTGAGTGTATGAGGAACAGAGGCATGGGATTTTTCTCTGTCCTGTACGAGCGTACCTTCCTCTGCAATACCTCAAGCACTGAGACAGCAGTTCTGTTCACACAAATGACTCGATGTACTACTACATGTCTGACATATCTCTGCCATTAAAAGCATTTGCTGGTAAAAGCTAGAATTACTAGTGAGAGAGCCATGCTGAAAAGCTTTAAGTGTGGGCAAGCTCTTAGCTCCAAGTTATCAGTAGACATCACTACAGCAAACCAATTGAAATAGTTAAATTATTCTGATTTTCAAGGTCAGGAAACGGTGAAACAGTGGAACTGTTGCAGGAAAGCATATTTTACATAATGCTTTTCTCAGCCCTGAACCAAAACCTCTCAGAATAGCCTGGAGGAGATCAGAGTCTTTCATCCGCTTCCAAGAGAGTCTGGAAACACTCACATTTAAATTTGCTAACCATCCTTTAACCTTTATTCCCGTTTGATTCCATCGACTGTGGTCTCTCCACATGCAACTCCTTCCTGTTTATTGGTTTTCTTTCTTTTAATAAAAGTTGGGGATGGCTGTGATGCCTTCCCCCGGCCTCAGTCACTTGATAAAGGATTTGCTATGAGCACGAGCACATCGCTGCTAGCTGCCACTGGTACTGCTCCTGTTGACATGGGAACCTGTTACACATTTCTCAGTAGGTGTGAAATCCTCTCATGTCACGCTTATTGCCTATATTAGTTATTGCTTATTGCCTATACCTGCTGCCCCGGGAGCAGGATCCTCGCTTTGCCTCCTCTCTCCCTGCGCAGCCTCGACCAGGACTCCTATTGCCTCAGAACAATAAAAACACAAAACTGACAAAACCTTCTGTCTTCATAAATCCTTCATAAAGTCTCAGCTTTTGGTCCCTCATGCAATTTCAATTCCAGCCTTAAAAGTGGGGAAGGAAGCTGTTTTTAGAGCAGTATTGATCCTCCAGGGCAGGGGACAGGTCTGCAGTGGGACAGAGGTGACGAGCACTGGCAGGTCCCCAGGGTGTCCCTACACCCAGCGGTGCCAACGCCACCTTCAACCTGTCTGCTCTGTTTGCCCATTTCTCTGAAATGCCCTGAAATGGTTTTCCTCTCCTGCTTTGCAGCATCACAGCAATGGGGAGCATGATTCTAAAAACACCCCAATAATCGCAGATTTCTCCCTGCAGTGTTGATGGGGAAACCAGCGGTAATCTCAAGAGAGGTACCCGGGTATGGGTAAAATAAAAGAGGAGCTGGTACATCTGTGAGCCACACAGCTAACCCAGGAGAGGGAATGATTGCAGAGCACTTCCCAAGTGAAAAAAAATATTTTAATATGAGCAGTACATTTTTGACGCTTGACTGGTATTTGCAGTCTTTAAACCTTTTAATAGAAAAGTGCTTAATCTTCTTAATGAAGTCATTACTTGCTGAGACCCTAAGTTTACAACTGGAAAACAAGAAGATAGTGAAGAGAAAGTCTTGTCCTGTCCCCTCCCATGCTGCAGGCATGTAAGCAGGGTACTACCAGGCACCAAGGGGCAGCCGAGCTCCCATCACCGCAGCTGGCACAGCGCTGGTCAGCAGTGTGCCCAGCTCACGAACAAGCTGCCAGGCAGCACGCCAGGAGCCATTCAGCTTGGTTTTCTTTCTCAGGTAACACTGCCCTGCCAGGCTAACAGAAGTAAAAATTAATTAAAGGGCAGCGGGATATTTGATGGCTGAGCTGCCACTGAATGTTTACGAGGCGCATCACTCTGCAGAAAGGGTTGCCACCTCTTACACGGCTGCTGCTTCTGGTTAACCAGCTTTTCAAGCATGCTGGCACTATTGCTATTGCCAGTGCATTTCAGTTCCACTTGTAATGTTTTGCACGTTCGCGCATACACAGGGACACTGCCCTGTGGTGCTCGTCACAGGAAAGGATGCAAGAAGGCAAGATGGTGACAAGGAGCCGGAGAAAGTGTTTCCTTGTGGAATCAGGCAAACAGCAGTAATGTCATGTACCCTGTAACTAGCAGCGCTCCGTCTCGCTTGGGTGTGCTCGTCGGTTCTGCAGCCTGGGTTTGTCCAGCAGGTGGGAAAGCAAGAGTGGGGAAGGAAAGGGCAGGCAGGGTCCAGCTCAGACCCACTGTGACCCAGCACCCATCAGCAGCACCTGCGTGAGGTGGCCACATCCCACGGCATGCAAAAAGAGGGGCACCCAGTTCCAGGAGCTCTGGGGCTGGGCTGGGAAAACCCAGCCTTATTTCAGTGCCTCTCCCCCAATCAGGCAGGGACTGCTGTTGTGTCCTGTGTTTGCCGTGGGAAGCTCTGGGAGCTGGATGTGCTTGTGGGAAGCTGTGTTTGCCATGGGAAGCTGAAAGCCAGGAGGGAACCAGCTCCAGCTCCTGCCCAGGCACTTTCCAAGGTCGCCCCAGGCAGCAGAGGCTTTGCTTTCAGTCGAGCCAAGCACACCGTCTGCAGGCTGACCTATAATTAAAGACCTGCAGTTTCCTACTTACCTACTCTTAAAACATCTGTAAGCATAATTGCAGTGCACCATTTAAACAGCTTGATATGAGGCAGGCACTCTTCTTCACTGGGAGATGGCTTTTAAGGGCTGGCTGCAGGGTAGGCTCTTCAGAGAAGGCCAGGAGTGCACCCAATTATCTCTCTGCTGGCAGCTGCTGTACTTAAACTTACATTTTCATAGCGGGACACGAGGCTTTTTGTTTTGCTTCATGATGACTCCCATCCCTATTAATGCTTAATTCTCCATGCACCTCTTTAAAAACTAAGGATCCAGCCTTGAGCTTGGACTCCTGCTACCCAATTAACTGCGAATAATGCTATGGAGCCCAGTGCCATCTCCTTACGTCTTCCCTCCTCATTACCTTGATGGGTGCTGACAGCACTCTGTGTTAGCTGAGAAGTATATTTAATATCTGTTTTGCAGGAATTACTCCACTTTTGCCAAAACACATGCTGTTTGCACTGATCATGGTGTCTGTGGTGTAGCAAAGGGTATTTGGAAAGAGACTGAGACTGATTCCTGGCCAAAGCACAGCTCACATGTCCACAGCCTTCAGCTGTCCTGCACCTTGCTGCGCAGTGGTTGTGAGGGCTATGTGATGTCTGCGTTTGCCTGAGACACATTTCTCATTTGGGGGATTTTTCAGACTGGAAAAAGAGATTAAAAAAATCAAATCAATGATGTCTAAAAATCTGAGCTGTTTTCCAGGGACTTTATGTTTTTAACTGGTTTTCTTTTTTTTTTTTTCTTTCCTGCTTGCCTGAATCGACACCCCATTTCAGCTATGCCTCTCCTGTGGTATTTGCAACCTCCAGAGGCAATCACAGCCTCTGATCTGTGGTGTCTTTGCAATGTAGTACCCAAAACTGGGGACCCCATGTGGGGATCATTCTGGGGAGGAAGGAACCAAAGTTTCTCAAAATAGGAGTCCAGTTTGAATTCCAAATGGAAGGACTGGATAGCCCACTTATCTGTTGGATAGACTGGGTGATCCCATGAAGGTTAGAGGCTCTGCAGTGTCCCCCATGTCCCCTTTTCCTAGAGAAGACACTGATATACATGAAAGTAAAATGTGGAACTGAAAAGTTTTCTGCCATTACACACAGTCTGAGAGTGTTTTTTTTTTTTTTTTTTTTGGGGGGGGAGAAGAAAAGAGAAGAGCAGCTGCCTGAATAAGGAACTGGCTAGATGGCTAGGAAGAGCAATTTTTGTGAACAAACTGTTGCCGTGCAAGAAGAGGTCAAATCTGGGCTGGAGAAGAAGTACAGTGAGAATTAAGTTCAGAGATGTTAGATGCTAATATGCATGAGCATAAAAAGGAGAAGACACAGACGGGCAGAGGAGCGAGGCCGCTCACATTTCATGCTGCTCCTTCTCGTTTGCCTGCTAGGCGGTGAGTGCTAGAGGAGCTAAACTTTGGGATTGCTGTTCTCCAAGCAGATGAGCACAACATATCCCCCTGCACCCAGGCAGCGTAGGAGCATTGGTTTGGATTTGTGGCTTTTTGTTCGTCTCTCACGATAACAACCCCCCCGGTAATAGCTTATCCCCTGGGGACTGCGCAGACTTCCTGTGATGAGCCTTCTCTTGCATCTGCTTCCCCACGTCACAGCCGAACTCTTATCATCACAAGAACAAATTGCGTAACCCAGTCCCCGGAAAAGCCATTTTTGTCCAGCTGCTCGCTCCTGGCTGCGTGTGACCCGGGGATCTTATCGACTACGCACCCACCGCCCACACAACCTCCGCCACTGCAGTCACTGGCCCCGCTTTGAGCAAAGGTACTGCTGGCACCATCCCCACCAAGTGAGTCATGCCTGAGGTGAGATGGCCTCCTTGCAGCTCTCTGTCACTAAACCAGAGCCCTCACAGGACAGTATCAGGGATCCTGAGGCTTTCAGCACCTCTGCTCTTCTGCGTTTTCTATATACACGATGCCCCAGTGGGCCAGCTTTTGTTCTTAGTGAATCCTTGAGATCTCATCCAGGCCACCTGCTACAGCACGGTGACATTCCATGGCGTCAATGGTCAGGAAATTAAAAACTGGGCCAGACGGTCCTGGTGCTGGCTGTCCAGCCTCTCTTCATGCTCTTCTGCCCCTGGCAAGGACAAACGTCTCTCCTACTTCAGGTGACCAACGCTCACCAAAGAGTTCAGGTTTAGGCTTCAGTGGGAGATAAGGATGGTGGAAACAGCCCAGGGGAGAAATTTCTCTCCTTCAATTGTATGGAGAGCTTAAAGCATGAGTTTAAATACAAATAAATATTTCATATCTGAAGCTAAATTAGACATGGGTTGTTTTCACTTGTGTGCAACCCATTGTGTTTGGTTTGTCCCTACACACCAAAGCCTCAAAGTGTACGTTAAGGATGTCTTTGTCCCCTAGAGTTTGGAATATCAGAACTTTCATCCCAGTAGTATTACTAAGAATATTTCTGTATAGCCTTGCATTAAGTAAATGCAAATTTATTATATTTCACTGAAAGATTCAGACTATCAGAAATGACACTCTCCTGTGTCTGATGGTGAGCCACGTTTCAATGCATTCTTCCAAATAACAGAGTATATAGAGATTTTATTTTCATCCTAATCAAATTGGGACACTTTTTCATCTAATTATTTTTTGCCTGTAAGACCAGCAAAGGCTAGAAAGCACCTACATACATTTATCTAAATAACTGAAGTAGCATTTTGTGTGGATTCTGTTTGAAAGCAGATGGTTAGGAAGACAGGACTTTGCAAGCATTTAAAAAGTATTTATTATAATAAATGACATATAAATAAGACATACTTAATCTCTTGCTGTATTCCTGCAAGATCTGAATTCTGTTGTGGTTTGAACTACAGGAAAACAAGATTTTTCAGAAGAAGCCAGTGTGTCTTCTTCATCTCCTACTATGATTAGAGTCAGAAGCATTTTTTAATTCAACTTTTCATTTTACTAAGTCATTAAACATTAATTTTCTCTGAAAATATTTTTCTGTGTCAATTAGCCCATAATAAAACAGGATATCCTGCAGATATAATCCAGTTGCTGCTCCCAGGAAAGACATCTAACAGTTTCAATATAGGTTTGGACAACAAGTGGTCTGAATCTGCTTCTGTGCCTGTTTCTGTCACACTGAGTGACCTTAGGTAAGTCAATCTCTGAAACTCAGACATCCTCCTTGAAAAATGAGGATAATTCCCTCCTACCTCACAGGTCAGTTACAACCTCCAACCAAATAGGGTGAGCAGATATCAGTTTGAAGAACAGCAAAGCAATACCCTTAAAAGAGCAAATTCAATCCCTCAGACTCTGGAAAAAAATCAGTATTGATCTCAATATCTAAGAAAAGCAGAAGGGAAATTTGTTTGTAAAAGCAGAGAACTGCATAAACATCAGTAGCAATATATTTTCATAAAATGCTTTTTTTCAAAGATCTAAAGAGAACATCCTCTGCAGATTTTTTTGTTTTGTTTTGTTTTGTTCTATGATTCACATTGTAAAAGGCTTATCTGCAAGCCTTAAAGAACAACTTTGCTCTATTTGCATGGTTTCATTCAGCTATATGAAGAAAGAATTATCATCCACCAATCTTTTTTGGCCATCTTTGATCTGGGAGCTGCAGTGATCCATAGGGTGTGCCACCTACATTCCTCTGTAGTAGGAACAATGCTCAGTTTTGCTAGGGATCTGGGGGTTTCATCTTTAAACAAGATAATATTAGCAAAAGGTTAATACTTTTAGCTTATCCAAGCACTGAGGCCAATTTCCTAATAAAGACATTCCGAGGCAAGGGTAAGACACCTGTGCCTGCTCATGAGAAGGGGCATTGAGAGTGATGAGACTGAGAGTACACAGGCAATGAGACCATGGGTGCACTGAACATTCACAAGAGAGATTGTTGTGGCTGGTAGGAAACCATGAGAAGAAAGGAACAAAAAGATGAGAAGAGTGACTGAAAGCCTTGATGGTACAAACATACACAAAAAGACAAATTTCAGCAGTATAACATATACAGAAGCAGATAGATTAAGATTTGGATCAGTTTTGCTTAGGGAATGAGTTGGCCCTCAGACGGACTTTGCTAGCCTGTACATAGAAATCAGTTACTTTATGAAAGGGAAGCTGGAGAATAGGAACCATTTGGGAACAATTGCTTGAGGACTTTGAACTATCCAGGCTAATTGTAGCTCTAATAAATTTTTCTGTTATTGTGCAACAGTTTATTACAAAAATCCTTCTATGTAACTTTGAACATATGCAGAAACTGCTCAGTAGAATATTTTATCAAGAAAAAAAAAGATATTGAATATGAATTGTCTCTGAAATACAGATGTTATTAGAAGGGAAATCATATCATAATATGTGATTCTACCATGAACCAATGGATTAAGCTTCCCCAGCCAATGACCCCAACTGTGAAGTGATTAATACAGCTCACATGCATGGAGATCATTCACACCAGCGCCTGGTGGCCAGAGGGTGAGCTCTGATACCAACAGCCACCACTTGTGGCACGTCTGGTTCCCTCAGCAGTTTGCTCAGAGCCAGCCTGATAATGTAGTAAAGATTTCTGAACATGGTAACTTCTTTCCTCTTGGCAGAGTTACAGTCATTCCTCTTCCTGACCAGTCCAGAGAGATTTTATTCATGACCACACGTTTCACATTAAATATTGGAAGTTATTGGATTACAGCTCTGCAGTATGAAAGGTCAGCCACAGAGTGGACTCTGAGCAGCTCTGTTTTTGTTACATATCCACATAAGGATGGGTAATCAGATAATTACTATGTGTGCTGCTTTTCTACTGATTTCTACTCTTGCAGTTCAAAGTTATGTGTAGTTTACAGCCATATACCAGTGCTCTTGAGAAAACACTTAAAAAACTTTCTCTAAAATGAATCTAATATTTCCATTTTCCTTTGGGTCTGAAATGTTCTGTGGCTGTGGAGGTTTCCTTGGAAAGCCGAAGGGGAAAGTAAATTTAATTGGACTGTTTCTTAGTTACCTGACCTTTCACAGTCTGTGTGCACTTGGTCTTTCCAATACTCTAGAATCCTAATTAGCTTCTGCTCTCATAATTATCTTTTTTCTTCCTCGATCCTCCTGCAATCTTTTTGGTTGCTTTCTGAAATCTAGAGCTGAGGTCCACAAAAAAAAATCAAATGGGAGAAGATCTTCAGCCAATGTAACTTGAACTGTCATTGTCGACTTCATTCTAGCCCAGTATTAAAACAAAAATTTGGAAAATTCAACTCAAAAACTGCAAGTATCATGATTTTTCCATATGTAGTCTTTTAAAGTCTTTGGTAGACAGGGATATCCTATGCACTTCTTTTGTTTCTCAAAGTTACTGTAATGGAAACAGATCAAAAGGACAGTTTTTATTCTTATCTTTGTGTGCAGTAATAGTTTATCATATACTCCAATGGCCTTTCTGTTGTAGCCGGGGCTTAAGCTCTACAAAGGGCAAAACTCATTAATTTTTGACTTAACTGTGCCTTTTATCTTGCTAGTTTTCACAAGCTATTTGTTCCTTTCCAAGATAGCTTCCTCTGAGGAAGCAGATTTTTTTTTCCTCAAAAATTAAACTCCAGTTCCAACTATAGATAGTTTTATTTCATATGCTAAATTGTCACAATCAAAGGCAGAATCTCTGCTGAACAGGTTTGAAAACATCTGGCTCTTTTCTTTTGACTTTTGAGTCTAATTATCTCACTGCAGATCGTGATTGCTAAGTACAAAATTAAGCTGCCCGACCTCAGCCATCTCGGAGAGCTTGGGGTTTTGTTTTTAGCCCCTTTGTAACTATTTTCCCCACAGCCTTAAATCATGCTGAAATGGAAACAGTAAAAATATGTACCCAGAGAGCAGTCCACATGTGCTGGCACTTTGAAACACCACCACAGGAATTTCTTGCTGTGTATTACAAGAACCAGCCTCTTTCTGCAGAAACCAAGGGCTGTGAAGGACTCTGGTATTTTGAAGAGCGATGGAAAAGTTACACTCATAGGGAGACCTTTGGAAGCAGCCAGTCCACACAGGCAAGGGATATAGGACTACCCGTGTCAGCCCATTTTTAACACTTAGGATCAAAAGGGTGTAGGAACAAAATACACAATGGACGATGGAAAAAAGATTAAAATGTTACGCAGATGCTAGCAGAGAGACGTGGAGCTCCTGGTGCTGCAGAAAGCTGCAGCTGAATGTTTATTCTGTAAAAGTCTGCCCCATGATGAATGGAATATTTCTGATCTGCCACGTCTGTGGCAGTAGTCACAGGGACTTTGAAAGCCCAGGTCTGATTCCCTGCTCTCTGTCTTTAGTATGTTACCCACATCCAGGTCTGCAACGTGCGATCCCCACAGGTCTCACAGGATGGATCTCTGTCTCTCTGTGATTCACTCCCCATCCATAAAACAAGGGCTAGGAGCTATGTGATGGGATCCCCCTCCCTGTTTAACAAAAGGAGGTAGAAGGAGGTTTCTTTGTTAAACAGGGAGGGGGATGCCATGATCTCCAGTTTCCTCTGCCGATGAACCCATCACTCCTATCATCTTTGTTAGAGAGCGTTGCTTCACTTTGGCTGCCTGTTTTGAGGACAGATGCTCTGCTTGGCAAGGTTATCCCCAGAAAATTCAATGAGAATGGTTTGAAAACATGTCAATCTGAGACAACAGGCTTTTTATTTTTTCTCACTTTTCTCCCATAGGACCAGAAGTATCTGAAGGGCAAGCCCCAGGAACGGACACTGTCCCTATACCATGTACAGCGAGTTCCAGCCTGCTCCAGCTTCACATCCACAGCCCAACCCCTTCTCCTTCCTCGCCTGTCTCTGTGCCAGGTAATGTCTAACACACACCCATGCTGAGGAAGGAAAAAAAAAAAAAAAAAAAAGAAAAGAAAATAACAACAGTGAATCACAGTGAACCAACCAATCTTTCCATAGAGATTGGAGAAGTCTAGAGGGACTGCTGTTATTTCTATTTCCAGACAGCTAGGTAAGGAGTGCAGACGGGGGGGGGGGGGGGGGGGGGGGGATGAGGACCAGGTGAGACTGAAGGTTCAGAAGACGGGAGGGAAATCCTGCAGGAGAAAAGGATTTGCTCCTTGCAGGCAATCCAACCAATGTCGTAGATGGAGGGTCAGTCAGGGCTGGGATTTCCAGGTGTTGTGCTCTGCAAAACTGCAGCAATATTTTCCAGATAAGTACATTTCTCAGGCGAAGGCACATGGCAGCAACACTCCTTATTCCAGTCAACAGACAACTAACGTTTTTCTGTACTGCTTGATTTGTACATCCTGAACTGTGTCTTGGGAACCAGAAAAGACTTTCTGCCATGGAAAGAAAAAATAATAAATTCTAATAAAGGGTGAAGTCAGCTGAAAAAACAGCTTCCTCTGTAAGTGATGGATGGTTCTTGGCTGTAAAAGGTGAGGGGAGCCATTCATTAGTGATACTTCTTATGTTGCATTCTTTGTTTTAATTAAGTAAATTACAGACACTGCTGTATAAATGGAAATTTCTGGTATCATATCTTCAATACGTTAATAATGTGCACCACTGGTCTTTAGGATATTAAAGAGCCTGTGTCAGACGTACTTTATGGGAAAGCAGACCTGAGCATAAAGAAATGGCACAGCCCTGGTGAGACCTGGTGTGTCAGGGCATCGTGTTGCTTTCAGTTTGTAAATGAGATTTGCACATGCTCTACTTCTGATACATAACGCAGGAGTACATACACATAAACTTTTTCTAATCCCGTGTGTGGTTTAAGGAAGTCACTAGCAGCATTACATGATGTCATCCATACCTTTTGAGTGAGTCTGGAGAGACTTTAGTGTTTTTACTAAACTTAGCGCATTTTGGGGCCCCGCTGGAGACACTCAGGCAGGTCAGACTACTTCGCTACAGCTCCACACCTCTAGGTGCGTGGTTCTCAGGTGCTGCACACAGCCTGCAAGCAGGAGTCAAAGCTTCTTTATCCCTTCCTCTCTCCAGCATGTCCCCCCAGAATCCCCAGGCATCCTCCTGTTTGCACAAAACATCGCTTCAGTCTCGGACATCCTTCCCTTGGGCTCACATCATGGTGCTATGATCACACGTACAAGATGCAGGCTCTCCTGCTAGCCCTGCCTCTGAACAAATGCCTGGAGAGCTAACCACAGTCCTGGTTGTGATTTTGGGAAAGGAGATCCCATACTGTGTGTGGTTTAACATTTCTATGTTTAGCATTTTCTTTTAAGCTACGTAATTATAGACAAGCCCCATGATACTTTGGACTAGAGGTTTGGGATTTTCTTTTCAATGATCTTTTGGGCTCATCTTTAGAGAGAAGTTGCTAAATTATATTTTAAACCAGAAGCTGTCTTCATCAGGTCTCAAGTACAAAATAGCAGTGTCTGCATGTCATTACGTGATCTTGCTTTGCAGATAAAACAAATCCTGCTTTAATGGAGTGCAGGGGTGATCAAACCCCACCTGCAGAGGATGAGGACAAGGATGAAGAGGAGGGTGAGGAGGGTTGCCTGGCAGCTATTTCCCTGGCTGCAGGGAGCACAAGCCCCCACAAACATGATGCTCGAAAGAAAGGTGGGAAGAGCAGAGATGTAACACGTGGCCCATCTCCAGCTGAGTCCCATCTCACCTGCAGGAGCTGCTGCTTCACAGGAAAGCAGGAATCTCCCAGGGGAGTTTAGCCTTCAGCACAATGTGTGGCTCCACATCTGCCCTACCCTGGTACTTTCTCCATGCCAAGTGCCACAGCCACTGGCACACTTACAAAGCTGAGCTGAGAGGAGGGCTAAAAATAACAGGCAGGAGACCTATAGTATTTCAAAACACTTCAGTGACAATCACAAATTATGTTTAATGATGTTCCTGCTGTGAAACAGTTTCCAAAGATGAGTGTCTTAAATTACTGGACAGGCCACTGTTTGGATGTAGGCCTCTAATAGAAAGCCTCAAGTCAATAAAAGAAACAACCTCACTACTCACCAATTAAAAATACAAATACCAATTTACCCTATGAGCAAGCCCTGGACGTCCCATGTTAATTGTTTAAAATCCTCTTATTGCCTGCTCCTTTCTGTAGCTCTGCATTTCATAATTTAAGCTAGTTACAACACTAATTTAATGAAATCATCACCATTACTGCCATGGAGCTTCTGCCTAGCAAATAAAGCAATGTCCTCTCACCGATTATCCCTTACCACTTCCCTTCATTTTCCCCAGAAACCATAATCCCAGCTAGTTTAGGAGGGTAGTGTAAGTGGGCATTGGCCTAACAGAACCGCTTTCTGGAAGGAAGAGTGTAAAGGAAAATCAGCAGCGTGGTTTATAGCTTGCAGCCAAAGCCAGTGGCTTAACCAATTTATCTGCTCAGGTATCACAGAGAAAGTCAGGAGATTAAAAACTGAGAAGGCTAGAATAATTTTCTATAAAAATCGTCTAGGGATAACCAGAATTATTTAAGTGGAAGGGTATGACAAGATGAAATGGACATATATATAGGTCTTGAATACATTTGAGGGTGGAATTGGGTTTCTAACCACTGTGCTGAAATTCTGAAACCCTCCATCAGACCCCATAGTTGAGGAAGGAACCTAAACTGTTTAAAGATGGATCTTGGCAGCTCTCTGGGTGGCAGTTGGTAGCAGAACAGAAGGAATCCTCAAGTTAGTAATTAAAGGCCCTGAAGGGTGGTTTTCCCTGTGAGAGGCTGAAAGGAGATTTGCTGAGTAACTGTTAACGAATTTGATTGCACCGTATTTATGCTATTAATTAATGCTGTTCTTCTGACCTCCCAGTGATTGCCTGACAGACCACAAGAACTTTTTGACTTGAGGGGTTTTTCTTGACTTCTTCCAAATCAGCAGAGGCTGCTCACACTTTGAGCTGGGACGCTGGGAGTGGTGAGATGCCACCCCCACTTGTATTCAGAAATCTCTTCAGGAAGCAGAAGGTGCAGTTTGCAGAAGACCAAAGTCATCCCAGCCACCAGACCTGAGCTCAGGAACGTGCACCCCTCCAGCACTGCCCTAGAGCCCTGCCAGGGAGGGAGGGAGGTCCATGCTGGTTGTCAAATGGGCATCTCACACCCCAACTGCTCAGCTACTGCGGGCATCCTGGGACGCAGACACGGGCTTCATCCTCTTCCTTCAGGATTCTGGCTTTAAGGCCTGGCCATAACAATTTTTACTGATCATAACAATTTTTTTTTCATAAAGCCTTAAGAAGCTCACAGCAAGTGTAATTTCCAGCTCCTCTGCATTCCACTGTAGGTGAATTGCTTCCAGCAGACTAGCCACTGGAAGACAAACATCTTAATTACATCAGTTTTATGATGTATTTTATTTAAAAGAGTCTTTCATTTTCACTTGGTATTCAGGAGTTTTACTATTATGTTGATCTTGCAAGAAATAAACAGTATTTACAGGACTCAGGAACTTTAATTATCCATTGCCCTATAGTCAAGACTATCCCAGCATAGAAAAAATCCAAGGAGAAAAGGTGCAAAGAAATAGAAGGAACATAGTCTTACATTATTAAAATATAAAAAATAAAATAAAATCTAAAAAATAAAAATAAAAACCTACTGTAGACATTATTTTCTCCTTTTCCTTTGGAGCTATTAATCTCCACGGAGCTGTACCACTTCACTAAGTTTCTGGGAGAGGACTTGGCAAATCTGAAATGAATTCCAGGCCTCAGATAATGAAAAAGGCTGCAGAAACATTTGCTTACAAAAAGTAATGTCCAAAATGCTGCTTAGATTTTTTTTTATTTTTTTTTAAAGCCACAGAGAAGTCAGACCTGCCCTGAGTGAGGTTAGACTGAAGACTATTTATAGAATTTCCATAAGACTTTGTAAGGGTTGCTGAAAGTTCATTGCAGGGAGTATCTGCTCTTTTCAGCTTCCAGCCTTCTTAACAATCCCAAGTTAATAAACTTTAGGAAAGTACAGACTTCACTTCTCTGTACAGCTTGTACTCTTCAAGCCTTGCATAGATGAAGCCATAACATAAATTACAAACTACGTATATAAACTGACAGCTCACTGACATTACTAAACCATTATATTTTTATTAGATAAAATCTGAGAATGTTACTTATTTTCTCAGATATTAAGATGTCTACAGTTTGTTTAATATATAACAAAATTAAATCAATTAGTACCTTGCTGTGAGCAAAAAAATATAATCATTTGAACACGGGACGCAAGAGGATCAGTGTTACAAGATCAACTTCTAAGAGCAGAAGCACAGTATTAGATATCCTGCCCCTGAAAATCTGTTGAAAGTTGCTTTTCAAAACTCAGTATGAAAAGAATTGATCTTGAGGTGGACCAAAAGTGTAAGGAAAATATGAAAATTGATAAAAGTTTTTCTTTCGTCCTTACTTGCATACTTGGTAATTTTGTGTTCTCCTGCCATAATCTGTATTTACTCCATTTACATTCAAGTGTTCTTTGCTGGATTTTTGCTGCCAATTTCAGTATGTTAATGCAATTCACACTATTTTATTGCTTTTATTCTGTGTCATGTGAAGGCCAGCAATTTGAACCCTCTAGGATTTATACTTGTCTTCTTAGGAGACTTCAGAGACGTGTGGTTTTTGATAAAAGATATCTTAGTTGTTATTTTCACTTCTAATAAGATCTGTGCTTTCAAATTATTTTCATTTTCACAACAGAGGCTCATTTTGGCTCTTGAGTTTTGATTACAACATGCCAGAAACCCTGTGTTTTCATAATACCAGATAAAAAAACATACATTTTAAGCATTTTTCAGCAACCAAGTGTGAAAAGTTGAAGGAATCTGTTAACATATTGATTGCTTTGAGCACTGCTTTAAATTAGCTTTCTGTTCCTCTCCATATGGTTTCCCATTAAATTTAAATAAATTAAAGTTCAATTATCTGGAAGAGAGGTGCAGAGTCCTTCTCAAGCTGCCGGATGAATTATCTCCCAGCCTCCTCTGTCAGAAATTCATCAGGACTTCTGCCTTTGGGTATTGTGTATGCCACTACAACCAACCACCTTTAGCCAAGATTTCCACAGTGGTGCCAAGCACACTTTCAGAAATAGCCCTGTGATTGGAAATGACTTTCTCTCTGCACTATTATGTGAGTCATCCCTGTAAGAAAAAAAAAATAAAAAGTTCATCAACTGGAGAGGCTCTGCTTTGACACACACAACAGTTTTCAGTCTGCAGAGATACAGCAGACATAAACAGGGGGATACGCTGCAGATGGCGTCTTTCGTTCTGGAAATAAAACATGCAGCGTGTGCCTGCCATCGGGTGCTCAGCACGCGGGGGGGATGGAGGACGATGAGTAGCACCCCTGCCATTCACACAATTAGGTTAAAAAAAATCCATTTCCATCTGGTGCTTGTTTGGGAGAAGGTATTTTGCAGGGACTTTAGAATAATGCCTGGAGACTACGGGATGAGTGTTGGATGTCCTCTTTGAACACGCAACGTGTCACCTGTTGGCTCCACGTCCTTGAACAGGGATTGCAGTTCCTGCCCACAGCACAGCACCCTGGCACCAGCCCTGCATGGGAAGCCTGGGAAGCCATCTGATCAAGGAAGGAAGGCGGAAACTCCGTGCCAGATTCGGTGCTCTCATTCTTTTTTACATTCTTCTTTATGCAGAGGAGTATAAAACATATCCATCCTGCAATTTCTGTCAGTGGTAGAGATGATCCCTGGAGGCAAAAACTCCTCATTATAGTCACTGCCTGCAAAGTCTCATTCTCCTTACCAAAAAAAAAATAAAAAAAATTGTCAAGAGTAAGAAGACCTTAATGGGGACATGATCAACAAGGAAAACCCAGCCTTGGTGAGCTGAAGAAGCTGGATGCCATGGTGGCTGCAAGCCCTGAGCTGGGGCATTGGGCTGGGGGCACACTGGGATAAAGCTGGGCCCAGTTGATGGGGAGAGCAATGACCTTCTAGAAGCCATCGGGAAAAGCATGGTTTTGAGTGTTTGGTCCTGGGCTGACGGAAAGCATCAATTTTCCTCTTTCCTCTGCTTAAATTGTGACTCTGTGCCTTAAAAGTCTGTGCCCTCCCATAAAACCTGCCGTGCCACCATCTCCTGGAGACTTACCTCCAGTGGCCCCAGGCGGGTTGTTCCTTTTACTGAACATGCCATTCATCCGTACCAAGGACTACACAGTTTTACTATGTGAAAATACATTAAATGGCTGAATTATTTGTTTTCAAACAACTCGCTGTGCAATCACACAGCGGACAAGAGTCCATGGTGCTTTGCAATTTGCTCTGCACACGTGGCAGCTCAAAAGAAGCCCTCAGCAGACGGGGGTCAATGAACAAAACACCCCTTTTAGCGAGCCTTGGCATATTCACCCCCAAACAAATCAGGAGGGCTATTGTCTATTGTGTCAGGACTCAGTATTTGTTTAAGAGGGAAATTATTCATAGTAATGGACCTATCCAGTTGATAGTCCCTATTTTTAAAATTCCCAGAGTATGCATTTAATTTGAAGAGATAAGACAATTACAGGGTTTTTATACTAGATTTTATAGCACTATTAAATTTCCCAACAGTGCTGTAAAAAATTAATAAAATCAACTGCTAATATTGTACAAAAATAAAATAAAACAAACACAGCTAGCATTAAGGGCTAGGTTTTTTTTTAAAGGTTTTCCTGCTGCTGCTGTTTCTGCACATAGAGACAAATGATTTTTGTTCCCTCAAGTTGGTCTCACTTGCAGGGCGTGGCAGAAACCCAGATGCACTTGGATCCCTCAAAGCTCAGCAGTGAGCAAGGCCATGGGCTGTGAGGCAGGAGGAGAGAAACACATTAGCGATGACCAAAATGCTAGTGCTGCAACAGGCATTGAGCAGTCATTAAGCCATGACCAAATGACACTCAAGTTGGCCAAGGTAGAGCATTGTCTCTTCTGCCCATCACAAATTTAAATTGTGAAGGTGATTTGTCCAGCTGACACCCACGAGGTCTTAGGATGTGAGAATCTCTGGGCTCGCTCCTGCTCCCAAACATCAGTATTCATAGCTTCTCCTGCACCATGTAGATTTATTTAAATTGGGTGGATGGCTGTGCAGAGATGGATGCTGGTCTTTCTGTGTACTCCCGAAAATGAAATTTTCCGTTCTTGTAATATAGTGCTAAAAGTCTAACTCAGATGTGCAAAAGCACCTCCAAGGTAGAAGCTGTCTAAATCATGCATTGCAAATTCCCTGTTACATTACTGGGGGAAAAAATCCTTTCACATTGCCTCACTCAAGCTGCTTTAATCAATAGTTATCAGTCATTTCATTTCCCTTGATAAGTGCTTCTTCCCCTGAAACCTTACTGCTTTCTACAGCTGAGATGTTTTCAACCTCTACTTGGAACAGAACTTATTCCCTCCAGTGTAATTTTCATTTTAACCTTTCCTCAATGGCCTAGAAATAATAAATTGTTAAAATTACTTTAATAGATTAGAAATTTAAACCTCTTAGAGATAACCACCTCAACAATGTTACGACTCAGTGATAAGGCAAAGAATAACAAATCTTAAAGGTTACTGAACTAAGACTTACATTTTAAGGCTGCTGAAACACCGGGCATTGTTACAGCTCTGCAATTAAATAATGTTACCCAGTGTTATGGTTCCACGTGCTATTCAAAATCCTCCATTCTGAAATTGCCTTCTTAAATGGAAACTCCAAGGGCAGTAATTACCAATGGAGGAAAACAAATACTTTCAATTTTCCCCCTTGGCCTTCCCAATGGTGAAAGCACTCTGGTGCTCCCTCTGTAACCTTCTGGGCACTGGGGGAATGCGGGTTTTCAGCTTTAATCTTCAGGTCAATTACGTGCCTCCATCACTTGGCATTGTGAATGTGAACCATGCTGACCTATTTAAAAATTCTTGCATCTTTGGTAATAACCAGAAAGTCTTTTGTGATATGCTGGAAGTAGTGGGGTTTTCCTTGCCTCTGCAGGGACTGAAGGACTGTTTTCTACAGGATATTTTCAAGAGAATTGCCGATTTTAACTCACAACATCCCATATGATCACCTCTTACTGTCTGCAGTAGGATCCCAGCAAGCTAATAGATTTTACTAAAGTGTTATCACACAGTCTTACCTTTGCAGCAGTCTATGCATAAATAAGTGCATAATTCATCACAAAAAGGTGGTGAATTTGGATGATTGCCTTTAAATGACCAGCAAGACTTGGAGAGGACAAGCCCACAGGCAGAAGAGTGGCTGGTCTCCAAAACTGCATCCTTTGATCATCAGCCGAGTAGACTCTGCAGACCCCGACGTCGCGAGTGCGTATGAACTAACCCCTACTGAGACACAAATGTATTTGCAGACAGTAGAAAAACAAGAAAAGGAACACTGCAAAAAATGTTGGTTTTTTTTTTTTTTTTTTTTCTGAAAATGAACAGAGCTACCAGACTGCTGGTATTCCCACCGGTGTGAAAAAAGCTGCATTAAACAAGATGCTGGGCATCTCTTGTCTTGGATTCTCCCCAGCCATAGACAGAGCCAGCACAGTTCCCCACCATCTGTATGAAAACTGCATGGGGATAGATATCAAGAGAGGCTCTTTGGGGAGAAAAGATCCAATTCTGGTTAAGTCAAAGATGTTAAAATTCAGCATTTAACTCTGACATTCTGAAATGCTTTGAGGGTCATTTCTACAGATTTTATAGTTTCTTATGAGCTTTTGTGGTAAGTGGAGCATATGGGTCTAGAATCAGAGGTGACCATCGCAACTTCTCATTGCCCAAACTTCAGCCAGGGCATTCCCCAAAAGCATCCCTTGGATGTACATCTGATAACTTAGCCCCCTAAGAATAGGCTCAAGTCTGGCTTTGTTAGCTGGCATCACTGCAAATACCTTACTTCTAATGGGCTACTTGTGGTGCAAAATACCTTCTAAAAATACTTGATAATTTCAGTAGTTGGGCTGAAACAGCATGGTGCTAAAACGTTGCCCCTACGTTGTGATTTTTCCTGTTGCAGCCAACAGCTACAAAGGCCCAGTAACAGCCTCCTGTAGTTAGCATCTCTGTATTTATCTGCATATGATTTATTTTTAACCTGTTTTTCTCAGATGCTAGCTGGGAGATACTTCATTGTGCTGTGTTTTCCTTATTTATCAGCTTTGAAATCGTGAAAAATCTCACTTCATTCAGTCTGTGTTCTCCTCCCATGTAAATGTTTTAGCATCGATATCCTAAGATGGCTTTTTTTCAGGTTCAATGTGATATTTATGACAAACTATTTCCAAGATTTGTCGTCTTGATCAACAGTTGTCAAATGTTACTTTCCAACTCAGGCAAAAAGAATGAGGAAAACGGTATGTTTTGGTTTAAAAGAAGTTATTTTCTTCAGTTTCTTTCTTTTTATTTTTTTTTTTTGAGAACCTATGAACTTGAGGTCACTACTGGCTATCTCTTCTAAATTTCCTCCCTGCCACAAGATTAACAAAAAATATTGCACTAATTAACCTCAGGGGAGTTGCCGGAGAAGGAAAGACAAATTGTGCGCAGCTTTTAAAGCAATCACAATCACACCAGAACAATTGTTTCTATCAGGGTGGGTTCCCACTTTCCCATTACTCTTGTCCATGCATGTCAAGCACAGAAAAGGTGCTGGATAGAACGTCCATTCATCCTGCACCCAAAAAGAAAGTCTTGTGACTTTTTTCCCAACCCTAGAGGAGACAGCAGCCAGGGTAGGATGACTGAGAGTGGGGCTTCCCAATCCCATGAAGTCCCCATGCCATGGGTGCCCCCTTACATCACTACATGAGAGCTGTGCAGCTGCCGAGCTCACCCACATAGGTGGGGTTGTGGTGGCTCCTCGGCAAATAGTTAAAATGGTTGAATGAGTTCCAAAAACTAACTGCTGTGTCGTGGGTTGACCTCGGCAGAACTAAGCTGTGACTGAATGCATGATGCATACACCACATGGCATTAACTCATCACAGATGTGGTAGAAGGATGGGAATTTTGCAGCATGTTTTCTGCTCCCTGGACATCTTCAAGTTAATTAAAATGTCACTGAGACATTCATAACATGAGTTGTATTTTTAAAATGAGTTTCAATTCAGTGGGCCTGGATCCTGTTCAGGAGAAGGCTCAGCATTTACCTGTGCTCCTCCATCCCAATTTGGGATCAGCTCCCCCAGAGCTCACAGGACAGGCAGGCTGCCCTGGAACAGCCAGCACTGAGCCACCAGCACTCAGCTTATCCTGCAGGCTGGAGAAGAGCTTCCAAAGGGCTTTTGTGTGACAAAAAATCATCAAATCCCAGTTATTTGAATACACATCAGCAGTATCTGACAACATCAGCTTGACAAATCCAGCACACTGAGTATCTCATGCTTGACGACTTTACAAATATTTTTTCAGCTTGTGATAACGGAAGGCTGCCAGTCATAACTGCCTTACATGTTGTGCTCACAACAAATATTTGGTTTTAGCATAAATAATAGGAAGTTATTTATTGCTCTGCTGTGATCTACCCCAAAGTTGCACCAGAAATGTCACTGTTACTAAAGTGGTTATCTGTGCACATCTGTAGTCCTCACAACCTTTATTTTAACCTTGTCCTCAGAGCACAAAATTTACTAGCAATGCAAGGAGACTTTCCAGTAAGTAAATTCTAGTTCAAGGAAGGGAAAAAAAAATATGTCTTGGGGCAGGATCCACCCACTCTCTGAGTTGCTCGTGAAACATCTTTCTCATCAAGTCTTGGCACATAATGCAAATCCCTGTACAATAGTTGCAGGATATCAGTCAGTAAGGCTAAACATTGGCAAAATTTCTCTTTTTCCTTCCAATATGTTTACCTCAGACATTAAAATAAATGCCTGCTGTGGAATATTGGAGATGTGTGGAAGGTAACAGAGACTCCCACTGCACTACTCAGCCAGAGGAGGATGTAGAGGGAAGAGCTTCCACTCTCACCCGTGCTCTCCTGTTTCTCCCTCAGCTTCGGGGAATGCTAACCCACTGCAAAGGCTGAGCTTTAAGGAGCCACACAGGTTCAACCGCAGGTGAATGTGCGTCATCTAATGAGTCTGGCAGCAGATGAAGTGCTTCACCGAGGGAGAACGTCAGCGTTGTTAGGGAACAATGGTATGTCCCTAAAACAATGCATGGACCCAGACAGTGGAGACCATAAGGCTGAAATTCAGGCTTGGAGCTGTGAGCCCATAGACTCATTAGGAAAACTCATTAATTTCCACCTTAGATCTGCTGGCCCTTCTTGGAAAGGACCTCTTTGTGTCTCAGCTTGGACTAACCACGCACCACAGCGATGCACAGAGGAATACTGCAATGCCATGGGCAAACACTACACAACGTTCAATTGCCATGCCATTATTTTTCCAGAAACATGCTTTTCTCATTGAGAAAAGAGTTGCAGCTACCCAGTTTGCACTGGAGAGGGATGGCAGCAGTGGAAATATTGACCTTGCTTCCCTAAGTACGTAGTTCCTGCAAGTTCAATGAAATGTGGACTGCATGTGAAATATTTCTCCACTTCTCCTGCTGTGTGTAAATCTTGTCCTCAGACTTAGTGAATATTAAATTATTATTTTCATTTTGATGTACACCTTAGGATGCTGATGGAGTTGAGTACTGTTATGTGTATGTATATAAGGATATAATTTTATCCTACATTTTATTTTTCAGTTGCCAGGCTAGAATCTTCTGACTCAATTCTACTGCCATTAAAAGAGAGGAGTGGAAGAATAACGGATTTTGTAGTTGGGTTTTGTTGTGATGGGTGGAATGGAAATGTTCAGTTCAAACCAGAACTGCATATGGACTTCAAACACTTGTAAACGTTTCTCTTGTTTATTTTCAATAACAATGCAGGCTTCTTTTTTTTTTATATACAAAAAGGAAATTCTTCCAGAACAAAAAAACACCAAGAATTTTTGCTGAAACATGAACACATTTTGTTTGTTTTTGAAATCGGCTCAGTTTTGTTTCCGAACAAACAGTTCAGTAAATTTGACTTAAATTCTGCCAGGAATAAACCTAACATTTTGATCAGAAATATTTTTATGTGGGCAAGCAATCTGCAGTCAGGCAGTGACTTTGGCCTCAAGTCTGATCTTATATAGACTAAAGCCTTGTGTACATCAGTGCTTAAAATGCAATGTTTTGTGCCTGCAAGAAGCAGCACAAAGAGGATGAGAAACACTAGCCTTTGGCTGAGGTCTGGAGTAACACTCAGATTCAGATACCATCCTCTGTTTCCCTTCTTGTATCAGATGCGTTCTTTTTTTTTCTTTTTCTTTTTTCTTTTTTCCCAAGTTTTATATCACAGAGCTACAGATTTTGTCCTGACATTTATTTCTGCACGTGTCTCTTTGCTGGAGTTAGTGCCTGATACACAGAGTGGGGAACTGATACTCATTCGGATATCTTCACAGACCAAACCCCAAAAGCTCTTGGCATTTCATTTAAGGCACTACAAAACTGTTGGTGGGTCCACATTATTATTTGGGCAAGACTGTGGGATTATATCCTTAACAACTCCTGTAGTTCATTTGTGAAAGACGCAGCGTTACCACTGCTGATGCAGCTTTACCACCAGTGCTTGGCATCATAACATCAAGGACCAGGCTAGGAGCTGCTGGTGGCTGTTGTTGCTGGGACCACCTTCATCAAGAAGATTTGGATGGCTCCCAGCACCAGCACCTGTGAGGGGCTGGCAACGGAGGATCTTCCTCCTCTGCCTGAAAGAGAGCAAACACCAACTTAAAGATGGAAGGCTAATTTCCTAATGACTTCCACATTCCATCTGGGGATTTTTATTTAATCTTATTTTCAACTGAGTTGGAAAGCCTTCCTCTTCCAATAAATCCATGATAGTAAAGTAAAGCTGGAAGCCTTTCTATTCTGTCAGATTTTAATACCTTTAATTTATCACTTGTGGCCGTATGTCTAAGCCGTGCTGCAGCTTCTGTATGATTTAGACAAAATTTAAATGTCTAAAGGTTACTGCATGCTGTCTTTAAAGAGAACAGATTGTAAGTCATGCTTAGAAGAGTTCTCGTTCAGGTTTATAAAGATTAACATGATTCTTTGTTACTCTGCAGGACAACATGCATGAGTTAAGGTTTCATTGCAGCCCAGTTGTTCACGTGTCATGAAATGAAACCTTCATCATCTTGAAGCTGAACATTTCTACTATTTGTGGTGATTCTTGTGAAAAAGGGAGAGCAAAATCTAGTGCATCATTCACGTACAAACCGGAAAAAGTTTCCTTGGGAAAACCATGTGGCCAGGCAGGGCAGGACAAGGCACTGCACCGGGAGTCACTGGGCTTGCAGAGACTCGCACCTCTTTCTGGGCTGCTGTGACTGGAACGATGGGAACAACTGCCATGTGGAGCTGTAGCAGAACCTCCCAGCTCTGGCATGCCAACCATCACATCATGGCCCTTCTTCTGGCTGCCCTCCTCGTGGGTGCCTAGTCTCCAATGCTGCTCTTTCCTGTGCTGTAACAGATGGAGGAAACTGCTTTAATATTCCTCTTCTGACAAACTCAGCATTTCCCAGACACCACTAGTGTCTGTCCGTTTTCCTCGAAGTGCTCTCGTGACCTCCAGGTGCATAAATGTTTTACCTCTGTCCTCCCTGCTCCTTCCTCGTTCCCCAGGGCTGGTTGCAGCTCCCGGCCGTGCAAGCACGATGTGGCTCCCCATGCAGTACTGTGTCCTCAGCTCTTCTTGTGAATTGCGAGCGTGCCACTCTAAAACTCTCTGTAAAACTTTAATTACAGAAAAATGATGTCTCTTAAATAAAAGCTGCCCCAGAGGAAAACAGAGCTGACAAGTTATTTTGCTTGTCTAGTGAGTTAGAACCATTTGTCATAACCAGATGTGCATCGCAGATATTGCAGCACTGCTCAGAAATTAACTTGCATTAAGACTTTGGGCTTCAGCTTGTGCCTGCTTGCACAGGGAACCCCAGCACAGACTGACTTTCCACCTCCATTCAGGTGTGTCCATGTTGGAGGAGGCTGTATGGCCGCAGGGGTCCCAGGCATGGGGATCTTTTTACTCAATCCATTTTATTTCTATGTGCACTCAAAGCAAAATCTATGTGCTTTTAGTAACATGAGGACCCACTTTGTGGAGTATAATTCCCCTTCAGAAAAGTCTGAGGTGTTGAAGAGAGCCAGATGCTTGCCGTCTCTGGCCGGGCATGTTACAGACATGTTTTATTTGAAATTCAAAACAAAACAGAACAAAACAAAAACAGCTCTTCATGTTTTAAGAGCAGCAATAAGAAAGCTTAAAAAATTGAAGTGCTTTGGAACCGGTGCACGAGCCCCAGCCCAGCAGCACCTTGCATCTGCAGGGCTGAGCCAGAAACTCAAGAGGACACATTCACTGGGTTTAGTGCCAAATGCGCCCAGCAGCAGCTGGGCCTTTCCCCGCTGCTCCTGCAGGCGCCTTACAAGACTTTGGAAAACTGCTGGCTTCCAACAGAAGGACTTTTAATCTGAGAGTATCCTTACTGGCCTCTTCTCTGGGAAACAGCTCGGATGACAGCTTTCTGCCGTGTCGCTCAAGAGGAGGGGGATTTTGGATGTGACGGCAGCTTCACGGACCAGAGGCTGCTCCGCAGCATGACTGAGCCAGGCAGGAGTCCATGTAATCTAAGCCTTTTCCCTCCTCTCAGCTACCGAACAAAGCTTTCTCCTTCATGTCAAGTGCATTTCTTACATTCATCTTTTCTCCCCTTCCCACATGTCCCACCGTCCTCAGGAAAGCGCTCCCTCCACCCCGCAGTTCTGCCACCATGTACAGAAAGAGACTGCGAGCAGCTCGCAGGGGTTTCATCACACTCTCCTGCTCTCTTTGCATCAGATTCAATGATTTTCTCCTTCTGTTCTCCTTACACATGGAGTTTCCACTCTCTCCCCACTCCAAATGAGGTTCTGAATCTCTCCAAAGCAGCAGCTCCTGCTCCTGCTCTCCCTTCAGTGCTCTCTGTGCTGAGCAGTGATTTTGCCTCCCAACATCGGATTCCCTCATACGAACCCCCAGGCTCTCTCCTGCAGGTGGCTCTGAAGGCTGAAGCTCTCTTCCAAAGGCTGATTATCTCCTAGCTTATTTTACTGAAGCCTGATAGAATTTCATCCCTTGCAGATGAGATTATTTGACTCAGCCTACTTGAGGTATAGTAACCCCAGGTAAGAAAACACAAAGAGAATTAAACACAGTGAAATGTGTGTGAACAACATAATTCTGAAGCAAATCCACCTCCTCAGCCCTCCCCACTGGCTTTAGTATAGCTTTATGTGCATACAGATGACAACAGGGGAGGTACACCTCAGGAGGTACATTATTGATGTGTGTGGCTGCTTTTCCATGCAGCTTCAAGCAGAAAACTCACTTTTGCCTCCTGTAAGCCAAAGCACCCTGCAATGTAGTAGACCCATATCTTACAAGTCAAGAAAATGAGACGCTGAGACCTCACGGTGAGATCGAATCAATGGGGAAGTGGAAATAAAGCATTGTTCTTCCATTCCCTGTTCCCTATCCCGGTCTCATCGACCAGAGTCACAATGAGCCTATCAAAATTTGCCTTTTTTCTCTGCTTAAATGCTCTCTAACTCTTGTTAACAAAGACCACTGAACTGGAAGATGAAAAATCTCATTTATGGCAAAACTGAATGTTTTCCAAGTAGATAATGCCAAGAAGAGTACATCTCCTGTGAGGTACATCAGGGTGCCGTCACTCCCAGATAAGCAGACTGCAAACTGGTGAATGTTTTAGCTGGGTGTAGAAAAACCCCAGGAATTGGTGTTGGAGGAGACCATGAAATTCTGTGAGATTAGTCCCATGGGTGAATTTCTCTGGTGAATTGAAAGCCCCATGTTTTCGTGTGTCTTACAGCTTCCTCCCTAGCTCACCCTGCACACAACTCAAGGACTATTTATGTGTCCAAGTTTTGAGGCTCATCTAGCAGGGTTAATCAGGACTTCCATTAAAAGTCATAGAAGCAATGTTGATTTACACTAGATACAGGCTTCCATTTTTACATAGGAAAAGCCCTGTTCCCGTTTCCAAGGAAAGTACCCCTTGGCATACAGGATGGGGTTTGGCCAACTCTTCTCCAGAGTCCAGGACCTTGCATGCAGCTCACGCTCTTCGTATGGGCATCAGCACACACCAGACAGTAGCACATGCTTACTTAAAAGAGAAATTCTCTAAAATCTCTTGCAGTGATCCTGTGTGCTCTGCATACATGTATACAGGTTTGGCAATGACTCTACATTGGTGTCCAAGCTTTCTTGAGGAAGGAGAGCTGTGAGTGTTGCTTACCCCAGCTGCAGCACAGAGCAGAGCTCCACACTCCAGAGTTCACCAGTAATACTTGAACTTTCCCACAAGAGGCTTCAAAACCTCCTCCTTTACATTCATTAGCTGTTCTGCAGAGGTAATTAGCTGACTGCAAATTGAATTAAAAAAATTAAGGCCCTTTCAGGTTATTCACAGAGAGAAACAAAACTGAGAAATGGTAAGTTACTTATGTCAAATAAAGCATTTTCCCTTTCCCCCAGCCCTTTGACATCACTGGGAACAGGGAGCTTGTGTGCTTAATTGGCTATAACTTTTTCTTCTTGTAGAAAATGGGGTATTTAATGCAATGTTAATTTTTTTTCTGAAAATCTTCTTTGGGATGTAGAAATGAATGTTAATATATGCAAGCCCATTACTGAGAATGGTACTGAAGAAGTCGTGGCCAATGGTTAAGCTGAAATTAAGCACGCTTCAGAAAACAAACACAACTCTTTTAGAATCCCCATTCAACATAAGTAACAGACTAGAAGTCCTAATAAAATGTTTTCCCTGAGAAGTAATAAATTCTGAAAACACAATTGTATTTACTTGGACCTTTAGCAATGAAAAACTTTTTTCTCAGAGAGGAAAACCGCTCTTTATAGGAAAACTCAATAACTCATTATGCAACTGTTTTCTCGAGACTTGTGCAAACATGTGCTGCTGCAAATGCTCCACAGGCCAGAGCGTGAGGACCCCAGTCCCACATCTACAGCTGCATTGAAGGTAGAAAAATTGTTCAAGCATTGAAAACACATATGTAGTCTATAAGTGTACCTCACTTATATAATTAAAGCTTTTCCAAGCCCTATGTAGAGAACTGAAAATAACTGATTCATATTTCACTGGAAACCACTTTGTTCATGACATAAATCTTCCTCTGTGAAATGTAACAAATTCCTCCCAACTTCTTGAGAAATGTTACATGTTATATTTTACTTATTTGGGAAAGAAAATAAATATATTTAGATTTATGATTTAATCTGGAAAAAAAAAAAGAATCATGTGTCATTACAACTGATATTTTAAGTGGATGCTGACCACCTAAATGCTCTTATTGTCACCTGAATTAATGTAAAATATGCAATTCACGTAGACACCTGAGCCAAAGTGAGTTGTTTCAAAAAATGCACACTGGAGTCGCACTTCAAGTGCAGTGCTCATGCCTAAATTTAAATAAGTTTTCAGTATTTGACTCCTACCACGGGAGCTTTCACTCCCCAGGCCTTGTATCCTGCATTGTGTTTCAGAAAGCTCAGAAGACATCAGATCATGATGATCGTTCTTTCCTTTGTGCTGAGCTTTGCTCAGGGCAATGAAAACCTTCACGTGGTTTTGGCAACTCTTTCTCTTGGCAATGCGAGCCCGCTGAGTGCTCCATGGCGCCAGCTTCGCTGGCGTGCTCTCACCGGCGATACAAAGCCACATGCACACCTAACGTCTCAGCGTTAAGCCAACTTTATGGCTGCTTTGCATTACCAGCACAGTGCCAAGCAGCTGGAGAGCACCAGTGACTTTGATCCCGAGCTATACAGGAAATCCTGATTATTTAGCTACGTGACCCCCGGAGATCAGATGTTGCTTTAAGGACAGAAGAAAGCACCTTGTAAGGCATGCTCACCCTGCACCATCCACCACAGACCGCGTTTCAGAAAAATCAGAGCTCATTTAGGCAGAAAACAAAGTTAACAGCCCTGGTGGTGCAGCACTGTCCTCCTGGGCTCTCAGCTCTGAAGGCTTTGCAGGATTTCTCGCTTTGCCATTCTGCTCCGGACCACAATAAGCACGAGATCAAAGCATGGGCCACACGGGAAAATGTGACCTCAACCCCAGAGATGTCCCAGCTAGCAGGACTCACAGGATGGTAGCTGGCAGGTTTTGGAGGACTTCTGAGGCTGTGACAGCCGAGGCGAGATGCTGGATCCCCCACGACCATCACTGAGGTGAAGAGAGGAAGCCACCGGTCCCTCAGGGCTCCCTGGTACAGCCACTGTCACACATGATGAGCTGTAACATGGTTTCTATCCATTCAATCTCCAAAGCATATTTTAGGGGAGGATAAATAATGTCACAAAGATGTTATTTGATATCTCTGCAGTGAATATCCTTTTCTCTTTTTTTCACCACGTTATATAAAAAAAATCAGAGAAAATGTATTTGATTTTTGTGGCATTAAGATAAGTAAGTTTCAAAACATTACCCAAACATGGAGACATTTTCTTTGGGTTTTCTAGTTCAAAACTGAAGCCAAATGAAGATAAGGCCAAGAGATGCCAACAGAAAATGCTCCATGGGACAATAACAAACTGGAATGGTGACACACTGTGCAACTCCTGTTAAAACTTTGGCTCGGAACATGATTTTCCATGCATATTTTATACCCCTACTTGTGTCTTTGAGAGTTAATTAGTTTCCTAACGATATTCAAAGAGGAATATTCAAATATTCAACACCTGAGGCAATTTGCAACAAGCTTGGCAAAAAGTACCTGCATTACTTGAGGATGATGTTTTTACCCTGAATCTAAAACACTTTTATTCCTCTCCCAAACACTTAACTATCCAGGTAATCTCAGTGCCAGACTAGAAAATTATCTCTAAATATAAATGCTGGAAAATCCATCAGTTAAAGTGGTGTCATGGAAATATTTTGAAGTGTACTGTAGATCATAATAAAGTCGCAAAGACAGGATACTCATCGCCATGTCTCCTAACTCTGTAATTTCTTACATTGCATTAAGCTTTATCCTGAATCTTAATCTAGCCCAAATTAGCTCTAAGCAGAATGTGAAGTACATGAGCTGCTGATTTGTATCAGCTTGTATACTCACATCTGCCGAAAAGCGGACTGAAGGAATTATTTTATTGACTTCTTGTCTAATCTGTAAAAAGCAAAGGATGAAACTCCAAATTTACAAAGTATACTCAGCTATAAATATATCAGAAATCTACCTAGGTCCTTTAGAAGCTTTAATGCTACAGCAAGGCTTTGAAATTGATGCCAGCTATAGCGTAACTTACAGCAAAATCAGGCTGCAGTCTCTAAATGAGCTCTGTGTTTTCCCACGTTAACCTCCTGACAAAAGGTGATAGGATTTGTAAACATTTATTTGAAAAGTCCTTAAAAATAGAAAGCTTAGAGGGGAAAAACAGCTCCTTACTTTGTGCCATGAACAGAGCTGTTGTTGGATTTACTTCAATTTACTTCCATTTACTTCCATTTTTCTCTCAGAAGACTGGCTCTTGAGTAGTTGCACGGGCAAAGTACTGGCAGCAAACAAGCAGGCACATGCATGGGATGAACACCCCGAGACCAGCACCCATAGGTACTGTCTGGATTAGTGTTCATTTGCAGCTGGTGGTGTGCCCACTGAGGGCTATTTTAATCGTCCAAGCTCACAAATGACCCCAAGGACAAGCAGAACCTCATATTCTTGTGCAGCTCCATGGGGTCTCTGTGGCAGAAAGGTTCTGGCTCTTGTCCACGAGCCAGAACAAATAACTGTGAGCCCTGGATTTGTCCTGAGGACATGGGATGCTGATGTGTTTGCTGGCAGAGCCTGCAACAGCCATAAAGCAGGCATTTGGGAAAGAGGGACCTCAGGAAAATAAAATCCCCAGAATCCCTTGAGATTCATCTAAATAAGAGAAACTTTCTCTTCCTGGACTATGGTACCCTTTCTTTGTCTCTCTGGAATCGTGTTGGTAATTCCGCCAAGGAACGCAATAGAGGTGTTCTGCCATGAAAACCAGCTCGCTGTGACAATTTGCACACCAGGATGCTCCAGGTACCTTTACCAGTATCCGTGTGTAAAGTAGTTGTACTTTCTCACCCTAGCCAGGCCCTACAAGCCAGGCAAGAGGAGAGCTTCCAGTCATGCCCATGACAGCCATGTAATCTGCTTGTGACTGAGCCGCTTTTGTTGGTAGGAACTTGCTGAGCAATGTGAGCAATGCACAAAACAAGTAGGGACTTGACTGCAGCCAGGGCTGGGCTGTCTCTGGAGAACTGGAAGAGCTGGGCTGCAGGAAGCACGTCCTCCTCATCCCAGTCTGGGGGCTGGATGCACCCCTTTTCTGAGCGGGATGTACCCAGCCTGCAGAGGCTTTTTTCATAGCAGAACCTGAATGCAAAGCAGGCAAGGCAGATGTCAGGGTCAGTCTGCAGATTTGCTCTGTCTCCAAAGTGATCACACAGACAATTGGAAATAAATAAATAAATAAATAAATAAATAAATAAATAAATCACTCATTGTAAGATTAGCATAGTTCATATTTTTAGTTTTAATATTTTTAATTAATACCCTCAGGAAGAAAAAGGGTTTAACACACACGGTATCGGCACAAAGGAGAAAACATGCATGTGGCTGAAATCTGAAATGTAAGAACCAGTGAAGCAGGAAAACACTAAAAAGTTGTTCCAGATGAGAAGAGATGAAGGAAGGAAAAATCTTTCTCCATCAGCCATGGCAAGGCTGTTAGGAGGTGTGCAGGGAAAGACCCAGTAGCTTGGCAAGAGAGAGGAAAGGAAGCAGGGAGGCCAGCCTTGGTCTCATCCCCATCAAAAAGAACCATCCCAGCAGTTCCTACCAACAAGACTTCAGGCTATAAAGTCAGGAGCAGAGCTCTTACATCTGAAAGAAAGAATATTTGGGTTCAAAATCTGCACTTGAATCAGTTTATTAATCCCAAAGTTCAAATCAGCAGAAAAGAAGGGAGGAGAGGAGAAGACATGAGGACTGCAGAGAGCCCAGGACAAAAATAACACCATTAAACACTTCATTTCTTTTTGGACATTTTCCCAACGACTTTAAAACCTCCCTAGGTTTACAGAGAAAAAAAATAAAATAAAGTTTACATCCTTTACTGCTCCTTTATGTACCATCCTTCAGAAGATGGCCTCGTGGTGCCGTGGTGTGGGGGAGGCCTGACTGCGGCTCTCCCATCCTTGGGTCTGGGGGGACCCCACCAGCACGTCCCAACTGTGTCCCCAAAACCAGAGCACGAGGGAGGCTGAAAGTGGGTAAAATAAAGGACAGGAGAAATCCCGCTCAGAAATGATCCTAAGAGTGGTGTCGAATTGGGGATTATGGTAGATTTAGAAGTTAAAACAAAATGGAAGAGTAAGCAGTCTTTTGTCGATAAGGGGAAAAAATGCTTACCCAACACTTTTTTTCCACGCTTTGACAGCTTTAGCTGGTGTACAGTATATATAAGGAATATATGCAAATTTTCTCCCATTAAAAAAGCCTCTGCCATTAAACATTCATTACTTGACAACCTAAAATTCACTACCTGATTTTCATAGTCCTGCAAATCTCTGCGCTTTCATTATCTCTGTTTGCCAAATGTAAATTAACTTCTATTTGTCTCTTTTACTGAAATACAGCTAGAACTGTGTGCTCTTGTGTTGTAAAATATAGTTGTTATTTTTTTGCATACAGAAGCAGATGTTATTTTCAATGTTGTAAGACATGCACAAAGCAGGGCAGGAAAGGACTGAGGTGACCGAGATGTACATTGACAGCTGGGTGAAGTGAAAAATCAACTTTTGCGCAAGAAGCTCTGCTGGAAAGATTAATCACTATTGTGAATCAGATTTCGTATGGAGATGGCTAATAGCTTCGGCAAGGCAGGTTTTCTTGGGTGTCCTGGCAAAGCCCTTTTAATCTGGTTTCTCTAACCTGGAAGGGACTGGGCTGAAACACGGCTGGATGGCAGCAATCAGGAGTGGGAGCCAGCACCCAAATCAGATTTGTGTAATCAGCTTGGGCAGCTTGAGCCTGTGAAAGCTTTTAAAGGCTCACATGATCCTAAATGGTTGACGTGGAAGTCTGAGTGTACATGTCCATAAAACACAGTTTATTTAAGTAGCTACCTCATAAATACAGTTAGGCTGGCAGGCTTGGATTGCAGAGGACTGGTAATGGAGTGGAGGGTCTTTTATTTATAGATCTTTCCCAGTTCAAATCCAGTTCAGGAGCTAAAAGCCAGGGTTTTTGCTGCGGCCTGCATGAGCTCAGCCCACTCCATGAACTGCCAGCCCACAAATGCCACCACAGGCAGGGGCTGGCAGGGAGGGAGCGAGAAGGGGCCGACAACGCAAAACCCTGACCATGCTTCACCTCCCCGAGGTTTTAGCTCGAGGTGCTGTTTGCAAAGTTTAAATAAACACGAAGCTGAGGATGTGGTTTAACACGGGAATGGGGCGGCTGCAGCTCCGTCCTCAGGTTGGTCTGGCAGTGCGACGGCCATGCTGTGCAGGGCAGCTAAATCCACCCTCCTGCAGGGGCCAGGGCTCTCCAAAATTGCCGTTCCAGCAAGCTGCAAGCAGAGACAAAAGAGAAAGCTAAATCTGTACTTGGCAAAGAAAAAAAAAAGAAAAAGAAGAAGGAGTTTAGCGCCTGATAATCACGAGCCAAATGATTGCAAGGCAAAGCAATACAGGAAGACGAAGCATCACGGGGGCTTGGTGCAAAGTGCAGGGCACAGTGACCAGGTAAGCATTTTAACACCTTCAAAATGTTTGGGAACAGTGATGGAGGAACTGGGATCTAAGGTGAGACCTCAGGGCAAAGCCCAGGATCACCACCAAGTATTTGGTGTCGGGAAGAGGACTCAGATTCAGAGTGGAGAAACATGAAGAAAGCTGGAAGGCTGGGGGGGGGAGTGAAACACAGGGAGGGTTCTTCTGCTCCCCTAGACCCCGAGCACACACATCCCTCGGTCTGCAGATGCCCCACAAGTGCTAGACTGAGAAAGGCTGCAACAAAAATACAATAGCAGTTTTGCAGAGTAAACCCTCTGTGCCTCCATCCCTCACCCAGCTGTCGTCCCCTTCCAAGGCACCAGGGCTACCCTAACCATGGGGCACGACTAAGGAAGGAGGCAGGGAATGGGCAGAGCAGGGGCAAAGAGAGGTGACCAGACTCCCAGACAGCTACACATCCCTCAGGACAAACCCTCGGCTTGGCCAGAGCTGAGCAGACTGTCTGGTCACTGTATATATAGGATGGAGCAGAAGCTGGCAATTACATCCCAGTTATGTGGTTTACATATAGCCATGCTTTATAAGCTAGCACACATCAAGGCTCAGCAGTTCAGTGGGCTTTTTCCAGGGAGTTCTTATCTCCTCTTAGGAAATGAAAACACAGGCAAATTTGCTTTTCCAGGTTAAAGAAACCACAGAAATGTGAAAGACATTTGTGTAAATAACATCATGCACCAAATTCCACCATTCCTTTTTACTTCTGGCTTCAGCTGCATGAAGTGAAGTGTGTCTTATTGGAACAAATGCGTCTTTATTAAAAAAAATAACCCCGAGGCAAATTTACAGCAATTCTCACTATCAATAAACAAACTAGCTGGAGCTCCAGGCTCCCAGTCTTGCCACAGCTAGGCACGATGGTCATGTCATTGGTGGCCAGATGGTTTGAATTAGGGTGGCTGTATTAGAGGAGCTGAGCTCCACCTCAGCCCTGCATGGACCGGGTGATGCCCACGAGTGCCTCGTGCTCCGAGGGCATGAAGGTTACTGCTGGACCCCAGGACGGTGCCTTAACAAAGGCTTCCTCAGCCCATGCCAACTGCAACTCAAATGTTCCTGTTTTCAAAGGACACAAGACGTTTCCTAGCAAGGCTGGAAAACCAAACTAATAGTAACTCTTCGAAGTGGAAAAGGCTTGCTGTTTGGATCAACAAAGAGAGGTGAGAAGATGGCCTTCACTCTATTAACACACCACAGGGCTCCAGTTGCATCCATCTCCCAGTGGAAGAATGCAGCTTCCACATTAGAAGTCGGAATGAATACAAATTACAAATAAGAGCAGCATGTGAGTATGAGCGTTTTATACAAAACAGGTTGCACCTTGAAGTTAGAGACTTAGCTACATGACGCACAATCCATTATCCGCGTGGCTTTACACAACAATTTTTCAAACCAATGCAATGTGCCGTGGAGTGGTGGCTCCTGCACAGTGCAGCTTTTTCCACCAAAATAGTTCAATTAATTTTAGCAGAGAAATGAATGGTAACTTCCAGCTGGCTCCAAATAGAAAATTTAGCATGAAAAGTGCTCTTTTTCAAACAAAGCCTACAGAGGACTTTCTTTGTAAGACGTGAAATGAAATACAAGCTGAAGCATAGAAAATTGGTTACCAGATCTTCTGTCAGGCCACTCAACGAGGTAACAGATCAGGCCTTGTGATAAGAGCAGTCAGCTTGGCCTGACTCATTCTCAGATGAATGTACAAAGAGAAGACTCCCTCACTGCAACTTTTCAATACTTAAAGGGGGCTTATAAAAAAGATGGAACGCAACTTCTTACTCAGGCAGACAATGACAGGACAAGGGGAATGGTTTTAAACTAAAAGAGGGGAGATTTATATTAGATGTAAGGAGGAAATTCTTCACTCAGTGGGTCGTGAGGCCCAGGCCCAGGCTGCCCAGAGAAGCCATGGCTGCCCCACCCCTGGAAGTGCCCAAGGCCAGCCTTTGGGCAGCCTGGTCTTCCAACCCAAGCCATTCGATGATTCTATGATACGATTCTATGAAACAGAATAGAACTGTTGAAATACCCGAAATTTGCCAAAGGATGCAGGCTAGAAAAGAGCCATATTGAGGGATCCCCACATACTGGGGCTGTGGTGCAGCTGCTGTTACACCAAAACAAATGCTGCATTAGAATGCTTCTTTAAAAATAATGTACCCTGCAATTGTACTTTTTTTCACAGTTCCACCTTAAAACAGGTCACATACAGTCTATTTCTCCCAGACACAGCATCCTGGAAACTGCTCTGTCGACCCCTGGTCGTAACTTCTCCAGGCAAAACTTTGGGCTTTTTGGATTTCGGCACAGAAGACTGATCCCAGATAATCTCATCCAAACAGTCTGGAAGAAAATGGAGCCAAGACAGTTTAAAGACTTTTCAAATAGCACCTAAATAATAGACTTTATCTTAGCATCTTCAGAGAAACTTTTCAAAGCACAAAACATCATCAAGTTAAATTTTATATAAGAAGAAAATGAGAACTAAGCCTCCTAGTTCAGGCAAAAATAGGGTAGAAAAGCTCTGATCTTACATAAAACACCACAAAAGATGCACCAGAGTCATATTGTAACAGGTGCACGGGAGTTTTCAAGCCTCTAGCAAAAGGAAATGCATTTTGCATACATGATAGCCATGGAGAGCTCACGGCTGCCGAAGCTGCAGCTCAGCCTTTTGAGATACTGAATCTCCAAAGAACCTGGAGCAATTACAGCTCATCCCTTCTGGAAGGGGAACCAGGGGGTGCAACCTGCAGCGAGAGCACCTGAATTAAATTGGAAGGAGCCATCAGCAGCAGCCGTAGGGATGGAGATGACGTGCCTTTTCTCAGAGCAACCAAAACTCACACAGACCTGGGAAGGGAGCAGAAGACATGTTATTAATTGGTCTGTGCTGCTGGGGGATGTCGTGCATGACAAAGAAGTCCCAGGGCTGTGAGGAGTGTGCAGATGCTGGGGAATCATTGAAATCCAGATCTGAATACGTCCATGTAGACCTGGAAGCCCAACATCATTGTGAAGCAATGGGTTTTTCTTTGACTACAAGCCTGATGTAAGAGGCTACTTCAAAAAGCCAGTCTGAGAGAGGAGAGAAACCGTAACCAAAGCTATATGACTGCCAGGGAGACAAGGGTTTGGGGTGAGTGTGGTGATGGATAGCCAATGAGGCTGGGAAGGGGTGAGGAAGAGAAAGACAGAGAGAGCATGTGAATGAGATGGGAAGTGTGGCATGTGGATCACCAGAGTGACCAGAAACAGCGAGGGAACAAGCAGCTGAGGACACAGAAGCCAAAGAAGGACCTGGACATGGCTTGCTGCTCTTACAATGAGATGTTTTTCCTCCTCAAACCAATTGAACAGGCAAAGCTCCATGGAGGAAGCAAGGGCAAGGAAAGACAATGCTTAGATTACTTCTAACCAGGTGGGAATCTCCACTACCCAAAACGTGAAGTCCAAAAAGGAAGCAAACGTAGAAAAAAGTTCAAATGAACTAGCAACACCAAATCCACAGCCTCCATAGCTATACCTCCCCACCATCACCTCTATCAGGGGGTGATGTCCTCTGCCCCTCAGGGCACCAGCTCCAGGAGTAGCCTCCAGGTAAGTCCCAACCCCAAGCACCCCTGGGCACAAGCATTACACACTACTATCACATCCCTACACTGAAGTCTCATCGCTGCAGCTTTCCTCCACCTCTAGAGCTACAGCGATTTGTGATAAATCACTGCTCCCGACAGGGCTGCTTCTGCTCACGGGACACTTTAATATTTCTCAGCTATCCCTAGGCTGTGCCAGAGTATGGGGAGATTTCAGCATGTAGAGCGCATGATAATTTTTCATCTGAATTACCCCGAGCTGCCAGCAAACAGCAACACTGCCTAAGAGAGACTTGGAGAATTGTTTTAACACATTGTTGGGTGTTTTGTATGCGGTGCCAACTTCTTTTGCAATAAATCAGAGTTCCCTGACACACGCCTCTCGGGAGGCACACAATCACCTGGCTGGATGGGGATGCTGTAATTCTTTCTGAAGGTGCCTCACCACCCCCGTGTGAGGCATGTGGGGTGAGATGGGGCTGCCCACCAGCTTCAGGCTCTGCCAGTGGGGTTGGCCAACGCTGACCCCGGAGAGGGGCCTCTCCAGAAATGGCTAACAACTGCTTTCATAGTGCTCATAAAAGGGATGAGCTAAAGCCCGTTAAATAGCATGGAACGGCTCCCAGTCATTTTAATGGCTTTCATGCTAGTCTGCTGTCTCTTGGCTTCGTTTTATACCTAGAAAACTCCCTTTGTTCCTGGAAGAACAGTTGTCTGTCCTGCAGCAGCACATTGGGAGAACGCAGAAGGAACAGCCCAGGGAAAATAAACTTAATTAACCATTTAATTTTAGTGTTGGCATTTACACAGATCATTGATTATCTGGCTGCACAGACTCCAACTATTTAAAATTGCAAAATGATCCGAATCTGTGATGTTCTTTGCCAAGACCAATGCTACAACAGCTTTAGTGCTGAAATAAAGTGAGCAAACAGGCCGCTCCAACAAGACCACCACCTCATAAATCCATTCAACAAAATTTATAGAGTCCAAAGGTGGACAGAGGGGGGCCCAATCTTGAACTTCATTCTCACTCTTGCAAATCGTATTTTGTAATTGCTCACTGGGACTATTTACATGCAAACTTACTCACACAGATAAAAATACCCTACGAGTTCCTCCTCTTTTTCTTACACTTTTATCTTCTGACCCTATCACCTATAAGATTAGGTCTTGCAAAATATTGCTCAACTGAACAAAGCTATCTTCTGTGGCCAAGTAGGTGATGCAAAACCCAGAGCTGCTATTTAGCAAGATCTGGCCTTTGGTTTCTGTGGGAACATGTTGTCTTGAGTCACAAGTCTCCTTTTACTAAGGAGAAAAGTTATTCTTAAATAAGTTATTCTTATATATTCTTAAGCCCAGATCCAGTGTCACATTAGCTTGTGTCCTCTAAAAAAAAACCTGTTTTTAGCAGCACAGTTCACGTGGCAGTCAGAATACCCTGTTATGAAAATAGAGTTTCTAAGAGCTTGGTTTTCCTTTCCGGTGCTTTTCTGCTGGCTAAGAAAGGAAACACCCTGTGATCCCTGGCCTATTTAACCCTGCAGAATGACAAGTGCCATTGCAAAAGGTTTTATAATTGACTGTTTCCTTACTTCCCTTCCAAATTTTGTGTTACCTGCCATAAATGAGCTAAGACAATGCAGCAGTCCTTTCTTTTAACACACTACTTTGCAACTGAATGAGCTAAAATAATACCCTAGGAGCAAGAAGCCGCCTTAGCAGGAAGGACATGTGCAGCTGGGGCACTGAAATGCAGTGAGACTCACAGCAGAGACGTGTCCTCAAAGTCCTCACCATCCTGATGCTTTGCAAGGATTACACAAAAATAACGGGAATTTAATATTATTACTTTTTTTTGCTACTTTTCCATCTATGTCCATATCAAGGAGAAGTAAAATCTTAATTACAGGGGGAGAAAAAAAAAAAAAAAACTCTATTAGAGATTAGAGTCACTCAGACTAAAATTAGCCTCAAGTGACTGCACAGTAAGAGGCAGAATTGGTGGATTTTTCTATTAGTGTCCTCCCACAGTCCCAGGACACCTCTGGGAATGTGTCATTCCTCTGGTTTCTGCCCTCCAGCCCTGCAGCATCCCTGAAGGCACGCGGGACAGGCACAGCCTGGCGGACAGGATGCCAGAGGTGCTCGCCAAGTCATTTTGGCACACCTGAGTGCTCAGCTGAGCAGCCTTTGAGGTGCACCGCGGCGTGAAATGGCCAATTTGTCCTCCTTGCCCACACTGCAGCAAGGTGGAAAATCCTGAAGGAGGAAAGCAGCCTTCTCGGTGGCCTTCGGGAGCTGGTGGCGAGCCAGCAGAGCGCTGTAAAATCTTCACCGAGAAGGCAAAATACAGCAAGGCAGAACTCAGGAAAAATGATGAACCACCACAAAGCTCAGCATGATCCACACATGGAACAACAGTCCCTCTGCTCCACTATCTGCATAAAGATCCTCTTCCAGCCCCAGAAAGCCAGCGGTGATCCTGCCCCCTGCCAGCACCATGGGTTTTTTCCTTCCACCCAAGCTTATTTTCTCAGCCTTCGCAATTTATTCTCTGTGGGAGGATTTCACAGTCCATAAAGGGAATTCTTGTGGATTTGTGGAAGATAAGAACTTGCAGAGTGGCCAACCACTGCATCTCTGTGGTGGGGAGTCCCGGAGAAGTGCAAAAGAAGAGCACAGATAAGATACTTCTCTTTTCTTCCCTCCCACGTTGGTCTCTGGAAGGCTTTGCTCCCTGACATTAACCCAAGGAAAAAACATGCTATCGTTTTCAGGCCAGACATGCATATGTGAGATTCATGTTCTAGCCACAAATCAAATTCCAGGCATTAAAGCAAATGAAAGTAGCATTTTGTAAGCTTTAAGTTTCTAGTTCAGAAGTGGGTATGAATCTCATTGTGGGTGTTTCAAGGGATGTTTGCAGAGATTGCTGTACGGAGAAACTCGCATGTGGTTGGAATTACCCAGGGCATGGATTTGTACTTAAAAAAAAAAAAAAAAATCAATCATGGGTGTGGTGGAAACAACTGCTTTGTTGCAATAACCATGACCAAGATTCAAAATTTGCTGCCCTTTCATAACTGCAGTGGCATGAAATTGCCACAAATGGTTTTCTCCTTTTATATGGAGGCTACGAGCAAAGAGCAGGCTTGGTGTGTCACAGCACGCACCCACCATGGGAGGTGTCACAGGGGAGGGTTACAGACTTTATTCTTCGATTACAGTGGCCCAGCACTGCTATAGCATGCTTTGCAGTGGGATTATTCAGAGCTATACTTGTAACACACTCACACCCATTTTGAGAGCATAAATGCACACTTTGAAGTTATTTTAGGTAACAAGAAATGGGCTGAACTGCCTCAAATAACTCCTTGCCTGTAATTATGAGCTAGGAGTTGCTGCATACAATGTAAAGAACACATACCGATGGCAGGAGTGGAAAACATCCCTTCTAACTGCAGCAGAGATGCTCAGAGCTTCCTTTGCTGAGCACATGCCCCCTCAGGAACAACCCCTGCATGTCACACGTGCGTCTGCATTGCTGCTTAATGCAGGACCATGTGCAAATTTGGCCATTTATTTGATCACACACAAGTCCAGAGGAAGAATTGGAGAACAGGCATTAATACACCAACCAAAAAAATACAGATAAATGCAATAATTTAGGAGTAAAATTGTTTGAGGGACTACTTGCAAATGGCATGAGATTTCTCGTTATATAAATTGTGCTTCAGTGATAAGGACAGGACATCAAACTTCAAGGTATTCACTGAAAGCATCTGTTATGCAGCAGCTGCCATAGAAAATTCACAGTAACAGCCTGATTCTCCTCCCCCTGCAATCTCAGGGCTGACTAATAGTGCATCATTTTGGTTCCTCAACTGCCATAGCCTGAACATTGCACAGGGCTGGCAAACACCGTGGATGGAAGCACAGAAAAGCTGGAGTTAGCTTCTGATTCTGCCGTGACCTGGTAATGGCTTTTGCATAAATAATTCAAACTCTTATCGGCTTCTTTCCCTATATAGAAAGTAGAATTAACTTTTTTTTCTTTTATAAAGTGTTTTCATACCTAAAAGTGAATATTTTATAAGTAGATAGTTGATCGTCATATTATTGTTGGAATCTGTCTCATTTATTTGCTACATTATGCAAAGAAGTAATTACAACTCATGTAAAACAGAGACAAGCTGGTCCATAAGAAAAGTATTGCAGAACACCTGAGCAGTAAAAAACAAACCTCCCTGGAACAGCTGAGCTTTGGCCTTGTGCATTTTTAGCCTTAAATCTTATTAAAATGGGTAATGTGCACAGAGAGCGAATCAGGCCTTTCCCACTGCACGGCTGTGGGTTTTAGCAGTGGGATTATCATTTGTACTGCATGTTGAATGTGTGTGTTTTCCATTACTGGGTAATACATTGCTAAAACATAAGCAGACACAAATGTACACGTGCATCACATTACATCTGTACAAGGAAATTCTTCCCACAGCAAGCATCGCTTCCCAAATCCCCAATAATGCCTACTCTAAAGAGCCATTGCTAGGAGCACTCTTCACATAAGTATTATGGGAAGTGCATTAACGTCTGGAATTAAATGTTGCTTTTTTATTTTTATTATTTTTGTGATTACAAAACTCCTCCAAGCATCAGCAGACACAGCCAAGCAGAACCTCGGGCACAGCAAACCCACTTGATGTAAATTAGTCAGTCCTAATGACAAAGGTCTGTTCTGGTTGGTTGAAAAATAATAATAATAATAAAATAAAATGATTTTAAATAGGACAATAGTAATTAACAAGGGTAACGAGGATTTCCATGTGGGGTATCACTAAGCACAGGAGAGCGTTACCATGTGGAGGAAAACAAGGAAAGTGGAGCTCTGTAATCTCAGGACACCACAAACATCCATGGTGGCAGGGGGAAATAAGCCAAAGCAGCAGAGTTTGAGAGTTAATACCACCTGAAAGAGCAAGGGAGCTAAGGCAGAGAAACAAGCTCTCTTCCTTCTTCTGAAAATTTAGGCTCTGCCATTGCTGACGCTGAACCAAGACATTGAGAAGATGGAGAATTTTCCATCAAGCGTCTCTGCTCCTCCTCTTCTCCACATATGCCCAGCTATTTCAGGGTCAGGCCAGACCTGGAATGCAAGAGTAACTTGTGCCACCAGAACATCTGCTATGGGGTATTTCCAGCCCGTCCTGTCACAAGAAATATCTGAATCATGCGAGAAAACTGGTTCTCAAAATCTTCAGGCAAAATTTGCAGATAAGCTTAGGTAAGCATTATAATTACAGCTCAGATAGAAGAGCCAGGTCCTCAGCTGCACTTCCTGGCATCCTTCCACTGAAGTAAATGGAGTTCTGCTGATCTGGCCCCGTATCTTGGGGGGCTGCCAACAGTCAGGCTGATGTGAAATACCACTGCTAGGAAGGATGGGAAAGATAATTCTTTTAGATCATATAGGAAAAAATTGGATTGTGGGGTTCTGATCCTTGTATGATTCATTGGGTAATTCAAAGGAAATTACTGCCCGTGTCTCTCTGACAAGTGACCTTCAGGTCCCCTCCTGGCCAAAGTCCTCAGCCAGGACCAAAGGGGCAGAGCGTGGGCACGTCCTGCCTGGACAGGCTGCAGGCACCTCCTGCCGCCAGCTCTCCCAGCCCACCCTGTGTTGCAGCCACCCTCACCTTCCAAAAGCACAAGGGAGAGACAAAGCTTGCACAAATGCATGGAAACATGCACTTTCTCTTATTTGTAAATCTTCTTTTGCAGAGTGAAATAAACGGCATGAGCAAGCTTGCAAAGAACTGATGGTATTCGTTTATGGTCTCTTGAATTTGAAGGCAGCATGTTTGCATGGATTGGCAGTGTGTACACATGGAAAAAGCTCATAGCTTCTCTCTGCTTTCTACAGGACAAATTTGGCATTTTCTGCCAAATGTCCCCAAAAATTACCCTTCAAGTAACAAGGTAGAGTCCAAAGCATGGCTCGGGGTGTTGGTTTTCACCTTTCCTTAGAGTTTCCTGAAAATCTCTCTATTGGCACTGGGAGATGATATGCAGCAAAAGAAAAAAAAAAAAAAAAAAAAAAAAGGCCACCTCAAATTCAGGTGGCCTAAGATTCACCCACATCCCTGCTGTGTTTTCTGCTGGGTTTATGTTTTGAATAGGAGTGAGCTACAGGTAAATTCTAGGTAGGAGGACTTGAGGTTACCTGCACCTGGCCATCAGGTTTCATTCCTGAGAGCTGCAGTTGTTCATTCGCTATGGATCAGGAGGAAAGACTTGCACAGAATCAGCCCTGGGAAAACACACAGGAAAAAAATAAAAGGCAGAACAACGTTGTCTGTAATTTTGGTGAACGCAGTGGTGACTAAGCCTGCTTTGAGAATGAAGAGTTTGCTACTGCTTTTGCAAATGGGATTAAAATTATCATTCCATGGGTCAATCTTAGATCTTAACTGCAGCACCTTCTCCAGCATGGGCAATTGTGGGGAAGGGACAAGTTTCTTAATCTAAATATTTGGTTACATATTTTTGGATTAAAGCCTGACTGTTATAAAACCAGAGAGTTATCCCAATGGTGGTCAGGTTTGCCATACTTCTGTGCTTGAAGTACATTGATGTCAGAGTCAGATGGATTCAGGGAGGAAGAAAAACAAAATACCTCTATTTCTGTCAAAAATCTTTCCTGTCATTTCTTTTTATTCCCAGATAGTTTATCATATTTCAACAATTGTTTATACTTGGTAACAACTCTTCACAGATGCCCGTGCCCACATTGCAGTTATATCTACACCTCATCCCTTTGACATGAGCACCATTTCTGGTAGAGGCTGCAGCAAAGCAGACCTGGTTCTGAACAGCTCATGCTGTTCGGCTGATGAAACCAAGAAAAAAAATGTAGCCCTTGTTTATTGAGGAAACAAAGCTGCTTCCATAAATAAGCAGGAGGCACAAAAGCAAAGCAGAGATGAAATAGCACTCCAAGGGAGGCATTTCAATCATTTCAGAAGGACTACTGTGCAAGAAGACAACAGGAAAAGAGCTTCCTTCTCTAAAAAGAGAAAATGTTCATTTTTAGTACACTCAAATTTCAAATCCTTCTGGAGGAAGAAATATTAAAAGCAATCTCAGCTTTAAACAATGGTAAGGAGCCAGCCTCCTTTCCACTGGGAATGGACTCATTCCCAAGGGAATTCTATTTAAAAAAAAAGAAAGAAAGAAAGAAAGAAAGAAAGAAAGAAAGAAAGAAAGAGAACCAGGAAGAATACATAATAATTTCAGGGCTAAAAACTTGTTTCTGAAGCCATTCACAGCTCTCTGCTGCTGCATAGCACTAATGTGTTGTCCTAAGCAGCGCAGGAGACACAGGGCCATGGTCAGTGCCAGGTGATGTCAGGTTTCCCCAGCCAGATCAGGTTAGCAGCACATGAGTATCTGCATGAACACCTCTGGGAACCTAACGGAGGTCTTGGTTACCTCCATAGTCAGCGGCACCATGGAGCAACTCAGCTCACCAGGACCTGAAGCTCCTGAGATGAATCCCTGAAAAGAGTCAGGACCACGGGCAGAAAGAGGAGGGCTCCAGTTCTGCGGGCTGCCAGCTGGAAGCTTCCTCTGCACCACCACATGCAGTGAAGGCTGCACCTGCTGTGCTGTAGGTGCTTTTACAGGGTCTCAGAGAGCATTCAAAAGATTTTTGAGTCCTCCTTTCTCTGCTGGAGATGAGTGAAAAAACACCCAAAACCTGGAAGCTTACTCAGCCTATGTCTGTCATTCCTTTTCTTTGATGAAAAATACAATTTCCCTATTTCTGGGTCGAGCAGTCAGCAGAACTGATGGAAAGCAAATATAGCATCAGATGACACAAGTAACCACACAGATATTTTTTTCATCCTCCTCTGCTGACCTATGGCTCCATTTTTCCCTCCGTTTTCATTACTATTTCCTATACCTTTCCATCAGAAGTACCATCCTGACAAGGAGACCATCCATTTGTGTCCTATTCCTGCTGTATTTTGATCAATGCAATAGGAATGCTGTCACATTTGTCCAAAATGACTGGTAAAACAGAGAAGGGCTGGATTTTCAGTATCCAGAGCAGTGGATATTTACTGACAAAAAGTCAAATCAGCAGAGCAGTACACGAGCAAGTTCTCAGGTCATGCACCTAGGCCCGTAGGCACAGCCACATCGACATACATCAGGAACTTGGGCACCTATCCAGGCTACAGAAATCAGCTTCTAAGCATCCAGTGGGTTTCTGCGATGAACTGCTTCACAGCTCTGTAGCTAAAGAATTCAATTTCATCAATAGCATTGCTATATGTCTCACTTTAATATCATTTGCAAATGTTCCAATAAAATCCTCAGCCTCTCGGCAAGTCTTGCTCATAATTCCATATCATTGATTCGTTTAGGCAAGCTACAAATGGCAAGCTGTCTGACTCCGCTTGTTAATGCGGGCCTCTTCCCTCATCTGCTCTCTTTAGAATAACAATGAATGCTGCATTCTTTTGCTTGCCAAATCCACTTTAAGCTTATGAAATACTAGCTTCATGTCAAAAATAAGATCTGTGCAGGACCAGAGCTCAGCACGCAGACAAAAATATATTTGCAGCCTATTTAGAAAAGATGAATCTTAGCCTGAAATTTCAGGCCTAACCTGCCTTTTTGCAGGTTTTGGAAGGACAAATTTGGCTGAGGCATGGCACAGTGAAAGAACTGATAAAGAATTTTAAAATCCCCAGATCTGGCTCCCAAAATTCAGGGCTTTAGGATTCAGATCTGTCGGTGTCATTTCCAAGCCTCCAAGAAGAAAGGCTCCCTAGCGAAGGGAGCCTGGGCTGTGTATGCAGCAAATGCCCACTTCCAACGGAGTCCACCGTGGCCAAAGACAGCAGGAACAGGCCCAAAGGCAAAAGGAGCGAGGGAAGCACCGAGTCCTCGGCAGCCTCTAGGGAATGCCATTGCCCACACATACTGTCCTGTCGTTAGCCAGATGGATCTTGTCTGGCCCTGCCTTTACCTTGCTCCCAATGGTAGCATTTTATTACTCTCCCAGGCTCCATCCACTACCATCATTGCAACAAAATGTGATGTAATCACATTTACATAGGATTTTCAACCATCAGTAAAAAATGTTCAGACATCAGCTCCCTCCCAGCCTCATCCTGGGCTCCAGCCCACAGCGCTGGTACATCCTGCCTATTGTCTATGGCCATTCACAGAAAACTTCAAAGTAATCCTTCTTAAAGGCTCCTCCTGACCATCCTGCCCTGCTGCTGCTCTCCCAGGGAGGCACAGGATAACCGCAATTGAAGGCTTGCTCCTTTGTAGTGTATTGCCCGTCACCAGGACACCATTAATCACCAGTTTAGGTACTGTGAGGCACTGGACTAGCACAACAGTACAGATCGGGGATTTGTGGCTTCAATCAGTGGCACAACTAATGTAGAAGGAATAATGGCACCAATAATGGCACTTCCAGGATAATCACAGGCTTTTTCCAGACCCTGAAAGCTTTTATAGACTTCTTCCCTCAAAACTGTGTAATGAATGACAGTGCACAGTTAGCTAATGGTTGAAAAAATCCAATACCTGCTAATGTCCTGAGATAAGGATGGAGGAAAAGGTCTCTTTTACAAGCTTTATGCGGTGACATATGACATGGATTCCACACATGCATTGCTTGTACTCTTTCCTTCTTTGTGTATATTTGCCTCATCAGAAACACCAGAACTAGGTTTATTTATACCCTACTGCTTACAAAACATTGTTCCGCAGCAAATCAGATTTGAGGCACTTCACATTCAAACATTTGTATTTATGACCTGTGGGATGAGAAATGTTTGTTCATTGCTCTCCCTGTCGTGCCCTCACTGCTTGTTATTTTGCAACCAAATATTCCCAACCAGAAGAGTGTCTCCTACCAGGCTCACGTGGAGAAAGGCACAACCTGTGCTGAGGAGTGGTTACCTTGGAGCGGGTGCTCAGCAACCCAGACCCTGACTCACACTCTCTTTTATCCATCCCCCTGTGCCCAGGCCCTCTGCAACATGCTCCCACGGGTGGTCGTGGCCCCACGGCACATTCATCCCCTCTACAAAGGCAAATGCTCAGGTTGCACAGAGGTAGCTCGGCTTCACGGTTTGTTGCCTCAAGTGGTGAATGTGCTCTTTCATAAGCACCCCTGCAGATTTGCTGACCCTTTTATGTACTACACACACTAGTAGATCTCACAATTGCCAACCCCTTCAGAAGATTAAGCAATAAAATCTTATTTTCTCAGGAAATTGTATCGCTCGTGTATCATAAAGAAAACGCTGCGGTTTGTTGATTTACACTGCTGGAAGTATCAAGATCAAAGAATTAACACTAGATTCAAGATTAGATCTGGCTTTGCAAGCATGCAAGGCAGACTTTGTCTTTGATATGCAAACAAAGAATCATTAAGTAAATTTGATAACATCAAGCTAGTAAGAGGCTTCAAATACAAGCTGAACAACCTCAAGATAGCTTGGCACAAGCATTTTGATAAAGCAACATTAAAAAAAACACTTCCAAAGTTTTAAGATAGGATTTATTTCAGGCGAATCAGAAAGTCTTAGGAGCTCTGTTTCAGTATTTTGTCTCCAGACACCTTACTCTAGGAAAATGTGGAAACAGAGGTAGATGAGGTCATATCATCATATCAGCAACTAGTTTTGTGGTTGTAGATCTATTAATATTTGGGGATGAACTCAGTTGCATTAACTTCATCTTAAACAGAGAACTGTGAGACAAGCTTTTGAGGTGGTCTAGATGGCGTGTCAGCTTGGTTTTTCTTTAACCTATTAGCCTTTTGGAGGGGATCCAACTACCACAAGCTCTGAATAGATATATACCAAGAAAATGTGATTTGTTGTATAAAAAAAAGAGTTACTGCTGATCAATAGCTGCAGTGCTGTAAGGAGAAAAAGAGAACTCTGCCTCAGTTTCTCTATCAGTGAATGAAAAACATTCACAAGGCCCAGTGGTTTAGAGAGGCAATGGTGGTGCCTTATACCCAGCTCAAAGGGGGCTTTTTTTCAGCGCAGTCACAACAAGTCAGAAGAGCTTTAGATTAAGTCTCTGGAATAAATGAAGTGTTCAGACTACTGCAGCCACACAAGCTGCCATGCAGACGAGGCTGTAATCTATGGAGTTGTTTTTAAGACACAAATGAGCTTTCATTGTTTCAGGAGGGAGACACGGAGAAGAGGGAGACTGTCACCACAGTGTGGTGAGCCCATTCTGCTCCTAGCTTTTTTATGCAAAGGCTGCCAGAGCTCAGCTGATAATTACTGTTAAATCTATACCTGCCTCAGCGGCCAGACCCTGCACAGAGCTGAGCAGAAAGGCTGGGTTCACCCCAGGCCAGCAGCAACAAAAGGCACAGCTATTCACCCAGCTCAGTGCAGTGAGAGGCTGGGCTGTTACAGACCTCAAGGGCAAGCAGGAGCAGAGCACAAATACAGAAAAAGCATGCCTGGTCTAACTTTCCCCTCCCATACCCAGGGCTGCAGGAACCACCAAGTGCTATTTTCCCTGGGAAGACTGAGGCAGCAGTATTTCTTGCCAGTTTAATGCAGCTCTTTATTGCACGCGATGCTTAGGAGTCTCCATTGCTCCTATGGCACAGCTGTAGAAACTGGGGCACAAATACACGTTGTGAGTGGCCCACGAGCAGACAAAACACTGCACACCACGCCAGGTCTCTGCCATTGCCTTGTATTTAAGGAGCTTTAACAAAGTAGCAGTGACAGAACCCAGGTAGATAATTCATCAAACTCAACCACAGCCTTACGTGCATACACTTTCTGCAATACATTATGGGAAAGGCTACATCCCCCTTTTAATGCCCATATCATCATCGCTGGTCCAGAATTAATGTCCATGCCAAAAGCATTAATTACCCTCTTTGACATCTCACAGGGAAGAGGCAGGCATGCTTCAGAAGCACTGAAGCCCTGCAGTCCCTTATTACAGCACACTCTTCTTAAGCCCAGGAAAATCTGTGATAATCAATATTGATTGATCTCTGCATTTAGTCCCGCAGCTGCTTCTAAATCACAAAAAACACTTCATCAGATAATGCATCTTTTTAAATTTACCAGCGAGGTAGTTATGCATTGGCTTCCGGGGCTAGACATGCAAGAGTGCACTGATGACTCCTAAAATAGATGGGAATAATTAAATGCCTAAAAACACAGTTCAAACCAGAGTGCTGACACAGATTCCACTTTGCCAGCTAAACAGCATGCCAAGGAGCACGGATTAAACACCTTCAAACAGCCGGGATTCCTGCCTGCCGCCCTCCATGGCCACGAACCACTCCTGCCTGGGGTGCAGGAGCAAGATGTGGCTTCTGGAAGAAAAGGCAGCACAGTTGGCTTCTGGACCAGCTAATTAGCACATGGATGATCCGCATTTAAAAACCCTTTCTACTTGACACAGGGCATGAAATCCTCATTTCCCACCTCCCTCAAAAGAGCCTTAAAACACTAAAACTTTGGTGCAAAGCAGAGCTTAGCCATAGACACCCACAGATGAGGGTGACAGCAGTTAAGGCCAGCAAGACCCACTGACATTTCTTTGTAGGCACCTGACCCTAGGTGTCAGAGACACCTTAAAAATAAACTCTAAGATCTCCAGTCATGCACAAACTTGCATATGCATTGCACCTCATTAACAGAAGTATTTATATTGTAAACCAGCCACAGAAATTTACCTAGCTTTCGAAGATGATGGGAAGGCTTGATCCATATAGCTTGCAAATAGCCTCAGGTTATGTTGTCAGGTTATATGTGGAAATGAAAAGAAAATGCCAAAAAAATATGAAACTTTTTCAGCAACATCATCCTGAATGTTGTCATATGTAATCCAGCTGGTGGTCATATGCACTGTAAAGAAGAACTCAGATTTATAACACCCATGTGCACTTTGGGTTCATGAAGGAGTATTAAATCATTTCTCAGAAAAATAAACTTCCTGACTAACACCCACACAAGACCATACTTTAACTCTATGTTATTAGCAAAATGTGAGGTGGGCTGGCACTGCTGAAAAAAAAAATGAAGCCCACCTATTTTCCCCTGGCAGTTGCTTTTGTACTTGATTGTAACCTGAGAAAGACAGATAGCACTTAGTTCATCAGGGGAACGAGTATTTTCCCTGGTAGCCAATGAAGCTGCCTACTCTCACCTGGTCTGCATCAATACATCTTCACTGAAGGCTGGGGAGCCCACCAATTCTCAGTGCTGGCATCTGCACTTTCAAGGGCATCGACTTGACACTATATAAATATTATATGCTTTTCTTTCACTTTGTAGTTCAGAATTGATTCATTCTAGAGTAGTTTCAGGGCTGAGCATAACATAAGTCATCTCTAGTTGGCATTTGTTTCTGAATAACACCAAGCATCCCTGCACCCCGTGTGAAGCTTCTAGGAAAATGGTAATGCATCTTTTTCTTGCTCACAACACCACAACCCTACTTATGACTTGCCCTCAGACATCGCCTAGTCCAGCAACATCATCTATTCTTTGCCCTCTTCTCTCACTGCTTGTTTTTGTTTTCACCAGAAATTTCTTGATGTAAAAGCTGGTGCAGGCAGGAGAGAAGCATATAAATACCTCCCTTGATAATGCTATACCTGGCTGGGAGAGAAAACTGCTTGCAGCAGGACAAGCAGATACCCAGCTGCATGCTGGCTGCAGGTGTGGGTCCAGCACCAAGAGAAGAATTGAGATTGATGGCTGAGATAACGATGACTTTTTTTCCATGGAGAGCCAGGAGCTGGGATTTCAGTCTCCAGCCTTGCTCAGGACAGAGCAGGGTCTGCTGTGAGCTGGCTAAGCTACAAACCACAGGAGAGGTAGAAGCATGCTGGGGAAATAGGGCAGAATGGCCGTGGTGCTGCTGTGGAGCAGATGGTGCCACCCTACCAGTGCAGTGTATTTTACATGCTTATTTTTACCTTCCATGCAGTGTGGAAGGATCTAGAGTGCAATTACTGGCTGCTTTTCAACCTGATTAGTGAAGCATCCCTGGCCTGCCTATTGCTGTGCTGACCGCAGGGTGAGTCTCCCACTAGGCAGGGCACCGTGGACAGGCCCAGACCTCTCCATGCTCCCGAGAGTCCTGCAGGCCTCAGAGTTTGTGCAGACTTCAACATCAGTAAGCCTGTATGTAGTTTGTGCTTGGCTAAAAATCTGGACATAACAAAAATACAGGTTTAGCTACTCCAAAACAGAGGGCATTTACTACAGGTCTCTGAAAGAATTTTCTTTTGATATTTCTAAATAATTCATTCTAAATTTAAACTCTGAAACCTCAAACCTACTGTTTGTCAACTGATCAGCCTATGTGACTTCAAAAAATAGCACCATTCCTGACATAAAGCAGAAGTTATTTTATTGTACAAGAATGTGAGTATCATGAATACCTGCAAGATGCAGGTAGAAAGACAACATTGTAAGAGAATTTGAGTTATTCCTGCAATAGCGTTTGCTACCCGTCACTGCTCTTCCCATTTCAAGCATTTAAGTGGTATTGGACTTCAGCTTTTTTTTTTTTTTTTTTTTTTAAATACAATACAGTTTTTATAAGACTATCTCAAATCTCATGTGGTACCATTCAGGGTACGTGCTGCTGAAAAATATTCTTGGCCAAGTGCTTAAATTTATCCATCACGTGTTCTTATTTTCTACTAATCCAGACTAAGAATTCTTGTTCCTAACATGTTGAGTTATTCTGAAAGTGGGGCTCAGTAAAACAATTTAGTTTTAGGGGGCTTTTTATTCATTATATTCTTTAGAGGATCATTCTGCATCGACACAATATAGAGAGTTTCTTCTCTCCAATTCTTGCCTTCTTGTTTTCTCAGATGATTTTTTATTAAAAAAAAAAAATCCCCAACATGCCCTGGTGGAATGCTAACAATTGGTTTAACACAAATGGCAAAACAGATTTAGTGCAGGAATGTGTTATGCAAGGCTTCCCCATGTCCTATCTACAGAACATTTTAGTGCATTGCATTTGCAGTTCAGCTCATTATGACAGAGCTACTTTCAGTTAGACACAGAAATAACTAGATATAAAGGCAGAAAGTGTTCTAAAAACTTCTCAAAAACTCTACGCAACTTTCACATCACTTACAGTCTTAGAGCTTAAGCAAGAGCTCTTTCACCAGATAGTTTGGCTCTGAACTTCCTCTTACTGGCAATGAAAATTTTGACCCCCAGAATTCAGACTTCTTAGAAGTGATTATCTTCTCTTCCCACCCCTTCTCACTCCTACTCCTTCCCCAAGGGACTCTCTGAAATAGCTTCCTCTCTTCCCTCAGAATTTCTCCCCAATCTTTCAGGTGCCAGTGGTTTCTGGCATCTGCTCTGGTCTGGCATCTTCCTCCGCTTGGCAAGGAAACCCCTCTTCCAGGGAAGGCCTCGGCCTGCCCTTGGCCCTGCTCCTCTCAGGGCCACCTCTCTTCGGGCCCATTCAGGAGAGGCCCCAGTGACACCAAGCACCACAGGGCACTCATTCCTCAGTTTGCTCTTTCAGATGTCTTTTCTTCTCTTTATCAAGCACGAAGAGAGTGAGTGCCAACTAACCCCTACTGCTGGACTGAGTTTCCTCTTCCATCTCCAGTTATGACAGAAACTCTACACATACTGCCTAATAGCAAAGGTCAGCCTGTTTTTAAAATGCTAAAGAGTCATCTGTCATTTTTAATGTGTTAAATGAGGTGTGAATTGTAGAAGTTCATCTACAGATGCATGTTCAGGTCCCTGTTCTATTGCTACATATATTATAGAGGTCATAACTTGCAGATTTTTTTTCAGAGTTTGGCTTTACTCTGTCCTAAGGGATCAATAAAATACCTCATATTTCCTTTCTACTGCAACTTTGATGTTGAGAGTTTCTTACCCTAGATAGTAAACTGCTGGCACCAAGTACTATATAGCCTATAGCTTTTAAAATAATAAAGAGTTCACGTACCATGAGCAAAACAAGTGCTGATTAAAATGCAATACAAGAAAAATAGCGAAATTCTCATCAGATTGACACAAAATGTTAAAAAGTCTCCCTTTTCAAGAGTTTTTATGAAATTTGTGTTCTCTCTCCACACCAGAAAATTGGAACAAGAACATACTGTTTCAGAGCATGACTAGTTTGAGGATCACTACTACAGGACTTCAATCTAAGCTCTCATTGACATATATTCAGTTCATAGAACTAGGCAGAATTTTCACAAGCCAGGATTGTTTTGTTCAAGATGACCTGTTTTCTAACAGGGCTGCCTTGCAAGGGAGGTCTCTCATCCCTAATTACAGCAGAGAGGCTACTAGGAATGCCTTGGTGGTAGTTTACTTTTCTTCCTAGCACGGCTCTGAGGATTGACATCATACAGCCAGAGAAAAGGAAAAGGAGTGCCACAGAGTAAGACTACTACAGAAGTAGATGTTTGCTTTAATCCCATTCCCAGAGATGACTCACATTCTTTAACAGAACTTGAAAGTCAGTGTTCTACCCTTTAAGGCCTTCATCTTCTTGCAGCATTGGTCTCATAGCAATTTTCCACATAAACAGGAAAGTTTTAATTACATAATGGGTACTACTGTTGTTTTCATAAGAATTCCTTTAATCAGATGCAATGCTTAAAGAAAGCCGGTCCTTATTCAAATAACAGATTGTTTAATATTAGGCAACATTGTTAAAAATAAGTGAAGTAATATTGCAGAACATGCTAGTTTAGTGTCAAAACCCACAATTCCAGGTAATGCCTGACACATTCTATTGACCCTAGACAAGCTTATAAGACATGAGCAAGCTTAGCACTCCCTTTGCAACATACCTGTGTAAAGCTGCAGGACGAGTTCTGGTTATGACTAACCTAAAATACTTGCATCCAGTTAGCAGCAACAACCACCCCCATTAGCCACATGTATCTAGCTTTAAAATAAATAAATAAATAAATAGCTTAGACCACCATGAATTATTTCCATGCTTATATATACCCATAAGGTTAAAGCATGATGGGAGAAGGAGATGGAGACTTTCTTATAAAAGTGTCTACCATATATACCTTAACTCTGTAAAGAAATGGTTGAGCTGTATAGGTAGTATTGGGACTCTAAGCTGTAGGGTCTTTTTCCTCAGCTCTTTCTTCTAATGTTTTTTATGCTAGGATGAGTAGGAAAAGAATAGCTTATATTAGGATATAAACATCTGCAGCAGTATCGTCTGTGTTTCTTCATGTTATTTATTGCTATAGTACAAGGGGCAGAGGATGTTCTTAATAATTGGTAACTGCTTCTTTCCTTTAGAATCTGTATTTATCTCTCTTCCCTATTTTTTTTTCCTTCATCGAATAATGAAAAAGCAATGGTATAATTTTTTCCCACGTTGTTTAGCTACATTAGCTAATAACTTAATTCCTGTTCTGAGCTACATCTCATATAAGCTTCTCAAATTTGTTCAGAATTTCCTCCACTACAATACTTGTCTCAGGGAGGGGCTTTTTGGAGAGGTTCTGTGCTAAGCTACTAGATCACCGTCATATAGCTGCATTTAAGGTTTAGACTGATCAACATCCATACCTGTTACTCTTTTTTGTGTATCAGCTAAGTATGTGTGAAAAAGGACCAGGTGATGCTTATTAGGGTCTCTAAAAGGCTATTGACGAACCCACTTGTGAAAGCTTTTGTGAAAGTGAGGGACAATAGGGTACAAGTCAAAGGGCTGTCATGGCCCAGAAAAGACGAGAACAGAAGGAAAAAATATAATTACACTTTCTTCTCCTAAAAGCTGACAGATCTGCCCCAGCCTGCTGTGACTATGCATTGACACGGTGTGTGATTCCAAGAGGAGGAAGGTGTCAATGTTTGTGAAGGACACTAAGAATGGTAGGATACCTTTAGAGAAAATCAGGGGGAACTGGTAGACAATTGACAAAGTGCAGTTCAGTGGAGAGTTCAAGGCAATTACCCCTGACACAAATAGTACAAATATTTGGTGCATGTTACTGGCTGTTCAGTTGCACAAGAAGCGTTTGCTGTTGTTGCTGCAGGCCACTTAATGAAACTCCGTAGCAGAATTAATAGAAACAAAAGGGTGTTATACCTTTAAATGAAATCTAATTTAGCCTGACCTGGTGTATTGTTTTATTCTGACCTTCCCACCTCAAAATCCTGTTAAGGACATGAAGAGGCTTTTTGGTTCGTTAGGATAATAATGAACAAAAGTAGAAAGCTTCAGCTCTGGTGGTTGTGCCCCCATACCATGACAGAGGAACAGTAGAAGGACCTTGGGTACTGTGATTTCTGTGAGATAAGATCACATCTATTCTCGTCAGATATCAAGTCCTTCCTCTCTGCTGGTCTCTGGCAAAGCCCAGATACCTTTTGGGCCCCTCTGCTTTGGGTGCTCTAGGGGTTGAAGAGCAGGTGATAGGACATCAGCTGAAATGTGAGGCTGCTCGGGCCTGTGCACAGGGGGAGGCCTGGTCCCACAGGGCCTCTCTGCACAGGACAACATCAGCAGCTTCTCCACCTCCCTCCTAGCTCTGTTTGCTGTAGATCCTCTCCCATGATATATTGGTGGTTTCATGTGCTCCCAGGGCAGCTGGTGTCACCACAGACCCCACCAGTCCTGCCTACAGCATCCTTCCTGGATTGACCTCGCACCGCAGGCTTGCTCCCAGTGCCGACAGAGCCAGCTTGTTAGCACCCTTGGCTGGGAGCGTGAAACAGCTCCTGCCATCTCTTCCACAAACAACACTGGCTCTTGTCCTACAGGCAGCATCCTGGGACAGGCTGGTGAGGTTTTAGGCTTCACTCCTGTCAATGAACTGCTGCCATCAGCTCACCCTTAGGTGAAGCCCTCACCCTGGACACATGGGGACATGCAGTATAGGGACTGAGAAGAGATTCTTGATGCTTGCTTCTTTCTCCTCAATGAAAACTAGGACTGTAATAAAAATTTGACACCTTTTTAATATAGTGGCTTGCTTTGGAAAATCTTACAACTCAGTCTGGCTCTAGTCCAATGTTTTTTCATAGTATAGGCTGGGATGCGTAGCTTCAATTTGAACTAAAAGTCTAAAAACCCCCATAGGCGTAATATTGGATAGTCAACACTGTGATTTTCAGAGTTCTGTAAGTGCTCTGAGTGTGTCAGAACATTAAATTATGGCTGATTTGGTTTGTATCTGCAGATCACTTAACTTCTCTTGACTACCACTAATACAGATTAAATAGCTGATAATTTAAATGTAAAATATATGTAAGACTTAGCACTCAACATGAAAAAATAAGTTTGTTTATGAAACAGAAACAATACTTAAAAGGTGTAGAAGAGATCAGAATAGTGAATACCACCTGTTCCAAAAATGCACACTCAAAAGAAACATATTCCTAGCAGCTTTCCCCAAGCACACATCTCTGTCCCTACAGCTGTTGCAAAGCATTTATTTTACTAATTCCTTGTCTTCGTTCTTACCACATTTTCCCACTCTCTGTAAACAAAGAGTTTACTTATGTTAATTAACAATACAAAGTGATAATGTTAAATATCAACAGAGCTGTCTTCATCATCCTAATGCTGAAAGGATGCTGCAGCCTGTAGACTAGCATAATGTAAATAAAAGCAGTCTTTCACTGCTGCTTACAGCTATACCCTTAGCTTCAGGGCAAGCATGCTCGGAATATAAGGCAGGGAGTCAGTCTCCCCCTTTCAACCTATTGCTGCACCAGAGGCATCTATGAAATGTGTTGTTTAAAAAGCAAGTGTCTGTACACTTATATGTAACATCTATTGCTTTAGCAAAAATGAGTTCTCTGTTGTGTGATGTTTGCTCAGGAGAGTTTTCATGTTAATGAAACATTTAAGAATGCAGTTCAAAGAGGACAGCTCAAGAGATGTGTATTTAATATTTTCCTGATGGTTATGTTTGCACTGAATCAACTGCCTTATTAGTAGCAACCTGGCGTAGGTATGATAACAGTTTAGTTCATTTAATTTAGAATGTTTATGAAGTTCTTTTTTTAAAAACTTCACACTGTCTGGGTGATTCATTGCTAGATAGAACAATCTCATCGTATCGCAGGTGGCTTTTGCAGCCTGCAGGTGTCACTTGCTAATAAGGCAGAGGAGAGGGGTAGCCAGCCCACCTGCCCACATACCCTTTGTCAAATGTCACACCCCTTTGGGTGATGTAGCAAAAAGCCAGCTCCTGGAAGCCTGTTATACACCTCCAGCAACAACATTTATCCTTCATCAGCATAGTCATGAGATTTTCTGTCTCTCATGTCACAATGTGTTAATTAGGGTGGGTAATACATGACCTCTATAAGCTGTACCAATAATTTCTCTACACACATGATTTCTTCTTGCCTTCTTTATCAGGAATTGAAATTAGTCATTAATTTTCACTAGCAGCTGCCTCAACAAGTTAATAACACATATTATAAAGAGCAATTTTCTTTTCAGTAGCCAGACTCTGAATCCTACTTTTCATTGGTAAATTGATAAAATTCTACTTGTAGTGAAATATAACACGAATTTATATGGAAGTAAGTATTGTTTAATAAATTTTCATTCTAGTGTGAAAGATCTAAAATGACAGATGTTTGAAATATATTTGCACCAAGTAAAAGGTTAAAAAATACACTATAGATGTAGATGAGGTATAGTGAGCATATCAGTGAGGGATAGGATCCTAGTAGTGGTCACTGCAATCACAGAATGGCCAAGGTTGGAAGGGACCTCTAAAGATCATCTAGTCCAACCCCCCTGCCAAGCAGGATCATCCACAACACATTGTGCAGGATGGCATCCAGGCGGGTTTTGAATATCTCCGGAGAAGGAGACTGCACAACCTCTGGGCAACCTGTTCCAGTGCTCTGTCACCCTAAATGGCTTTTTTTTTTTTTTTTTTTTGTGACAGAAAATACTTTTTCCACTGATTTCTGAAGGATATGGATGAACTTTCTGCTGTGGCTCATAAAATAGAACTTCATATTGTCAGGCTTGGCTTGTCATGATGTGGATTTCCTTACTCCAAGGAAATCAAACAGTTTAACCTCATCTAAATGATAGGTTTTATCTGAAGACGTTTGAGTAACAGAATCTAGAGCCAACTCCGTTCACAAGCATCACATTGTTCATTTTGTGAAGGGATCCAACCAGACGTGCTCTACTACTGCACAGGACAGCCCTCTCCAAAAGTCTTAGCTTTCAAACCTTCTTCTATCTGCCAATGAACTGTCTTGGCTTTTTGTTCTTCATTTTCTTTGATTATTTGAGCTCTCCAAATGAACACTCTAATGTTATTCACACCATTTTTGCATTAAAACTATCAGTGGAAATCCTTTTGCATATATGTGGCTGATTTCCCAACATAAGCCTCCTGGCATTCACAATTCTCTTCTTGTCTTTCTCCCAAAGGAAGTGTTTCTTTTCCACCAAAAGCCATGATTGCCAGCAGTTTGAGGAGTTCCAACTCTTTTCATTACAATAAACTGTTTTTAGTGTCAGTGTGATAGTTTAGCTGGATCTGCTCCATTATCCCAATGGGGAATATGAAATTCGGGGGAACTAACATTAGTAGACAATTTTGCAGTTTTTTCTGTAACATGAGTTCTCTGATGCCATTTCAATTTTTCAATATATTCCAAAGGGTGGATATATGATCTATCAAACATAAGCAATGAGTCACTTTTGGTACAAATTGGGAAAACCTAGACCCATACAACTCTACAAGTATCTGTATATGGCTAGTTCCTACTAGCCATAACATTGGTGTTAAATAATGATCTTACAAAGTAGCCTACAGAGCGAATTTGTAAAGTAGACTGACACCTTGAGTTTCAGAGCAATCTAATGAGAAAGTATTTCTTAATGGCCATAGGATTCCTTATGTGAATATTTTGAAAAGAACAAGCTTTCATTTAGCTTATAAAGCTCTGGAGTTGCCTTTTCTGTCTGTTTTTTTGTTTGTTTGTTTGTTTGTTTTTTTTAATATTGGGTGTCTTTTTTTGTAATGAATTAATCTTCAGACTGAAAGCTTTTATTCTTTCCAAAAGTAAAATGGTGGTACAGTCTCCCAAATGCATCAGTGGGAATAATGAGACTAAAGTGTTTTGAGATAGTTTGATAAGTGCATAGACAATAAATGATGGGGTAAGCGTAATCTTGGAATTTCTTGTTTCTTCCTGTGATAAATTCATGAGTGTCTGAACTGTTGATAAATGTCTCATTTATTTGTCAATAATATGTGTATTGTAGTTATATTGTACTAATCTCCTGTTTCAGGGCTTCTCGTGCTTACTTATAGGCGGCAGGATAAAACTTTCTCCCGATTTTTTTTTTTTTTTTGAGAGGGTGGTGGAAGAGGCAGAAACCCTCTTTTCTCTGAGGCTGAGCAAAAGAGACACAGAATATGACATCTGCTGAGTCTCCAGGTGGCTGGTTGGTGTTCTGCTCGGGGTCAAATTGCTCACCAGCTTGCACATCAGTGACTGGGAACCCCTTCCCCTCCCGGAGCTCTGCATGGTCGCTGCATTCAGCTGTGGAGGAACAGTGTATCTGACAGCACTCAAAGGTTTAATAAATGTTTGCTCTGCTTTGTGTTAGCATTCCCCATGTGCATGTATTGTAATTGTTGCATTTTACATGTTCTTGGCACTCTCCAGAGAGTAAAGTTTCTGTCGGTAATTCTTCAGTGAAGCATAAAAATGTCTGTTTAAAGGTCTATTATAAACCAGACTGCATGTGTTTGTCCATTTTCACTCAACTGGCCAACAGTGTGTAATAATACTTCGAGACGAAAGATGTTAACTTTACAGATATGTACAAGTTGGAGCAATAAAGGCATTAGTCAAGCACTTTGCTGAGGTGCATAAGGTTTCTTTTATGCAAAATCTAAAGCAAAAACTACAAAGTGAGAGAAGGATTCACTGCTCGATTTGGAGCTATCAAGAGCGAAATATTTCAAAGGAGGCTAAAACTCTTCAGCAAAAGTGTTTTGCTCCATACCTGTGGGGAAGTATAAATGACAAAAACAAGGTGGTTGCACTGAGGTAGATGAAATGTGGTGAAATTCTATTGAATAAAGAGATAGAAATAGCAGTGTAGAAAAGCTGTTGCTTCAAAGCCAAATTATAGTAAGCTTAGAGACTGTAGATGTCATTAAATATATACTAGCAACATAAAAAAAGAAAATATGTACGATGCGGTGCAAAAAGTAAAAAGAAGTAATAAAGAGGTAGATAACAGAGAAGGTCTGGAATGGTTTGTGAATGCAATTAAAGACTCCAAAGGAATTATAAGGAAAGTAACAATATAGAAGAAAATATGATTCTACCAGAAGATCAGCAATAAGAAATGTTTCCAATATGCAAAGAGTAAAAAGACAGGAAAGGAGACTGTGGGCTTTCTGAGGCAAAGACAATAATTTAAAGACAATAGATTCAGCCTCTGCAAGAAAAAAATTAAATGAATTCCCTTCTTCAGTGTTCATAAAGGATATGGAACAGAAGCCGAGAGCAGATGTACAGTTTCCGATAGAAGAAAGAAACATGCTGAAAATCATAGCTATAACAGCTGATCAAGAAGTAAACCAATCTCAGCAGTGGGGAAAAAAGCCAAAATTAAACAAAGATCCATCTCACAGTTCAGAAGAAATCCAAAGAGGAAACATGAGCTTGGGTAGCAAAAGTTAGAATAGCAGAGAGAGACTGAAGGGATAATAAATAAGGATAGTAAACTTAATGTCCCCAAACCCTCATCACTGAATCTGGAGAGAAAGTAATAGTACAGAGTTTGATTTTGTAGACTTCTTATAGAGGTCTTGAGGTGTTTTGATAATACAAGCATCTATTTAAAGAGAGAAAAATAAGAATTTGTTTTATTTCCTCTGAAACCTCCATTCTGTGACTCATAGCTTTCTGGATAGTGTCTTGCCTGTACTGCACTAGATGAGGATCAAATGCATCATAAAATAATTGTTTTTTGTTTGTTTGTTTTTTTCCCATTTTAACACGTTCCAGCCATTCAGCATTAGGTTTTCAAGATGAAGAAGGACATTTTTCCCTGGTGCTTCATAGGATTTGTAACAATAAATATGAGCTGGTAGCTGAGGGGAATTCTGATTTGCAAAGTGACCATCATAACAGTAAAGCACCATGAACTAAAATTAAACTTGAGGTTTGGGCTCATTTCCAGTGGCAGGATCCTATTACTGGCGATGAAAGAAGGAAGCAGAGTAAATCAGAACAAAGTGATCCAAACAGCTAGAGAGCCAAGGCTGTACAAAACCTTATAGATTAGGTGGGGACAGTTTAAAATGTTTTGATTTGGAGCATTGTCAAGTTAAAAAGAGCACTGATGCAGTTTCTGGAAAAATGCTTTCCTCTCAGAAAACACTCAAGCGATCTCGACTGCGTACATCAGCATTACCTGGCTTAGCTCTGACGGATTGTTTTGAATTTCTTTGGAAAGCAGCCAAAATACTTCAACATAACTTACCAAGAGAAAAATAGGGTGCATTATGGCATTTACTGAAGAAAAAAAAGTCCTGTCATCTGCATGTAAAATGTCTTCTGAAACAATTTAATGTATTAAGTTTGTCTTCTGAAAGATGTCAAAGGTGAGAACAGAGTACGGGGAAAATGTTGTCAGGTGACATCTCTGAAAAGAATGGATTACATAGGTGTGAGAGCAGGGATTTTGGCAGAGGATTTTGAATCCAACATGTTTATCGGTGTTCTTTCCCCAATGACAATTTTGCACTCAGAAAAACATTAGGGCCATATTCCGTAGCTATGCGCTCTTCCTATCTGCTATGACTGAAACTGATGGCTTTTTTACTTATATACAGAGCATGTGTTAAACTGTCTGTATTAACAAGATACTAGGGAAGAAAGGAGCCTCAGGAGAATTCAGGAGGACTGGGGCACTCGAGAGGGTACTGAAACTTTAGGTCATGTTTCCAAGAAGTGGGCAGAGTGAGGGCTTGGGCATGTTCGTGAGATAGAGTGGAGAATTTTTCCAAATTCTGGCCATTTTCAAGCGCTGACAAGTAGAAACCATTCATGGCAAATGAGAATCCACCCAGAGAAAGGATAAAATCATGGCCACTTTGTAAACAAGTTTTGAAAGAAAGTTGAGAAGGAATAAAAATAAGATTTAAGAGGGAGGGAGAGTATCATCAAAGTAAGTACTATGTGGGAGGAAGTCGTGTTGGTCTATTTGCTCAAAGTGCAATAACTCCCTATCATTTCCTGCACTTTATTAATAACTACTCTTCTGTTTAAAAATATTTTAATCCTTTTCATAGTTGGGGATGACTCATCAGCTTCTTTTTTTGTTGTTAAAGATGATGTCTTCCAGTCTCAGCCACCAGAACAGTGTCCCCAGAGAGAGGAATGATGATAAACCAACAATATGTCCTATTTGTTCTCCCAGATTCACCAGTATAATTATTCTCATGAATTTTAACAGGCAACTAAACATCTATGGTTGTGAAAAAGAAGTCAAAAAGCAGCACCATACTCATAGCTGATAGAAAAGAAATTAATCTATCCAAAGCAATAGGGTTTCTGCTGCGTCTCCTGGAGATGTGGTGTTATTTCACAGCCAAGGAATTGCACTGTATGGCCTATTATTACTCTCAGCATTCATGAATAAATAAGACCTCGTGCTTTTACCAGCAGACTGGTAAGTAGGGTGTGCAGACATCCCCATATCCAAGGAGCAGGAGCAGTGCAATGGGACAGGAGCTCCAGCCTTCGAGTAGCCCAGTGTTTCTGCCTTGGTCCCTGCCAGCTGGATGAAGGGTTTAGTGCTGGCGTGGCCTGTTTGAGTCTGTAAGCCCAAACAAACAGGGCAAAACACTGTTTCCCACTTACGATCAGGAGTGGGACTAATACAAGGGGATAACAATATGGTTGGAGCCCATAGTGTTGGGAACATGCTTGGGGTAGATGGACGCCAGCACGTTTGGTTAGAGAAGTTATCTATCCACAATGGATTGTTTTACCCTTGGTAATTTGTACGCTAATGTTTTACCTCTTTTGAGGGGCAGAAAGCTAAGGGACAGGTTTTGCTGCTGCGTCCTCCAGGGGAAAGAGAGTGCTCAGTCCTCCTGCCCAGAGCCAGAAGCCTACAGCTGGGAGGGGAAGCTGCTTACACACATCTCTTCCCCACGATGGAAAATGTTGTCTTCCCACAAGCCTTAATTCCTTTATTTCTGTTCTCTTCATTATCCCATGCCCCGCTGCAGAAAGTGATGCAAAGTTGTTTTGTCACATGCTGTTACCACAGACGACGGTACAAGACCGCCAGATTTTCTCCTGCTGTGAGGTCTCTCAGGCAAGCCCAATGGAAACCAGAAATATCGTAGCAGAAAGGTGATATAAGGACAGTCTTCTAACTGCTGGGTGTCAGGCAAAGAGGCTGGGTAAGTGCAAAAGGGTCAGTTTATCATGCTACATAAGACTGTGCTATTTTCATTTGAAAGCAAGCCTTTTGTATGATATTGAGATTATTTTCCCACTTGTTTCCTGTGCCAGTACCAGTTCTGTAAGTAGAGCAAACTGGGCATAAGGGATGATGGCTCACCACTTTTATTGTCTGAAGTCTCTGAGAAAGGAAAATGTGGTGGAGGCTCCATTTTTGAGGTCTTTATTTCAATGCACGAAGACAATAACTCCCTGAGAGATAGTCTATACTTCAAGTATGTTTTATGAGCTGAAGACAGAATTATTGGCTTGGTTTCTTTAGATTGTGCTGTGCAAGACATCAAAGAAGGTGTTCATAATTGTCTTCTAGGAACCTGACCAATGCCAGTGTTACAAATTCAACATTAATAACCATATTTTACCACCCAAGAAGGCACAAACATGGTTAAAAAAAAAAAAAAAAAAAAAAAAGTGACATACTTTGAAAAGGGAAATAACAGGAAAAGAAAAAAAAAAAAAGACTGCTTTCCAAGTGCAAAAATTACTTCAGAGTAATTATGAAGAATATTACACATAGCTTAACCCATGCCAGACCTCCCAGTGAGCACACGAACATATTCATGCTATTCATGTTCCTACTCAGAAGCCATTGGACTACATAGAAATATTTCAATATAGAGGTAGGTGGAAATGAAGCCTCATTCCTTATGGTGGTGAGAACCAGGGTCCTACTGCAGGAAAACTACAGTCCCACAAGGACCAAGATCACGCATGACCCTGGAAGAAGGTTCTTGAAGAAACCAATGCATTTCTTTCCTCAAATTAGTTGTGATTATGCATAGCTTGGAAAAAGAGTCTGAAGTTACTTGTTTTTGCCCCATCTACAAAAAAAAAAAAAACACGTGTAAGCTTCTTCAGGATATCAGACAATGTTTTTATTGATTGTTTTTTTAAAATTTGAACATTCCTTCTATTCAAATCTAAAGACAATGGACTTTATCTTCGAAGAACTCATGGAGCCCTCGAGTGTCAGATCTGTAACCCTGTGGAACAGATCCTCCTCACTCTCTATTGTTTTTAACCAGATGAAGAACTTCCATAGAAGCTACATAAATAGCCCACTCATAAAAGTACAAAATAAAACATTACACCAAGACAATAGCCCTGCAAGGCCAGCAGCATCCCTGGTGAAGTGAGCAGAGTTAAACATGCAAAGAATTTGCTTCTCCCCTTCTCAGGCTTCAGTGCAGAATCCTAGTAGCCATCATCTCTGTCTCATCTCCATTTCTATCACCATTTCATGAAGACTGGGAAAAAAAGATCAAAAGCAAAGGCTTCAGCTACCTGGGGAGCTCCTGTGTTCATGGTTCAAAATGTACTATGGTAACATGAAGTGAAATAGAGTCTATTATCTACTCGTCTTTAAGAGGATTTCTTAAAAGAAATTTCTTTAATGTTTCAACTTTAGACAAATTACTTAATTCAGTATTCATTTTCCTATTTCCTGTTTTTTTCCTGGATCAGGGTTGGCTGTTTCCCTCTATACTATAGATGTACAGAAGGGAAGCAAATGGAGCAGTGATGTTGACAGGTGCTGAAACCTTTATGCAGGAATTGCTGGGTGCCGTTCCTCGGTCTGAGTTTATAGCAGTGCTATAGCACCAGGACAGTACTGAGGGATTAACAAATGTAAGCCAAGAGTGGGTTTCCTCATAATATTGCATGCACAGGAATTAGCATTCACATATGTTTAGCTTTCCCTCTTCCCGTATGTATTCTACTCAGCTTAAGTGTCCTTGTGTGAGGACACACCGAATTGTTCATCACAAGATGCATTTTAAGCCTACATTTGGTCACAACAGGTAGTCCTTTGGTCCTTATTTGAAGAGAACTAAAAGTGGACAATGTAATGAGGATGTGGATGGAGCTCATGCTTCCCTCTCATACCTACACATCTCCAGGTCCTTTGCCTGGACGTAGATCCTTGGGCATATAATGTGACATTTATTATGTCGTGATGTATATGTGCCACATCACTGAGCACATCGTGGTGGACAGCTCTGGTGACTTCTCAGCTGGCCATTTCTTAAAGTCAGCATCAGCCCAGCCTTTACATAGAGCGGAGAACTCCTTCTACCTGATTAGGCACAAATGCAAGTGAGCAGTGGGAGGCCGAGGATTCTCTAGTTAAAAGGCTGATTAGCCTTAAAATAAACTTAAATTGAACCAAGGGTGAATGATCTGGAAAATAACGAAACACATCTAATTAGAGTGGAAATGGAACAAACTGTGCTCTGCCTTTTTGGCTTCATTTTACATGTTAATGAAAAGTGATAAGCGCTCTGCCTAATATTGTTAAAGAGCTCATGTGGATGAGCCTCTTGTCTTTGTCCGGTTGCTGCTATCGTTTGCACCAGCATAAACAAGAAGAGCCTCCCTTGGCATGGATCCAAAGAGCAGAGATCTGAAGCAAACCAGCCTGTCTTACATCACATCAGCCAGAGCACAAACCTCGAAAAGCCCAGGCTTTTTTTCACTCCTTCCCATTACAGCCAGGTCATTTTGACCTCTCCGCTTAACCTTAAATTTAATTTGCCTTTGGCTTTTCTGAACTGGCAAGTCAATTTACAGAGCATTTGGAGGTACTCAGTTCCCACTGCTATAAAGTTCAGAGAACAGCACCTCGCAACAGTACCAGAGATCCCAGCTTCGCACCTCTGCCCATCATTGTGTATCTGCGTTGTACACTGGCTGTGTTAAGTGCCTTAACTTGCATGGTTTAACCTGTGGCAGCTTCTAATCCTCAAAGTACACCGAGGCTGCAAGAGAAAGCATCGCAGAAGTCTCTGGGGAACACCTGGATTTGAAAAGCAGCATAGGATGAGAAAAGGAGGCACTGAAATGTGCTGCTGTAACAGGAATGTAATGAAAATTGTAATATTGTCTCTGCGTGCTGGTGAAATTATCCAGTTATTTCAATACCATGCTATAGATTTCTCTGGTGTCCTGTAACCCCTTATTCTGGACAAAATAGCTTTAAAGAAATGAAGGTGCTGCACAAGAGATGCTTGTGACTTGACAAACATCAGTCTCTCCTGCAAATATCACTTAACTGTGCAGCTAAGGACAAGATATTAATTTCCAAGCCTAAACTGAAACGGTTCTTTCCTGGTTTAAATCCCACAGCTGTGTTCTGTAGATGCTGTATATTGCACTTACTACCCTCGAGGGCTTGGTGTTTCACTAACTGAATGTCAAGAACGTACCTGACTTCTGAGGCTGAGCTGTCCCCTCACCAAGTACATAGCTGTGTAACATCCAGGACAGGGCAAGAACTAGGATGACTGCTGATTTTGCTTAGTTCTTGGTCCAAAGAGGAGTTACAAAGAGCCAGCTCCCCGCCTTGATGCATCCTGTGAAGCTGACCAGCAGCTGGGGGCCTGGGCCAAGATTTTGTCCCTCCTAATCTGCCCACTCGGGGTGAGAGGTACGGTGTCTGGCGGAGGGCTGAGCAACCCCTAGTTGTCTTCTTAGAAGCTTTAAGGTTCTTAAATGAAAGGTGTTGGGAGTAGACAAATTTTTAGATCTTTTTCTTTTTTTCTGTTTTTCCTGAGGTGGTTTGACCTTCTGACTGCAGAGGTTTGTGCGCTGTGCAGCTGTACATGGTTGGGATGTCAACATTGGCATACACAGCTGCCAACATTGCTCAGAGGTCAAGCTCCTGAAATTATGAGAGAGTCCAAGAAGAGAAGGAAAATAAAACTAAAGCATGGAAAAGGAAGGAAAAAAAAATTAGTCTGAAGTTTAGATATTTATGGCAGATCCCAAATTATGGTGAGAGGTGCTAGTCTCTCCATAGTTGAGATCAAAGCCAGAGTTTGACCAAGAAGCAGGCTTCATTCCCAACTCCACCCCTCAGCTTCAGCAAGGCCAAACCAACTCTCCTAAAGCTTGACAGAGCAGACCTATCCCAGGGTAGACTTTTTCCAGCATGCTGGGAAAAAAATCTGGCAACGCCTCTGGACAGCTTCAGCCATCAAAACACTCAGGGGCCTCTTGCATTTTTGTAAGATTTTCCTATGATTCCTTGTTTGGTTTTCTTTTTTTAGATTTTGTCCTGCCTTTAAAATGACAAATCCTATGTGTGTTTGTTTAATTTCACTCTTTTTAAGACAGTTCTCAACTGTTTTAGCAAAGAGATGCTACCCCACAGAAGAGGCTCTGTGGAAGGTGGGTATCCGATGGCCAGGTACAAGCCTGCAGCTCGTGTTTGGCTCTGTCATCCCTGGCACAGGTGAAAATTTTGGGGAGGCTGAGATATCGGTATATCCCCTTCCTGCTCCTAGTGTCTGTTATCCCAGCTCCAGTTAATAGCTTAAAGCAGGAACGTCCTTCTCCTGTGGGGTTAGGAGAGCCTCCCAGGATGCTGCTGAGAAATCCAGCTCCAATAAGAATGAAAAGGTTATGAACAATTTGTCAGCAAGTGGTATTTTTATCTATATGGAAATGAAGACTTTGAAATACAGACTGTATTTCTGCATTAAGTCAAAGTGAATGATACCATACCCTTGAATTAAATCACTGGGGATGACAATTGTAAATCTGGCCTTATATTGATACTGTCATCTTACTGTCCCTGTTCTATATCTCCTTCACCACAGCAGCGTGGCAGTGAAACTCCAGCACATCGATGTTCCAGCATCCATGTCATTTAATAAAACCATCTCCGGTCTTATAGAATAGATGGCTCAATCCTAAACAGATTAACTTCCATTGAGAAGCTATAGAAAGACGACTTATTTTCCCCTGGATATGCACACAAATGCACAATCACACAAATCGGTGACTGACGTGCCCATCAAGGGGAATATATGTCCTGAGAAATCCCTCGCCACATCCAGAGACCTGCAGAGAGGAAAAACAAAGTGGCAGTGGGAAATTGATCCCTGCTCATGTGGGTTTTGTTAGGCTAAATAATATTTATCTATGTTCATTTATCTAGAGTCCAGTTCCAGGTTTATGTGGAAGAAGACAGGTGACTCACTTGGTGGGATTTGTCTTTCAGACACTATTAAACTTCTGGAAAGTCCATATAATTAAACTCTTAATAATGTCTCTTTTTTATACATACAAATTTACAATATTAAACAGCAAACAGCAGGTTCTTGAAGACAGACTAGAGGCCTGTCCCTAGAACCCCGTATGATATGAATTTCTGTTTCAGCTCCTATTAATAATAGCCCATTTTTTTCTAAGCCAATGCAGCACAACTTTTCTAAACCACTAGCAAATTTATTCTCAATTTTCTCAAATTTATTTATTATAATAAAAATCTATATGTAGTGATCAAGAGTTTGATGCGAAACTGAAGGAAGGCAATGAAAATCTTTCCACTGACCTCACTATGTGTTAATGTGCATCACTTAATGTGCATCAAGAGAAATAGTGGGCTGGTGGTTAAGTGTCATAGATAAGTCCATTGCCTAAAATTGCTGCAGGAATAGTATCTGTCCAATGCTTCAGTGTGGTTACATTTTAAAATATATTCTCTGGTTAGAGCAAGTATTTTCTTTAAGTGAAAAAAATGAAGATGGTCCGACTTCTGTGTTTGAATTGTGATGGCATTTTCATTTTTATGCCCTTCTCAAGAGCTTGTCCAGAAAAACATGAGATTTTGCTGAAGTGATGAGGAAATTTATACATTCAGAACAGATCCGTTACATTATGATTTTAACATGTAGTGCTGAGGCAATAAAATTTATGACTTTCTTCTTCATTGTTTTAATGAGGCATTGCCAGCCACGCTGTGTATTTGCAAAAGTCTTAAGTGATAATGATTTTTAAAAGTATTGAGGTACTGCTGCCAGCACAAATGGCCATAACACCAATTAGCTTTGCAGGATTTAGTCATTATGTTGAATCAAAGACAAAACTGAATCACAGGCCAGTTTTCTCCTCTAGTTTGTGAGGGAAGTCAAGGGAACATGCTTCTTCAGGACACATCTCCTGTTGACTTTCCTCCCCTTATGTTTCCACTGCTGGCATAATCCCAGCAATTAAACAGAGCCTCCTGATGAGATTTATTATTTTTAATCCAGCTTGTTAAATGGCATAAGTGTTTTCACTAGCCCACCTTTGGTATGTCTGGTTTTCCAAGCATGAAGGGAGCAAGGATGCTTTGATGGTGGCAGGACAGGGCACCACCATGTGGGATGGGTGGGATCTCCTGCGCTGCCTCTCCCCAAACACGTCCTTGTTCAAACTTCCTGGACTGAGTGTGTCTGTTTGGGGAAGGAATGACAAAGCTCAGAGAGAAGCTGTTTGCTCTGGCTGGAAGGAGGCAGGAAGTGAAGGTGGGTGGGTTGGACCAGTGTCAGAGCTCAGGGGAAGAGCAGCGATGATCAGCGTTGGAATTTCCTCCTTGACAAGTTATCCTCCTGCAACATACACACCATATTTTAAATTTCAAAAAGGTTAAATTCAAACATTATTTCTTGTTCTTGTTTCAGTGGAAAGTTGAACGAAACATGAAAACATTTGTAAGAACGAGATTTGATGCATTTGCAAATGGCTGCACCACTCACCTTGTGCCAGAGGGATGCTGTCATTGTCTAAGGGGTAGAACTCACATTGTCCTGAAAGGGAGCAAGATCTGAAATTTTCTGGCCCTTCTATTTCACTGCCAAGAGATATGCCAGTCCCAGGAGATGTTCAGTGTTAGGCCAGCTGCCCATGCTACTGAAATAGAGAATCACAGGGTAGGGACAAAGCACAGGACAACGTGTAGCTGTGTACTTCATTTCCAGCAGAGAGATGTAGGGGATACATTCCCAGTGCTCCCATCTGTTCTTTTTAAGTATACGGGTTTTTAAGTATTCCAGAAAGGTGCAACAACTGCTGCCAATTTTATTTCCCCTAAAATATGAATCAAGGAATAGGAAGTAGCAATCCCTCTGTTTCTCTTGAGAACAAAAATTGATGCCCATTGACCTCTTCAGCTTCCCCTGTTTGCTGTCTAGAGAAGGGAGAAACTGGGCACAATTAGTTGTAGCTTGTCCCACAGAAAATAGACTGGCAGAGGGAGTTTTAGCTCCCGGGAAGAGGTAGGAGGAAGGTACTAGCCCCATGTGAGTACACACACAAAGGCTTCCCTGTGCACTGGCTTAGCACCGTGCACCTCCAGCCCTAACGGCCTCTGAGAGCTGCCTTTGGCAGAAGGTGGAATCAGTCAAGAAAGCTGCTTCTGGTTTCCAAAGATTGGGATCCAGGCATAGCTTACTGCTTCTGTGAGCTCCCTGTTTCGGCAGCTTTAGGTTTGTAAGATCCCAAGGGCTGGTCTCCCAACTGTTGACTCTGTTGCTTTGCCATGAAGGTCAGATGCTTATTCACAGGCCATGGTGAAGTCATTAGTTATGAATTTCCACCAGGCTGGACTGCAGTCAAAGCAGCTCCCCTGCCCTCAGTATTTATCTGAGCTGTGCCTCTTGGCTGACATCAAGCCAAAGGCACGGGGTGACACCAGGACACCGGTCTGCCAGGCTCAGCCCTCTCTGAGGGCAACTCTCAAGGGGTCACAGCTGCTGACCAGACCAAGAAGCAACCCTCAGTGTGCTTTCTCAGCTGCTCCTGTGCCTGACTGGCCAGCAAAGGAGAAAACTGTTCCTTGGCTTAGCTTCTAGCTCAGGTATGAAAGGAAAGGTTTGATGGAAGAACTCACAGCTCAGTTGGGTGGGCTGTTTTAAGGGATGTGTTTTGGTAAGGTCCAGAGACCATTTTTTCCTGTCTAATAAGGTAGATAAATGAAACTGGGATATTTTCTTCAAAATATTTTATTGCAAACATCCATGTCTTTTCCTTCTGGAAAAGATGTTTTCTGTCTTTTTTTTTTAGTATCATGCTCTTTCACTTGGCTGCATCTGATACAATACCTCCCCGCTGTGTGTACAAGTGCAACGTCCTTGGACTGTTTGATTCCTTTTCTGCCAAGGGACAGCAGCTACATGTGAGGCTCTGAACAGGACTTTGTTGATTTACATTAGCTGGAAGATCCTGAAGGAAAAAAACAGTCCTGTGAGTTACACTCAGCAGTTCCTCTCCAGTCCCCCACCTCCCAGTTTCTTCTTAATCTTAATTCTTCACCAACACATCTACTTTAGTACATGGTGACACCAGAGGATGAAGGCAGTCTTGAAATAGGTGCTGTGAAAGTATTGAAAGCAGAGGAATTCCCAATCCAACCATAAACCTGAGATGAAACACAGACAAAGTAGCCTGGCATCTCCTGGAGGAGAAGGCCCCTCTGAAATGCACATTTTGGAGCAGCAGCCCACAGACAGGTAGAAAGTGAGCATTAATTTGTGGATTGCAATATCCATTGAGGTTAGAGTGAAGACTCAGCTCTTTTATGCACTTGTGTTGCAAAGAGCAAGTGTTGCTTTCATTTGCAAACCCACAAATCCCATGTGAAGTATTATTTCTCTGTTTTTCAGAGCTAAGAAATGTGTCTATATAAAAGCTCTCAGAAATATTGCTCTAAGGACTCTGTAATTCATTGTAACTCCCAGCCCTGCTAACTACAAGGTGATTTTTCATATTTTCCAAAATTGGCAAGCTAATATTTCTTAAATCAGTCAGAAAAGAAATACTGCTCCATCCCTTGCTTATCCTTTCCTCATCAACAAGTGCAATTACAAAAACATATTTCCTCAGCTCAGGACTTTAGGACTCTCTGTCAGAGTCATTTTCCCATCCTCCAGAAGTAAATCTGAATCCTATTACACCAGGGAAATGTCAACTGATTCATCTTCCACCCCTGATGGCCGCAGCTTCCACTTCTACCTATCAAATATACGTAATAGCTGGAACGCATGAAAAACAAAGATATTCCAACAGGCCCAAAACTGGAAGGCAGTCGTACCGAGGAGACAAAATAGTAACACAATGACTTAGCACTCCCCAGGGCACCAAGCCTCAGCTCCAGAAATGAACTGCTATGTGCTTATCAGAGGGTCAGGCTGTGGACCATCCACTGCCGTGCTGTTTAATCAGCTCAGAGGCTTACCTGATTTGGGAGGCAGCCACGTGCGAGTGGAGACCCCATGTGCAGAAGTCATGAAAGTGTCGTGCAAGAAAAATGGTCTTCTGAAGCCAAGAAGAGTGAGCCCTTTCCTCACAAAGGTTATGTGTGTTTTTAATTCCAAAGCCCTGTGTGCCAGGGCTGCAATAATTGATGCTAGAGCTTGACAAGCCAAATCAATAATTAATGAGGAGTTTGTTAGTCTTGAACCGAACAACCGCAGCAGAAGTTAAATCCATCCGTACCGTGTTATGGGACCGGCATGCTTTTAAAAAGATGAGCAGAAATTGGCAGGATGCTTTACAAGAGGTTCAGCAGGGAGCTGGGTATTTTGAATCCTTTAATAACAGCTTAATTTCACTTAAGGCAAGCCACATAGTCAGGCTCGTACAAGCACAGGGCAGCTCGTCAGAGGAGCTGAAAAGGGCTCCGTTTCTCACTGCTCTCCCCTCATACGATGAACACCTCCTTCCAGATGGGCCAAAACCATGGCTGGCTTTGTGTCCTAGAGCTTGGGAGTTCAGTTGCAATGCCAGAATTAAAAGAAAAACCAGGGCAGATGGTGCTGAGCGAGACTAACACCATAAGGGCCAGCATGTCCATCTGCCTGGTGGCAGGACTGGCCTCTTAGATCTTCAGCCTCGTATGGAGCATGCCTTTGCCTGAAAAGATCTCACTGCCCAAGATCTTATCTGCTTTCACTACAACCAGTATCACACCTGCAGGGCTGCTGAGCCCAGCCATAAGGGAATGGGAAGCGAATCCCCCAGTGTTCACGCAGGGAAATTATCTTGCATCAGCAGCGGGCTCCTGCTGTGTGCAAGCAGGTCAGGATTTGACTAATTTATTGCAATACATGTTCCAGATGCAGCAGTGATAAGGTAACGTGGCAAATGCATTATTAACAGGAGGCCATGGTTAATTCATCATATTGTGGTACTGCTGATGGCATATCAGGATACTCCGGGATGGCTTTGTGAGCACAGACACACCATTTTGTGAGAACCATGGTCTGAACCAAAGACACAGGCTGTCCCAGCAAATGGGGCAACCACCAGGCGTTCACATTTTCACCATGTGAATCTACAGCCAGAGGAATAAGAGCAAGGTGCAGACTTTTTACAGTCTACGCAGCAATTTTCGCCTGTTGCTGAAATATTTTTCAACATAGCCAAAGGTTAATATATGCATCGCTGGGTCTGCAATTAACGCTGCCTCTCTTGCTGTACTTCACCTTTTTATGACAGCATTGCTCTTGTCCGATTGTCACAGTACCTGACATTCCCCTAATTTCCCACATTTATTCCCACATTTACAGCACAGGTCTTCTGCCTTTGAGATGGGTACATGCAACCCCTGCCCCTGTCTTGTTTTTGAGCCCCGGCTGGTTTCCTGACCTCTGCTTCAGCAACGCCTTGCTAGATATTACCCCAAATTAGCACGGTGTGTATGCACAGTGTGCTATTAATGGGGGGTTCTTCAATTTGTACTCAGTTGTCAAGCTCCTCTTTTTTTCCCTTCTACGTTTCTCTGTGAGGTTGAGCTCAGTGTTTTCTGTGGATTTACTGTGCAAAATGGTGCAGGAGGAGGCTGGGGGCAGTCATTAGAGCAAAATGAAGGGGAAAATAATCTGGATTTCAGACACCATGCTGGTGAACGTGGTAAGGAGCTTCAAAGTAAAAAATACAGGGACAGATAGAGAAAATAGGCCTTTTCTGTTGTAGTTTTCTGAATTATTCTTTCAGCATCATAAGAAAAAATATAAGGAAGGGGAAGGCTTTTAAAAGAATCAAAGGGAATAAACACCAACTGAACTGCCTTGACTCCAGTTCCAGACTCAGAATTTTTAATAACTTTAACACATCAGAAATGCCTGTAATTCTCAGGAAACCCCCATGTCTTGTTGTTTTTAGTCTTTCATTTCACCCTGATGAGAGATGAGTTTTTCTTTTTCCAGTGTAAGACAAAACTTCTCTAAACAAGGAGGAATATCCAGGTCAATAAAGCAGGAACAGGCTGCACCATGGAAAATCCCCATCAGCTGGCTTTCCAGAGAGGTGAGGAACCAAAGGGCTTTTTCCCTGCCAGGAGTTCCTGTCTCCCAGAGACACTCAACCAATTTGAAAAGACCAGCAGAAAACTCTCCAAAAAAAAGGTTTTTTTTCTCCCCATGGGAAAAGAGAGGGTTGCATTCTCTTCCTCTTACAAAACCCTACATTTTCTTAACTGGAAGCTGGATGTATTTCTGGTCAGTGTCCTACAAATCAGTTTGCATTTCATTCTCTCTCCTTGTTCACCAGCCAGCGGAAGGGCTGATCTTATATTTCTATTTCACGAGGGTGGGTGATGATGTTTTGCTGGCCTTGGGAAGCAGTTAGCACCAGGAGCCCCACTGGAACATCCTCCCCTGCACAACTGTCTGTTCACAGGAGGTATTTGTGGGCTGGCTCCCATCAACTGCACCCAGCCAAGATGTAGTCAGAAGTAAAATATGATCCTTTGGTCTGTTGTTTCCCTAAACCGACTATCTTAAGGCAAAAATCCTTCAGCAGGTAATTTAGCCAGGCACTAATGATATTTTATCCCATTTGAGTAATCCCACTCTCAGACATAAAAGCCTGAGGTATCGCAGTAGCAGCTCTCTGGCATGCTCAGGCAGCCAAGTCCAGCCCTTTTTGTTCTGTTCTCCTCTTGGAAGTATTGGATGTATTCAAAAACATTATGACAATTGCACCACGCAGAAAAAAAAGTTAAAAAAAAATCACAATAATGAAGGGTATGTGGGAGTGAGCCACGAATTCCTAGGAAAATTGTTTTGAGTTCATGTGCATAAAAAAAAGAGCAGTTTTTATTCTAGGCATGACTGACAAAAAAATGTGAGGAGCTAAAGCTGGGAAAAATATTTTGCATTTACTAAATGGTGGCAGCTTTTCCACTTTTTTTTTTTTTTTCCTGGACCAGCTCTGTAGAGAACAACTTGTAAAAACCATTTTATCTTCCCTTTTTCATCAAAGCCAGAAGAATCCTGACTAAATTACAGCAACAAAAAGCAGGTAAAACAGCACCTTGCCCAGGAACATGCGGTGAAAATAACCTCAGGCTAATTCAGCAAACACATTTATTTAAGTTCAATGTATTTTTCTAAATTTTAAATGTGGGCAAGGTGAGCATATTTATTTGAGGACCTGATGCTGCCACCCTGCCTCATCTGACATCTAAGAAATTGCAGATAATTACTGGAAAAATACAAGATGGGAAAGCACTCCTCTGCCTCTGATTGAAAATCACTTTTTCTTTTTTTTCCTTTTTACCCTGTCTATGCTGCATAAGCCTGTTCCTGTCCTCATGCTATTTGCCACAAGAGGAGTTTATCACTTAGCGCATGACGTCTCCTTCTCCAGATTAAGTCAACCAGACTCGCCTTGCATGTCAGCCCCTGAAGGACCAGGTATTTAGAAACTGGCAGGGTGAAAGCTGATGATTTGTGCTGGGTTGAGTGTCCCTGGCAGGAGTTCAGTAAGAAGGGCAGCAGTGTTGTGGGGAGGCAGAGTTGCCGATATGTTTGGGATGCCAGGAGCAGCCTCGAACAACAAACTGATCTGCTTGGTTCAAGTATTGATCGCTAGGATGGAGTCTGCACAGTCATGTGCCTCCAAAAACAATGGGATTTTGCCCTTTTTTGCTCCTTCTTTATGTTCTGCTGTATCTGCAGCGGTGCTGGCCTTCGCCAGGGGTTGGGCAGGGAGAGCAGCTGTGGCCTGGCAGGAGGAGAGCCTTGCAGACCTGCCTTCTGCTGAGCTTTCTCCTTTTGCTCAGTTTTATTTTTGCTTTTTTATGACACCAGCAGCCATAATAAAATATGCAAAGGCATGAATTCTCGGGGCAGCATGAGTTCAAGCAGCTTTACATAAGGGCCAGGAAAGGGCAGGACCTCCTCCGTGGTGGGCAGACACGGGGGATGCATAGAAAACCCTCCTCTCCCAAGCAGGTGAGCCACAAAATGCTACAGCAAATCCCACCTGAGGACCCCCAGACACTGCATATTAGGAGCGAGGAGACACTTCAGCAAATTGGAGAGTTCACTGAAACAGAAAGAAGAGGGAGACTGTTTTCAAGTGGGACATTGTTATTTTTGTCAAGTGTTTACCAAATAGCAAGTCGGAATATTATTTCAAAAATTCAGCCAACCCTAACATTACCCAAGGCTCACCGAGGACAAGTGGGATGCAAAATAATTTTTACTCTATATTAGAAGTGGATGCAGACTGCCTGACTTTATCGGGCAAATTCATTCCATGCTAGCCCAAGTCAGATAAGGTAATTGCATTTTCTATCATTTGGCTTTTTTACCAGAAGGTGGATGCCAGCCAGTTATTTTAAAATATTCCCACTCTTCCATAAGCTTCCAAATGGATGCCTTAGCTTCGAATTTGAAGTAGAAATAGGTCAAAACAAAGCAGCAGACACCAGTTTCTCAGTGCAGTGATGCCTTGTGGGCCATTAGAAGTGCAGGTGCTTTATCGGTGGTGGATATGTTCTGTTAGCAGTCTAAGGGGGCCCTCACTCTGGGATAATTACAGACATAAGCCCTGAATGAAGGGCACTTCCAATAACTGATCTACATTGGAGAGTCTTTTGTTTAATTACCTGCCACTTGGCGCTGCACCTCCCGTAGCAGTATGGAAAGGAGCTGTCATGCAAACATCTCGAGAGATCTGCGGTGCCACCGGAGCAGCTTGGCTAACGCTGGCACTGTCCTACTTACGTACGTGTGGTAACCCACACTATATTTATTCTGATCTCCTCTATCACCAGCTCTCTGTTTTCACTCTTCCTAGAAGAGAACAACTCTAGGTCGTAACATATGGGCTTGAAAACCACCTGGCATCCTATGTGGGAAATTCAAGAAATGAGCCGTAGTGACACTGCTCGCTAAATGCTGCATGGAGATCACTTCAATTCACGGCTATTTTCATACTGCTGTGACAGGAGAAGCTAATTCCAGACACTTTGAAAATCTAGCTGATGTGTTGTGAAGGCTGAGACAATATGGGCTGAGAGCGAGGGCCAGGAGCAAATTCTTTCCAGGGAAGCTGAGCAGGCTGAGCATGTGTTAGATATGCAGGGCCTTTCTAAATCAGTGGATAACATAACTGCAGTAGCAAACACCCCTTGCACAGACCCTTTCCGTTCGAGGATTCAGGAGGTACTGCAGTTGCCCTTTGCCAACTTGCATTCCTCCACCTCTCTGAGTCTCGACTGCTCAAGCAGGCAGGAAAATGAAAGGCTTAAATCTGCAAAAACACTGTCAGGAACCAAGGAGGTTATCAACTCACGTTCCCTTTTAAAAGCATCTCTCTTTGGCACGGATCCTCCAGGGTATATTTAGGGCAGCTGAAACCAGAGGCAGCCAGGCACCCAGATGTCTCTGTGGTATCCAGGCCCTCCCAGCCCCTGAGCAGCGGTAACCAGGGCCTTTGAGAGGGACCAAGAACTCATTTTGAGAAGGGAAAAGGATTTACAAGTTGCGAACCCACACAAGGACATTCAGGCAACAAAAATCTGGCCAACATTTTTGTTCAGCCACCAAATCCAACTGCCATTTGCCTGAAACCTTCCCTTTTCCAATGGATCTTCTGGAGAAATAGCACAGACTAGCCCTTGCTTCTTGTCTTCCTCTACTTCTGTTTTCCCCAAATATTCATGCTGCCTACATTCTCCTCTTACTGCACAGCACTTTCCCCAGGCTTTCCTCTTCCCCTGAAGCCCTGCTGAAGTCCAAAGGAGGCAGGGCTTGCAGAAAGAGGTTTAAAGGAAACTCCTGAATAGCCTGGCTGGGTAGTGGCTGGGAGGAGTGTGAGGCCTGCCTGCGCCTGAAAACAGACAGGATGGAAAGGAATTATTCATGGCGTTCCAAGGGGTTATAAAGAAAAATAATGAGATGAGATTTAAGAGAGAAATCTTAATGCTGAATATCAAGGAGAATTTCCTGACAGTGAGCGCTTGAGGTCTAATGTTTTCTTAAGAGAAGCGGTGGAAAAGGTATCACAGACAGCGTTAAAAGTGTGCTGGCGAAGGCACACCAGGCAGCGCTACCCTACTGAATCAGAATCAGTCCTTTCACTCTTTCCCCAAACCCTTTGCTTCATAACAGTCATGCTACACTAACACATGTCCCCAAACAGTCAGGAACAGCAGGACTGCCTAATTTTTGTCACAGAAGTGCAGAAGGCTCACAGGAGTTCCTCTGAAGTGTGTTATCTATGCTCTGTCAGGCTTTTCCTAAATTCAGTTTACTAAAAGTTCCCAAATTATGATACAGGGTTACTTCTTTACAGATTTTATTTATATCAGCATTCTTAGCCTCTAGTTAGCAATTTCCATCTTACTCAGAAACCATTTTTTTGCCTAGGCCCAGCAATAAGATCACAGGCCAGTTCAGACATTACTTTCTCAAGGAGCACGTAGGCATTGAAAGAAGGGAATGGCTTTACCTACTTGAGAGATTTTTACTGTTCTTAATCAAATTTTTTTGAAGTTTAGCCCTAGGTAGGAGAAAAAAGACAAACCAAAGTTTCCAGTTTTGCCACAGGCTTTTGCACGTCATCTTTGTAATCCACTCTGTCTGTGGGGCCTGGCCTCAGACAGGGGCCAGGTGATTTTTAAAAGCTTGCCCTGACCCAGTGGGTGACCCTAAACATTGTCATTCTGTTCAATAAAGTGGAGCTAATGAGTTATTTCCCTTTTTAAAGTACTGAAGTGTCTGGCCCTCAAAAATGTGATGTAAAAGCTTGGTATTAATAAATAAATAAATAAATATGATAATTAACTGGATTCAGCATAAAACAAGTCCCATGTTAAACCTAGACCCAGGTTCATGGGTTAGGTATGTGCCTATCATTAACAGATAAATGTATTAAGGTGTTTTCCTATTAAGATGGAATCAGATTGTGACTCTGATCCTTGAGTCTCTTTGCCTAATCTCCTGCCTCTCTTCCTGTCGCTGTGAGGGAGGCTGGAGAGACACAACTGTACCTTTAGCCTCCGGCACTGTAGCTGGAGCCTAGCATTTGTCATACACTGTAGGATTAGATGAGAAGGAAGGTAATTAAGCTTTTCTGTCCCAGAAAGAAAAAAAGATAGACACGCAGAGATGGCTACAAGCATCATTGTTAGTTATTTCAATATGGAAATAGGTGTACACAAAAAAAAAAAAAAAAAAAAAAAATCAGTTTCCAAATCAAAAACATTCAATTTTGTGCAGAGGAAAATGGGTGCAGAAATGGGGTTTTGTGACAAAGATGTGTCATATTGGCTCTGAAAAAGTCTGTTTTCAAAGCCTGTTATAATTGTTCTGGGTGTTGGATCTAATCTCGAAATATCCCAGTGATGAAACATATGAATATCAAAGCAGGGATTACATTCATTGTAACTTCAGAGTGTTTTCCCAGCTCCCTTCAGGTGGATTTAGAGATGCTTGTTTAGTTTTCATTCATGGTAGGGCTAAATCTCAACATACAATAGGAGCACATTACTTAGAAACTACTTCTGAAGAAGTGAAAATTTAATTTCTCCTCTGCACTGGTCCACAGTGAAATTTGTCTACAGATCAGCAATGAGGGGTTGTTGGGGGTCCCGGGGTGGGCTGGGTGTGCTACCTGTCCTAACCTGTCCCTGGGGCAGGTCCCATCACGCTGAAATCACAAATCACGCTAAGATAGTATGAGTAATACAGCTGTGGGAGATGGTTACAGCAGCTAGGTATTTTTCTCTTTTAAAACTGTACAATCCCCTTCCTTAAAAAAAAAAAAAAAAAAAAAAAAAAAAAAAAAAAAAAAGCCAAAGAAGTAACAAGGCATTCAAACAATTTTACAGCAACAAAATGCAATTCTAACTAACCATACCCTATCCTTTTCTCCAACTACTTCTAAAAGTCTGCATAAGAAGTGGTGTGTTGCTGCACAAGAGCCAGCTGGGCATTGCAATACACTGGGGTAGCTCAACTACACACAGAGAGCTTAAGGATTTGTTCTCTGTCAAAAATTTAATCAGAATTACTCTCAGGAAAAGGATGTGAGTATTCAAACATATAACTGTGTGCCCTGTGTACGGAAAGCAGTGGGTGATCACCAAAAAGCAAATTCCTATACAGGGTATTGTTTTTTTCTAAAGCTATCCTGAAAACGTAATGCGTGGCTAGTTGACACTTGTTGTTTTATTAGTAAATATGAATGTCAATGAAATGTTAATGTGACATTTTACCAGAATGAGTACATTAATTTAATTATGTAAAGATCCTCATTAATTAGATTCTCTAATTGCCACGTTATTTGCTTCCTAAGCCCCAAATTATTAGTATGATCTTTCTGCAATAGTTTCAACTCCAATATCTGTATAGAGCCACTAGACCCTCAACGATCTCTAAACCCACTTAATAAAATGCATTATTTTCACTGACATTAGTGACAGAAGTGCTTAGTTTAGTTATTGTGTTTATCATTATCGTAGCTCCTGGGCTTTGCTCAGGAAGACCCTCCTTGGGTTAGTCGCTTGAAGTAAGGCTCCTCCTTGCTTTTGCAGAATCTTCAGAAGGGGGAAATAATCTGACCAAGGGCAGAGGTGAATCAGTGGTTTGGTGATATTTTACAGTTCATTTTTGGTTATGATTCAGGACTTTTGTCAAACTCAAATATCACTCAAATATGATAGGACTCAAAATCAAACCCAAAACAGTCAGTATAATTTCTCAAGCATATATCACAAATACGCAGTGTCTCTGCTTCTAATTAGCCCTACTCTGTGACCTGTTGCACTGCCTTGTTCTGGTGTTTCTTTGCAGACAGTCATGACAGTCTCGTTTCTGTCATCCAGATGCAAGATGAACTCAAAGTGTTATTTTTCTTTTAATTACTTTATCTGGTTAATTAAAGCCAGACAGAGCGTTTGTAAGTCAGATGATAAAATCAGCCAAGCTTTCTCTTGTAACCATGTTGTATTCATACCGTCCATGCCTACCAACAGGGAAAGCCTGCGTGGCTGATCCAAAAAAATAAAAATTCTGCTCTATTTTCAGGGCCACCCTTTAAACACTCTACTTAGGACTGATCACTCTTTCCACGTGCTTCGGTTCATTTAATACTCCAGGCTGCTGGATTTCTATCTTCAACAGCCAGCAATGTTATCTCCGGCTTGCCGCAAAGCTGCCTGCCCTATCAGCCTGGAAGCTGGAGCAAAGGGCTTCTTCGCCAGGGTGCTTATGGTAAGCGTGTTACAAATGAGCAGATGCTGAAAAGGTTTTCAAGCTTGATAAATGATCGTGTATTTTTGCGCTGGCCGCAGCTGCAAATTCAGAATCGCAAGGGTGTGTTTCTATACATTAGGCAGTATTCTGGCACCTGAAGTTCAGCATCAGAAGTTCCCGTTGCAGTCGGTGACACATGCGGCTACGAGGCTGTTGCTTGCCTTTTCTCGTAAGTGCCAAGTGCTCTTTACAAGCCAAGCACCGGGGTCAAGAGCACCAACCCAGGAATAAAATATTATGCTGCACTCACTTTAGCAAATGGATATTCGGGAGGGTGGAGGCTGTCAGAATCGTTTATTTCCAGCTTATGATGAGAGAAAGCAGAGCGCTGCGCAGCAGTGACCCACCAGCTTGCTGTCTTTGGAGGAGCCCAGCGCTGCGAGGAGCTGAGGACAGCCTCAGCACATGGGATTTGCAGATGGAATTAGCATTCGAGGCTCAGTGTGGCAGATTATGTGCCCACAGGGTGATCAGCCACACAAATCCTCTGATACACAGCTCCGTTTCAATTGTGTGCTCCGATAAGTAGAATAGCAAGCATAGAGGGAGCTTCGGGCAGAAATAGCTGCTTCTGTCCATCTGTCCAGCAGGAGCTCCTGCAGGCAGTGGTTGGGATGTAATGGGGGCCGCAGGAGGTCTGTCCCCACCATCTCCTGGGGCTGCAGGAGATGGGACAGGCTTGTCCTTTCTGCATGGCTCAGAAGACACCACACAGTCCCACTGGCTCTGGCCCCACAACCTTGTTTTCGTTTGTTTTCCCATTTTGTTCGTGTTCGTTCAAGTGGAAATGACTAATTTGTTCCAAAGGACGCCGGTGAAGAACAACATATTTATGTTCCTTCCACAGCTGGCCAGAGTCTGTGCAGGAAATGCAGGTGATTTATCTGAGGCCGCTTGCAAGCACAGAAGGTGGACTTCCTGCACAGCACACGAGCACATGCTGCTAAGCCCTGGGAAATAGCTCTTTCCTTATTTTATTTCCTCTTCTTTTCCACTTTTTTCCTTTTTGTGAGGGTTTCCAAATTCCCCTCAAAGTGCGGTCATGTTTCTGTAAAATCACTTATTCCTCTGACACCTAACAAAGTGCTCTGCCCCCTTTATTGCAAGCCTTTTTCTGCATGTCTGTGTTTTCTTACAACATCTTTCCTGGTTAACAGTCTGCATACTTGATCACTCCCAACCGCAGCTGCTGAGCTAAATGTAGTAGAAAACCACATTAACGTAATCTCTGTAGTGATGAAATGAATCCAGTACACACCATAAATCTTAAAAGTATTCCTTAAAGCATGAACTCATTATATACTGCATACATCTATTGTTACCAGAAGCTCATAGGGATGAACCTAAAGGCTTTCTTACTTTATGAGAAACTAGGCAAGTCTAATAATCCTAATAAGCAAATAATTTTAATAATCTCATGCTGGTGTATTGGCAGTGAGCACCCGGACAGCCCCAGCAGTTAGCAGCAGTCCTCCTGGCACAAGTGCATGGGACAGATCGAGTCCAGCACCTATTGCCCTCACCTTTTCCTTGTGACCAGCCTCTCTCCTCCTATTCCTTTCAGTTTAACATTCCCAAGCACTACGTGTTATGACGGATGTAGGGAAAAAATGTTTGTTGGGAAACAGCTCACCTCGCTGCTGCAGTGCATATTTGCACAACACAGGTAGTGCTATCCCTTATTAGTGTGCTTCCTGGCATCCTAATAGGCAGGATTACAGCCCGGCCAGGTTTCAGCAGCCTGAACTGCAAGGGATAATTCCCATATAGTTTATACATGCCACGGCTGCTCTGGAAGCATCAGGACATTGACAGGCAAGAGGAAAGCATCCCACAATTTCAGTGCAAGCACAATTCAAAATCTTTATCTTATTAATATTTGATGTGTTGTCCTCTTTCATCCTCGCTGGAGAAATCAGAGGAGTTAAAAGAAGCAAAACAGTTTTAAGCCCTCACTTTCGGGTCCTGGAGGACTGTGAACCCCATTTGCCTCCCCTGACGTGCCACGTGGCCATTGGCAGCTCCTGAGGAGGGTGCTGTGCCGTGCAGCCGTAGGCTGTGTACCTAATGCCAATGTTTTAGTACATGTTTTAGTTTGTCTGTGCCAAAAAACAGTCTGTCAGGGTGGGAAAACACAGCAGAAGGCAGGAAACATCCAGTGCAAACAAGAGGCCAAACATCTCCAATTTACATCCCCAGCTGGTTTCCGGCCATTTTTGTGGACGTAAATCAGACCCCAAGCTTTGTGGACATAAATCATAAATCATCCTTTGTGGGGAGGCAGCGCTGAGCACCCACCTCCCTCCCAGGCTGCTGAAATCGCTAACACCTGCCTGAGAGCTGTGCAGGGATGGGAGGATTGATTGCACTGGGCCCATATTCTCCATAATATTCATATTTGTTCATGGCAGGGATGCGGATCATCATCTTTTTGCATTAATGCAGGCTAGTAATTAAAAATATGTGACCAGAGTGTGATTATAAAAATGAGAATGGTAGTGAGGTTTTTATAATTTACGGCAGCACACTCTTCCACTGAACCAGGGGAACACAGATCCTCCTGCCAAGCTGTGATTCAATCAGGAAGACTTTAATCTCAGGTGCAACCAGCTAGTAGGGTTCCTGCAGCTGAGCCCTGATCTTGCACCTCGCTGCGGGGGGGTGGCTCAAAGGGCTCTGGGTGTGCACAGCACCCAGAGCTGCTGCTGGACAGACGGACACTGCATGTCCCCACAGGGCTCAGCTCTCCACCAGCAGCCCCTTAGGCCCCCTTTTTCTGAAAATCACAAGTTAAATGAGTTTTCCTTTTGCACAGGAAAAGCCGTAGAAGTTTTGTTTTGCGATGCTCTCTTTTATTTTTTAAAATGCAACCAGGAGCATATGGGAGTGTATAAACAAGGCTTTCCTGCATCTCCAGAAAATATGTTCTTCCAAACCTCAGACCATCCTTTCTTTGAGAATATACATTTTTTGAAACGATATAATTATAGTCTTACCTCAGAAAACAAGGGGTTTGTGCTTGACCGTCTCATGGCAGCTAGAGTACACATGTAAATCTCTCTGCAGATTAAGATAACGAATTCGTTTACACAGGTGTAGCCCAACCTGCTGTCAGACTGCTGAGCTCTTCGTGGCAGAGCTGTCCTGCCTGATGGACCCACACGCCCTTCAAAAGTCCCCCTTGGGACTTTGCGAGTGCACAGAACAAAAGGTGGGACCCCCAGGCACAGCCGCGCTCACCCAGGTTGTCACCGGGGCACTAAACACATCAGCCTGTCCAGGAATTGCACGAACACTTTGAACGCCATTTCCCTTGCTCAGAAGCTCCTTTGCCTTGCTCCTTTGGCGCAGTCCTCTCCAAAATTGAGCTGGCATGCTTATTTTAAACCAAATGATCTCCATGTGCAATTCCTTTCTGGGCCCTGTGGTGCTACTTCCCACATCTGAATTTTTTCCATTGTCCTTGGCAATTATAGGAGCCAAATGCCAAAGGGTGGAAGATGTTTTCTGTTGCCACAGCATCTAGCTTCCCAGCTGGTCTCTTCCTCAGTCGTGCTGTTGACTGCGGAGCTACCTCTAGTCCAGTTATGTGTGTAAATGTGTGGGGTTACTTCATCCCCATATGCTTCTTTTCTTTTCTCACCTTTCAACATCTTTGAACGTTTTTCCAAGAACTTCCTTGCATAATTTCCACATCGGTTCAAGACACAAAATTTCCCCAAATGTCTCCTCTTACACGAGGAGGGTTCTGGGTTAGTGCTGCCAGTTCATCCGCAGGCACAGCTGTGACAAAGCTGAGTGCTTCCCCATGGCTCCCTGATACATGGCTTTTGCTCAAAAAGTAACCCTATTTTTGTTAGCTTTCCAGTGCTCCATGCTGGTGATGGTCTCCTTTGGAAAAAGACATGCCTGTGCCTTCCACCCGAAATCACTTTTCCTATGAAAAGGTTGGCGTGTTGTCTCATAGGAAACGTCTTTAGTTTGTTCTAATTACCAGCGGTTACAATAGGCTGGTCCTCGGTGAGAGGTAACTTAAAACTTGTTCACAAAATTGTGCGACACCTCTCTTCTCAGACAGGACAGAGAGCATAAAGCTATTGACAAAAATCATTTACTTCACTGAAACAAGTAAATATTAGTAGGATCAGACTGTGATTTTGTTTTGTTTGTTTGTTTTACATTTTTAATATATTTTATGTAAAACTGGATTCTAAGCTGCTATAAATCAACATCTCTTTATTGAGTCAGTTGTGACAGTTGAGAATCCAGCCCCTTGCTTTCACATCTATTTGAGCAATTGTTGTAGACAATGTTGGAAAGAAAGAAAAGGAAAAAAACTTTCAATGACATTAAAGTTGTGCTACCTGCCCCGCAGTTCAAAGGTTGGCATTTTTGACCCTGAAAGGAAAGCTGTCCTCCTGCTGCTGCGCTCAGCGTTGCAGAGTGGAAACCATTTGGAAAACAGTGTAAACCAGGGAGGGCCATTCCTCTGTCACTCGTGATTAAAATGGACATTTCTGTGACGGTACCAGCAGCCAGAAAGGAGCTGGACTCGTGGCACTAGCAGCATGGAAGTCCAACGTGGTGCTGCCAAGCCAAAATATGCAGTCAGTAGGGGAAAAATCCCTTGGCCGGGTATTTCCATAAACACCAGCAGACCCATCTCACAGGTGATGCATTGATTGTTCTGCCAGCCTTGCAACAAGATGGAGAGCTATAAAATGACAGAGAAAATCCTTCTCCTTACTGGGAGGGTGCATGGCCAGAGGAGAGATGGTACCCAATGAGCATTTCCCGATCTTCTCAAACTTGGCCCAAATCCTTTAAGGAGGAGAGCACCAAACCAGGTCTTCCCTGAGGAGGGAAGGGATGCTGAGAGGACACCAGTGTTCAGACAGCCTCTGAAATTATGCACCAGCCATGAGCTGTGTTACTAAACACTCCAACTCCCACCTCCCGTTAGCAGCCCTACAGCTGTGTAGTTGGTGCTTCTATTGATAGCGAGGAAAACACTGATTCACAGGGGAACACACGCAGAATACGTTTAATAAAACATCCAAAGCTGGGCCAGGAAAATCAGATTAGCTGCAGAGCGGGCAGAGAATGGGCCATGGCAGCGTGTATTTCTCCCACATCAAACCACCCCCAAGTGCCACGCCAGTTCGTGTAGGGGTGAGTGCTGTTGGGCGATGTGATGTCCCCTCTGAGTCTGCACGAAATGCAGGAGCAGCTGTCAGACATCACAGTCCTCTGGCCAGGATTAAGCAAGACTGTGTGTGAACTGAGGACCTAAATCAATTTAAAAAATCCCTCAGTAGGGCATGCATGCTCCACAAACCTGTACAGTTCTGCAAACCTGCCCAACTCTTCCACGTTGCAATTTTTTTGTTCTATTACTACAACAAGAGGGAAACTGAATTTTATATATATATATATATATATTATTTTTTTTTTTTACATTACTTGGCTAAGGGTTACCATGCCTTGGAAATTAAGGTTTATGCTACAATGTCAATGTTACTTCAACTGTACAGGAGGAGATTATACAGTCTCAGAAGACCATCTGGTAAGAAATTGTTTTTGAAAGACATAAAAGCCAACAGATAGCACTGTTCATCAGCCTCACACCATCAGAAACCATCAGTTTCATCTTTGTACAGCGAGCATCCAAGTCATCAGTCACGTAATTTAGAGTGAGAAATATATAAAGATTTTGTTCAGTGGCAATTACAGTTATAAAGACCAATAGAGAAATCATTTGCCGTGCTGCCAGCTCAGGGATTACAGATTTGATGTGTGGTTTCGGTGACCTCAGGGCATTAAAAGTGATATCCCTCTCAGCACTGTAGATTGAAAAGTATTGATGAGAGAGTCAAGATCAGAGAACAGCGGCCTTCTAAGACGTTCCTCTGCCTCTGCCCATTTACTGCTACATTAATCTTGCCCTGATCTATTAAATTCCATTTTTGTGGATGTTTATTCTGGGGACATGTAGGAAATGAGCTGAACCTATATCCCATCAACTGGTAGCCTAAAAATATTCCAGATCCAAACCCAAAAGGATAGGAAAGGAAACATGGCACTTGGGAATGCAAGAGATGAGATTTTCACCAACACATGACGAAGACCATGACTTCCTTTCCACTAGGGGTATTGCCATCAAGGATTTTTACTAAAACTGAAAACATTTCCATTTTTCCAAGTTACAGAACCACACCGTAGCCCCTGTTATCTTCCTAAAGATGGAAAAATGGTCCTGCATGGCCTGAGCTGGTCAAGAAACTCAAAAATTTATAAGGGCCTAGAGAAGACTGGGCTTTGTAAATCTGGCACTGCGTACCCAGAGCTATTGCCTATGCCCTACAGCTCTCATAAAATGTGAGTGTCTGCCTCAAAGACCTTCAGACAGACAGCAAAGGGTACCAAAAACCTAATATAGACTATCATCAGTATCTAACAAGCACCCATGCAAAGGAGTGGTGTCAGCACCTTTGTCATGTTCAGTGCCACAGTTCTTCTGTTCCTCATTATGGCCCACAAGCTCATGAGTCTTCCAGAAATGGGGATGAGCAACATGCTGGTTTGGGGCAGCGAACCCACTAAAGTAAATATATTGCAAAGAAAACATAATTTCATTTGGTTAGATTCCTGGGAAGTTCTTCTTTACCGAAGTTGAAACCTTATTTAATCTCACTTTAAGGGGTGGCCAATGTTCAAAATTATGCGTGACTTTGTTGCTCATAATCTCAACAAATTTCAGCATTTAGAGGGACTTTCAGCATAAAGCTCAGCTCAGAACCCTACAGGAGCTGATCAGCATTGTGCATGCTATGGTGACACTATGCCCTCAGCAGTGTCACGGCCAGGACAGCTCTCATGAACCGCAGTCACAGGCAGCAAACAGCACGTAACCCACAGCCTGCTGGCAGGGAATGACCACTTCTGGCTCACGAATCCCCCTGGCATTTCACTACTAGAACATAATAGTGTAGACGTATCCTCCAGCCAAGCAACTGCATATCAAATCAGTTTGAGCAGGGCTGAATAAAATGCAAGAGGTGCTGGTATGTACTCTGAAGAATGGGATTTCAGAGTGATTGCTGTATGCCATTCCATATGTGCATAATACCGTTACGAATTTATACAACAGTGCTAAGCAAGCTGAAATAATAATAACGATGATGATGATGAAAATAATAATAATAATTAATAATAATAATAATAATAATAATAATAATAATAATAATAATAATAATGGATCTATGTTGAGCATATGTTAGACTTTCAGCTCGTCTGCCTATAAGAAGCAACTGGCCAGAGTATTATTTGTTCTCATTCAAAGTACGCCCCCCTGCAATGCCAAGGGGATGCAGGGGCGTGTTGCTGCTGCGACTCACTCAGCATCGTTGGCCACATCCAGCTCTCAGCCTCAGCAGCCTCTTCGCTCTGTGGCTCAGGGGAAATTGCTCTTGGTGTGTGCTGGTGTTACTGATGAAAGGAGAAGAATACCACACGTAACGTCCATAATCAAAGAGCAAACATCCACAGCCATACTGTGATGACTTTGAAGGTGCTCCAGGTGCATGTGACAGAGACCCCAAGTGCTGAGTTACAGCTCCCACCTCTATCTGAAGGTGTACACGGCAGTGTTTAGGAAGCAATGCACCTCTACCACTGACACTTGTGCTCTGCTAACACACATGGTTCAACAATAACCACCTGCACACCGAGACCTGGCTTCTCACACCTCCCCAGCTATGCATCTGACCTATTTTTCTTCCTTTGAGTTATCTGATTTGTATTCTCCAGACACAGCCATAATTTAGGATTTAGAAAATAATCTACATATTCTGGAGAAAATCAAACTTTCTTGTTCATCTCATTGTCTCCCTCGCTGGCAAAATCTTATTTTATGCCTTTCTCTTGCAATCCATCTTAATGGTTGCAGCGGCACAAGTAATATATCTCCGTGCCTGATGAACTGACAGACACTTCAATGCTTATGTCTAAGCCTTTGTGAGGCATCTAAGAGCAGAACAGGAAAATATTGTATCCAAGCAGCACCTCACTTTGTCTCACATAAAGAAACTGGTTCTGAAAACCAAAGCATCCCATCCTCTTTCACAGTTAAGATCAAACAAATGAGCGTCCCAACGTACTTACCCTGGCCAGCCCAATCCACCTCATCCAGGTTTATCCTCCCTCCATCTGATGTTGTACTAGATTTTCTTTATTCCAGTTAGGAAAGAGGAAAAATGACCTTGCCAGTATGGTATTTGGTTAATAGGGGTCTGGAACCCCCTGGCTGCAATTCCTCCTGATCTTTCATGGTTCTTTTTTTTGTGCAACACTCACATCTGTGCCAGAAGCAATGAGTCTAGCTGATAAAATACAATTTAAAAGGAAATGCAGATTTTCACAATATAATACGAATCTGAAAATCATTAATCTAAGCAACAGAAATAGCGTATGGCCTAAATACATCTTGCATTATTTCCATACACAATGATGTTTATTATCAGAAACCAGCTTGTATTACGTCCCTAGCTGAAAGAAAAGCAGACAAATGCCCATGCTACATCACAAATGGAGTTTTTTATATCTTTATTATTTTGACTTAGGTTTCTCTGACTTTAGACACTTCAGCTCACAAAGGCTAAGCTAAATTTCAACACTGAAACAAGGCACATTTCTGAGGAAGTGCCAGGGAAAGGCTACCCATAACCAGCCTGATTTTGTCACAATTTACAACATTTTTGTAAGAGCCTGAGAAGGGGGAGAGATTTCAGGAATGCTCTTGTGCACTGAAATTACAGGCTAGTCCTTGTTAAGTTAGGTGGTGATGGCAACGGTGAATAAGCATTGATTGTTGTTACCCCTAACAGTTATATTTTAAAAGACAGTTATTGCAGATGAATAATGTATAAGCTTGAAATCACTTCTCAAGGTACTTGAAGCCCTTAGCTGAGATGCAAAGCACAGCACAGCATATTGCTTAGATTGCCTTCAAAGTGTTCTGCTTTATTGTTCTGAAACACTGCATAACCATTTCCCTTCAAACATCACTTTGTATAAATCACACCTTCCAAAAGCGGCGAGGATTTGTATGAACCAAACTCCTACAGTGCCTCTTGCCTCATCATCACCTCAAGCCCAGGCTGACGGCTACATCCAGGAAACAGAATCTGATTTTTCTGAGACCAAAATCACATCACTGTGTCACCACAAAGGCTGCTGCCTCCTCTCTGTTATCCAGAGGTAATGCCTTATTGATCCCCCACAAACTGATCAGGCAAATGCGCCTCCTGATAAATATCGACATACAAGCCTGAGCACAATGGGTACCACAATGCTTGCTACCCAGCTGCATTTTTCTTCCCTGGGCAGCCCCTTCCAATACTTGACCACCTTCTCCACGAAGAAATTCTTCCTGATGTCCAATCTAAACATCCCATGGCACAACTTGAGACTGTTTCCTCATGTCCTATCAGTTGCCACCTGAGAAAAGAGGTTGACACTCTCCTTGCTGCATAATCTTGAACCCAAAAGAATCAAAGCTGGCAATGCTAGCCTCACCCCCCAGCACTCAGTGGCTCTGCATACTCATTAGGTGCAGACTGTAATTACCCAGCTGTGTGGTTTCTGTCCCACCCCTGTTCCACATCTGTGATGAAGCAAGGGGCTCTCTGCACTGCTGCCCTATTATTTCCTTGGTGTTTCTGACTAAGGGCCAGCATTTTCATATCTCATAGCAGAACTTACAGGGATGTTGTGGCTTAGCCCTGTGCACTCCTGGAGCACCACCAGCCCCAAATTCATGTCCTCAAGGCTCAATCCAGACCCTGGCAATCCAAGGGGGGACCAGATGGGGAGAAGTGCAAATCGAGCATGCGAGGGCACTGCTGGAGAGGGCAACCCACTGGCCTAAAGACGGGGTGACTCCTTGAGGTGTGTGGAGCAAGTTCAGGAGACTACCAGGAAAGAAAAAGAAAAGAAAAAGAAAAAAAAAAAAACCAACACACGTGTGTCATAAATGTACTGGAACTTGTAAACTCTCTTGGAAAACTAGAAAGTTCCTGTTAAAATAAATATATATATATATATTAGCAAGATGCAGCCAGCTGAAACTTGTGGCAAATTCCTGCCAACCAGCATCCACCACTCAAATTTTATAAACTTTTCATTTTCCTATACAAAAGTAACGGGGAGAGAGAGCTACAGTAGTCCAGGCAGCAAGTGCTGTTACTGCACAGAGCCCTGCGAATGTACTGCTAACGTGTTACCTTCTGTAAGCTATTCAACACACAGGAAAATGTGGAAAAATTGGATTTTTATTAGTGTCCCAGTTATGAATAGATGTAAAGCCAGACAACGCTAAAAGCAGTTTCACAGCTGTTTCAGCATAACAATCTCTTTGTAAATAAAGTGAACATTATGTCAAAGCAGCTGTGAAAGTGATTTTATTGAGTCACTGGGCACAAATATCGTGTAACGTACCCTTTAATTATTCTGCAGTTCGGTAGGTTTCACTAACAAATAACATGTGGCAGCGGGGTATTTATGGGCTCCTGCAGATTGCTGTGTAATTACCCTTGGGGAGGTTTGTGGGGTAGGCACGGGGGAACCTCTCTGTCTGAGTTTAGGTATGGGGCACTCTCCAGTCTCAAAGGTATCCCCTGCCAGGCCTGTGTTTTGCCTTCGCTTCGTCAGAGGCTGTCAGAGGGCAGGCACAAACCCCAACACGCATTTTCCCTGGAAGATGTGGCTTTCGCTGTTTTCCTTATTACTCCTTTCCCTGAAGAGTAATTAGAGACTTTTAGGCTGACAATATAGCATTGCACCGTGTGTGAGTGCACAAGAACCAACCCATGTGCTGCCCTGGGTAGCTGTGCCACCCCGGCCTCTTCTGGCCAGGGGAGGAGACCTGGGCTTCCCCAGACCTGGAGGTGTTTCGAGCATTGGGATGGGCTGCCTTGGGGAACAGTGAGTCCCCATCCCTGGGGGTATTCAAGTGATGTGTGGACGTGGCACTAAGTTTAAGTGATAACTCTCACAAGGCCAAGGTGATGGTTGGACTTGATGATCTCAAAGGTCTTTTCCACCTTAGATGATTCTCCGATCCCATCCACACGCTTCTCGCTGGGATCGTGTAGGACAGACACATCCCACGATGAGTAAGTGACACCAAGAATCACGCAGGGCAGTAGTATCTGTCCTGGTTTTAAACATCAGCTCTGCAGTGTTTCTGCCCTTGGACACAAAGGGTCATGAGATTTATGTGTGTTATTTATTTCTGTGTCATTTTGATGTTAAAAGTTTGGAACCGGCTGCTGTCATTAGCTATCCTGACAAAAAATGGAAAATACAAGGCCCCGGAGGAAATGTGGATGGGAAATTAAAAATAAACCTATGAGAAGATTGCAGTATGAAATATGTCACGGAGCGTGATCTGAGAATTGACTGAATTTGTTCATCAAAAAAAAATCTGTGACTAATTCTTCAGTAGTTTTTCAGAAGCAAACTGTCCTTTGTTGTTTGTAGCTTATTATTACTTTATATTTCTTTTTATGCCACAAGACTGTACTGCATTTCTTCTAAATGTCCTGGGTTCAGATGGGAATATTTTGCATTGGAAATTCTGTGCTGGTTTAGCATGGATTTTCTTCACTGGTTTCTAATATAATACCCCTTCACTAAAGCTTTAGTGGAAGCGAGCATCGTGCACTCAGCTAAAGGAAGAGATCTGCGGTGCCACACCAGCGTTGGCGAGGGCAGCGGAGGGTCAGGGATTACTCCATTTCATTGAGTAAACCACACTGGTGTGGTCTTACACCCCTCATAAAACATCCTGTCCTGCCATAACAAAAACATTATTCCTGATAAAATGTCATTTGTTAGTTTCACAATTGTTATTCTTGTATTTTTTTTTCAGTCCAACTAGGTAAAGAAATTCAGCCACAAGTATGGGGCAGCTATGGAGGTCTCAACTGTTTTTTAGCTAGCTCCATGTTTCCTAGAAGTCTTAAGGAAATCAGTTTTATGCTGTGTTACTTTTCCTATTTCCAGTGGCTGGGTAAAACCAGGTTGTTTTGGTTTTGTTGTTGTTGTTGTTTTTTTTTGACTCTGAATGCCTCCATAGGCAAGTTTGGGAAGGATCACACACAAAGAAAAGGTATTATGAACTGCTATGAATCGGCAGATAAAAACTGTTACCATCTGTTTTCTCATGCCAGAAGTTGACAGGAAAAAAATGGGTTTTGGCAAGCCTGTTGAAGGAGACTGATATTTCAGGATAATAAAACCTGTGGAAAAAAAAAGTGAATTTTTTTTCCAGAAAAATCATGATTTTCTGGTAACATCTCTTCCTTTCAGCTATGAAACATGCTTAGCACTTAGCATAATGCCCAGGTCTGCACAGCCACCAGCATCCTGACTGCAGCACAGATGTGGACGAGAGGGGTCTGATCTCTGTGTGCCCCTCTGCAAAGCAGGAACACTCGAGCAGAGCTACGTTAGTAACCACAAACTGCTGTCTGCAGGTCTCTATTTTCCTCTGGGACATAGGTCATGCTATCATGAAACTCTACTTCTGACAGGGACAAATCTCCAGGAATTAATTTGTCATTGATTTTCTCCTCAAGACTTTGAGAGGTTGTAGGGAACATGCAGGCAAGAGTTGTTATTGCCATTAGTCTGGGGCCAGAAGAAAAGATGAGATAGAAGAGTTAAAAGAAGCAGAGAAGCTACGTGACATGGAGCCGTAGGGCCAGCAGATCTGTGGTGAACCCCATTATGTCTTGGACTTTGAACTTCAATCGCTCATCTTCCAATATCTAAATGGTCAACACTTTTCTAATTCTATTTCCATTTGGGATTTCTAAAGCAATGTGCCACTGGTCTAACCCTGTTCCCATCACCCGTCAGGTCACTGGCAGCAAGGGCCAGGCTGAGCACTTCGTAATCCTATTTTCTCTCTGGACCTGCCTCATCGCCCATGGGCAGCACCTCTGCTCACACCCGACTAGGTGCCAGCCCGGAGCAGAGTGAGGGTGGTTTTTGGAGAGATTGAGCATAACTGACAGATCAAGGCTGGGAATAAGCCTTCTTTTATCTAGAAAATCTGAAATGAAAATGATTGGAGAATCTTTTCATCGCTTCCCCAGAGGGGATGATTAGGGAACCTGAAAGCGAAGGCTGTTACATTGAATGAATTGCTTGAATTTTCACTGAAAATGCTCGGGTTCAAATGAAAAACTGTTTTAGACAGCAGGAAGGTTTTGCCCATTTTTTTAACTGTTTTTATTAATTGTAGCAAACATATTTGCATAATTTTTACATCCAAAATATCCCAGCTGGGACTAATTACCCGCTGTGTTAGATAACATACAAACACGCAGCACAGACAGCCTCTGAGCAGGGAGATTCCCAACCCAGTGCCTGGCCACAGCAAATAGCACTTGACAGGCCAAAGTGTTCGTTCTCTTTTTTTTTCCATGTACTAACAAGGGCTCCCATCCAGCCCCTCGGTGGCCCTTTCAGGCACCAGAAGAACAAGGAAATACTGTGCGGAGGCCTGGGGTTTGCAGAGCGAAGCCAATTCTCCTCGTTCTGGAGCAGACTTCATGTCTGACGTTAATCGAGTCGGCTCAGCATCTCCGTGCCTTCCTTACCTATTTGCAAAATGGCAAATGTCCTTCCTTTTAGGGTTGGGGTGAGAACCGCAACATACTCCATAAAGAAAGTCGTATAAGTATTTAAGAGAAAAATAATATTTACAGTCTTTTATCACCAGCAAGCAGTAAAACCCAACCCCGTAGGACTGGGTGGACTGGTCATTCGGTGCAGCCGTGTTTCCCAATCAAAGCAGCGATGTTTATGGTTTCCAGCTCAGCACTTGCAAGGTCAGATGTGTTTCTCCGAAGAGTTGGCCAACTTTGCTGTTCCTGATAACATCACCACCTCTAAACGCATGTTCCTGCCTCACTGTCAGGTGCTCAGTGCAACTTCACTGCATTTCACCACACGCACACCCATAAAAGCAGGGCTGCTGCTCACCATCCAGTTCTACACCATAAGCTGAACCATCAAGAGAAAAATGCCAGCTGTAAACCTTGTTGAGCATACTCAAAGCTTGTTGTCATACTCAAGTAGAAAAGGATCATTAACATGGGGATGTGACCCCATGGTGAGTCCAAGAAACATGGCCCATGCAGTGTTGTACTGGGATTCCTCCTTGCAGTGGCCAAGACAAATACATAGGAGGAAAAATGTATGAAAGGCAAGGGTAGTTGCTGTGTCCAGGACACAAGGGGCATTTCAAAGATGATTCTTAAACGTGGAAATACGACCTGTGGAGAGCTGCCAAGATCACAGGGAGAGGTGTTGGTCCACTGAGTATACCCCATACAACAACTCCGTCTGCACACACCAGTGTCCCAGGTTTGCTTGGGCCAGGCTCCCTTTGCCTTTCCTAGCTCCATTCATATCCACATTGCATCAGCTGCTTCAGTAAAGACCAAGGCATGAAGTGACCAGGAACAAAGTATATGCCATAAAGCAAAAAGGTAGCACGGGCCCTGGAGGGAGCACACCAGTGACATGACTCACCACAAGTCCTGGCTTCACTTTTCCAGAGGAAAACCATAATGTTTGCATTGTCCTGGAAAGCCTTTGGACAGGCTGTTTTATGGGATATAGTTGCACAGCAGAGCTACCTGGGTCCAGGCTATGGAAAGTGGCTTTTCCCTGTTGAAATTGGGCTGTTTCCATCAGTGAAGGAACACAAGCCACAAGGTTGATGGGAAAAAAAATAAAAAAATAAAAATATAAATAAATAAATAAATAAATAAAAGAAGAAAAGAAGCATCTCCCTGCTGTGAGTTTCAGAGCACATTATTGCCCAGATAGTCAAATATTTTCTGTGAGATATCCCCTTAGGCAGCTTCAGGCTGATTATGCTCAGACTTCCACTGTTTCTCCAGAAACTTACTCTACAGTCAGACAATTAATAAAGGCAATGCAGAGGGCAAACACTGAGCAGGGGGCGGGCTGGTGTGGAAGAGATTTGGCATGCAGTAAGAATCACTAATCGCTCAAAACAGAAAATATTCTCAGTGCCCAGTTAGACTAATACAGCAGAAGGGTATCTAGAGACCAAACCTATTATTTCCAGACCTAGCCAGACTCCCACACATAGTTTGGTTAGGACCTGTCTAATTATAGGAGTGTGGAAATGTACTGCCAGCAGTGCTGGCCTCTGAGGTATTTTACTTTGCAAATGCATTCATTTGTTGGTGGAACAGTAACAAGCTCTGGAATAGCATATTTATATCGAGCAGGAGGATAACAGTGTAATAAGATGGGGAGATGATGTCCGTGGCTGTTTGGGCAGTAAGATGCGATCGCAGGAGGAACAGAGCTGCCTTCGCACATTGCTTAGCGAAGTTTAATGGCAGCACTGGGGGCTGCACGTGGGGGGCCCAGCCCTGGAAGCAAGGGTGGCCACGGCCTTGTTCTGCCCCAGCACCTTCCCCGTCCCCCAGTGTCACCACGGGGCCAGAAACGTAGTTCATCCGGAGGGAGTCATCAGTGGGTGGCCCTGGGAGCCCCTGGAGCCAGCTTAGCCAGGGCAGTGGCCTTCAATGGGGACGGCAGCAGGGCGATTTCCCCTCCAAAATGTGTGGTCGTCGCCCTGGCTGTGTCCCAATGGCAGCACCAATGGCTCTGGGAGCAGAGCATCTCCTCGATGGCCTAGCAGCCACTGCTGCCTGTCAGACCTAGTGGAGCGGGGCCAGAGGAGGCCACAAGGATGCTCAGTGGGCTGGAGCACCTCCCCTAGGGAGAGGGAATTGGGGTTGTTCAGCCTGGAGAAGGGAAGGCTCCAGGGAGACCTCATTGTGGCCTGCCAGGGCCTAAATGAGCCTACAGGAGAGCTGGGGAGGGACTCTTTGTCAGGGGGTGTAGTGACAAGACAAGGGGTAACGGCTTTAAACTAAAAGAGAGGAGATTTAGGTTAGATACAAGGAGGAAATACTTCACTCAGAGGGTGGTGAGGCCCACGCCCAGGCTGCCCAGAGAAGCTGTGGCTGCCCCATCCCTGGAAGTGCCCAAGGCCAGGCTGGATGGGGCTATGGGCAGCCTGGTGTGGTGGGAGGTGTCCCTGCCATTGCAGGGAGTTGGAAGGAGATGGGCTTTAAGGTTTCTTCCAACCCAAACCATTCTGTTATTCTATGATTTTGTGCCTGCCACGGGAGCAGTAGATGCTGCAGGACTGGCAGAGCAGGAGGTACCCAAGGGTGAAATGCTAAGGGAGGGGGAAAGCCACGCTGCTCAGCAAACTCACTTCCTTTCTTCAAGCCTTGTTAAGCTTCTGAATCTGAGGGAGAACTTAATTAAAGTGAATAAAGGTAATAAAGGCTTAGGAGGGGGAAAATAGAGCAGCAAGCACCAAGCAGAGAGACAGAGACAAGAAGAAAAAAGAAAGAGCAGGAAGAAGTAAAACACAGGCTTCATTAACTTGATTTTCAGACCTTTTTCAGCCAGCCGTATTAAGAAAAAGGGCATGTCTTGGTCTACACAATGGATCAAAATCAGGGCATGGAGTTTTTCCTGAAACCAGTGTCTTTGCACCCCCCCAGGGGAGTTGGAGCTTCTCAATAGGTGCAGAGGAGTCAGCAGCCAGGCAAGGGGAGGACACGGTCGCTGGATGTGCAAGGCTCCATGTTTCCCTCGTGACAGTCTCAGGATGAAAGCTTGGCAGAGTTATCTCCATCCCTGTCAGCTGGGGAAGCAATCATCAATAAATGAGGATTGTAATGGGGAAAGGAAAAGAAGAATTGATCCTCACAGTGCCTGCATGCTTTTCTGCCTGGAGACTGTGTGCCCACATCCTAAAAGTGATTTTGAGGCCACCCTGGTACCAGATTTTCTGTTATGGTACTCCCCTGATGGACTGCTGGATCACAGGGATGGCTCCAGGGGGATGCAGCCCTGAAACTTTTCTGGCCCTGCCAGCCTCACTCTGCGCCTCTCCTGCCCCAGAGCCACAAAATAGAAAATAATAGCAAAGGAGATTGAAACCTTCAGCATCAACTGGTCTTGCGAGATGTTTGTTGTTCATTTGATCATTTCATAGTAGAAACAGGGCACCTCTGCAGTGCAGGTCCAGTAACGATAACCCCAACAGTATGTTGTTATTTCATAGAGGACATTCCCAGGCCAAGGGATTCACATACAGCCTCAAAGTCACAGCTAACTTGAGTCATACAGAACTCTTAAAAAGCTTGCCTATTGTCTGAAAGTAGCTTAAAATCATCGATTTTTACAAAGACATCTCATTTGATGTGGCAGAAAAAAATCAGGGACCTTGAAAGAGCATTTTTATCCTTCTTGTTAAGTTCCTGTGGAAAGCAAAGGAGGACCATCCAGAAGTCACTGAATGCATTTCATTAAAGTTCTGGTTCAGCAGGTTGAAAACATCTAATGCAAAGTGAAAGGTAATTCTTAGACGCCCTGCAAGTCAGCTGTTATTTAAAAGAGGGCAGAAGTAATTGGGTGTGCTGTACCACTACCCTGCTAGGCATTGCTGCAGCATTGCATGGGGGGGCTCAGATCAATGGAGGGCTCCCTAGGCCAACCTGCATCCCAATATTAAGAGCACCTCAGTTATGCATATCTCAGCATCTCAGTTATGCACATCTCTCATCTGGGTCTTGGGCTGACTGTGATTCATGGCTTTGAAGGAAAGCTGACTCCTTGCAGTGCAATACGGGAGCCATGAGATGGGTCTGTCATGACAAGCCTTTCCCCTTCCTCTGCCAGGAGATGGAGATCAAGATGAGAAATAACGTAGCCAGAGAGCAGGTTTTGTACACTGCACACAAGCATCAACTTGTGGAGTGCAATATTTGGGTACTTAGGACATATTTAAAATTATTAAAAAAAAAAAAAAAAGGCAAAACAGAATGACTCCAAGATGCTAGAGCACTGAGCACTCGGATAATTTGCAAACTGGATGATAAACTGAGTGAGTGTTAAAGTGCAATCACCAATTTATCCACTGAAATTTTATGAAGGAAATTCTAGTCCAATGCAAAAGTAACAAATGTATGTATGGTTTCTGGGGAAAATAATAATAATAATAACAATGGTTTCTGGACAAAAAAAAAAAAAAAAAAAGTAAAAAAAAAAAATGGGGAGAAGCACAGAACCCTGAAGACAAAGACACAGAGCTAAGAAGCAATAAGACGACCAGTTTTTAATGGTTGTCTCAGCGTCTGGACACACACTCACACTGTAGCAGAGGTTTTCTTTCACGCAGGTTTGCCCCCCTGAAAGGTTTTCTCAGTCTGCTTCCCTGACTGACAGATACATTTGCTGTCCGTGGTGTTTCTTGCTTTCTTTGGGACTTGGAAAAGAAAGCCAACTAACTCGGAATTGCAATTATCACCAGACATGTTATCTTGCGATTGCTTCAATGTTGCTTCAATGCAATTTGCTTCCTGTCTATGGGAAGGGGTTGACATGACCGCACCAAGCTGCTTCTATTTGCCCTGTACGTAACAACTGCTCCCATGCCCCTCGTGAGAAAGCAGTTGCATGAGGTTGGTTGAGTCAAACCCTGCAAGCCCGGGCATTCATCGGAAATGTTATTCATGTGTGCCATTCGTTATGCGTGCTAATTGCAAGGGGCACGGCTGGCGATCTGTCCTGGCAAGGGAAACCCAGGGAGGAGGCTGGAGCCTGCCTTTGGCCAGGGTGATGGCAGAGGGGAGAAACTGCTGAGCAGACCTCGGGGTCCAGGAGGTCAGGATCCGTAACTGGTCCTTCTACCAAAGCACCATGCCAGGATATCCAGGTGTAGCAAGGAAAATAGGACATGCTAAGCCCCAACAACATGAGGCTGCAGCCCTTTGCAACAGGATGACTTGCCAGCTCACTGCACTGGTTCTTGTCAGTTTTAAAATCAGAAATATTTGGGCTGGAATAAGATCACCCTTAAGATCACCAAGTCCAACCATCACCTAACACTGGCAAATCCACCACCAAGCCATGTGCACATGGTTCTTCAACACCTCCAGCATTCAGTGTTGGGTAGCTGTGGGCTTTGCCTCCCCTTGGGTCACTTTTTAAGATACACTTTTACAACATCACTGTTTGAGATGATTTATTTGCTTCAGCAGCGCCCCACCAGCGAAGAAACCAATCCTGTTGCTGGGAGACCAGGGAAACCCTAACAGGGTGTGCAGACAGCGGGAGTTACGGCTTGTTCCTGGCCTGAGTAATTTGTATATAGCTGGAAAAAGGTCATGGTGAGGGAGGATTTCCTTGGGAAAAAAATGGTTTACAAATAGTAGAAATAAATACTCCTTGCAAACCGCTGGAGGTGATGCAAGCCAGCTGGAGCCGGCTGAATCTGAGCAGAAACGGATCTTTCTGTGCAGCCCCAAGAACACACAGCCCCTCCTCACCATCCACCCCCCGGCTCAGAGAAACTCATCCACTGCTTCTTCCCTGTCTATATTGAAGGTGTTTTACCTTCCTTTTAAGAAAAGGCTTTGTTTCAAAACCTTTAACCTTGTGCTTGAGTGAGCTTTATAGAAGGCCAATAATTTTAATCAGGTTTGGAATAAATTTGATTTAAAAGAACAGAGCCTTGAGTTAGGGAGAGCATCAGATGGCAGGTTAAGAGTCAGTCTAATGCAATGGTCTTATTCCCTTTATTTGACTAGGCAAGACTGGGTCCAGAATGTTATTGCTTAGTGAAATGCCATCATGTCGCATCAGATTAACTTCATAAATGAACATGCCTGGGATATTCCTTCACCCTGCTTCTTCCCCACATTTGGATGCAAAGCTTGCTGGGTGGGACAGAAAACACAGAAACAGGCAGAAATCCCAGTGTTGCTGGATCTGGAGGTGGGAAGGTAACACCAGGCACGTTTGACTCGGTACCTGGGGCTTTCCCAGGCAGAACTGCCCTGGCCCTGCTGCATCCGGACCGAAAGCTGCCTTGGAAATCCTCTGTAGCTGCAGCCCCCCGCAGCCAGCCCACGGGGGGAGGCACACCAAAACCCTCCCGGGTGCCTTCCAAGGGCATCTGAGACACCCAGCGAATAAAACAGTGAGCAAGGAGATCTGTAAAAACGGGTGATGGACCATCAGCGAGGGCATTTTTCTATTTAGATGTAGAAATGGAAGCAGGAAATCAGACGAGGAAGGGGAGCTAGAAGCCAGCGAAGCGGCAGCGTGCCCTACAGCCCAAACGAGCCCGTGTGTGCTGACTTACATGACCTGGGCCCAGTGGTTAAGCAGGACTGTTATCTGATGAAATCTCCCAGCGTGATGGCCAAGCTTTCATAAGCACAAAAATACTTCAGATATTAAAAATGCAAGGCATGGATTTTGGCACGCGGGCTGAGATGAGTCATTGTTTCTGAGTGACTTTCAGCATGTGTGGACGCTAAGTGAATGATGTTTGATTATAATTCGTCTCCCGGGGTATTTATAGGTATAATTAGACAGACCTTTCCGAAATTAAAGGTGATGAAGTTATAATGAATGAAATTTTCATCAAAGTGAGGCTTAAAGAATACAATGACTAATGCACAGGAGGAGACATGGGGAGAGAGGACACCCTGGGAAAGTCTGCCTGTCCCGAGGGAGAAGAGACACAGCCGGGCAGCACAACGCCCACTCCAGCACTTCGCATCTCCTGACAACATTTGCTGTCGATGTGAAGACACGCAGCAAAATATACATGGCATTAATTTATGCCCTATGCTTCCTAAAGGAGAATATCAGGAATCGCACTGAGTCTTGCTGGGAGGAATGATGTGTTTGGATGTACCGTGGGAGATCACTGCTCCCGTTGCTTCCACATATGACTTAACCATCTGAACATGCCCATAGCATCTTCTCTGCTGCTGATGGGCTCTCCAAGGAACACAGTTTAAAAACAACTCCTGCCAGCTGCTTGTTAGCCCTCGGTGTTTGTCTTTTTCCAGCAGCGAGGCTGCGTCAGACACTTACTGAAGCCGCATCTTCAGAAGTTTGTGTTAGAAAACCCCGGTCACATCCCAACCTGAGCACGTGCTGCCACAGCTGCTGCGACCTGGTCACGAGCTGGCCATAGATCGACTTACCCAGCAGCTCTTCTGAGGTTTTCCTCATGTGAAAAATTGCCAAATTCAGAAAAAAAAAAAAAAAAAAAAAAAGCCAATACGGATGATCAGCCAGGTCACCTACCTGTGTTGCGGCAGCACGGTGAGCGCGCGGCGGCCAGCTGCTTGTGCTGCATGTCCAGAGCCTGGCTGCCACCTCCCCGGGTGTCACAGTGGGATCTGGCTCATTCCATGGGCCCTGGGGAGCCGAACCTGCTGGGACTCCCTGGTGGGGCCAGGTTCAGAGCTGCGGGGTCCTGCCGTGCTCGGGGACGGCACTTCATGGGACCCCACAGCTCTGTGCTGCAGGAGCAGCGCTACGTGAGGCCAGGTTGTGTTTGCTGATGTGCAGGTAAGCGAGCAAATGCTTTCAATGCACATTTACCTGTTTAGTTAATTTTTATTTATTTTTTTTTGCTCAAATCTTGTTTGTTTACTATTTTGTTTATAGCTTACTTTATTGGGCATGATACCTGTGCGTGGCAGCTCCCCTTCCAATCAGCTTCCCCTTGGTCTTGTGCCACTTCAACCTTTTACCAATGACCAGGAAAAAAAGCAGAAAGCCCTGATCGAGTCTGCAGACACCACAAAGACTGGGGAGCTGATGAGGAATGGACACACTGCAGAGGGAGCAGCGTGGTGGTCTTGGTAAGCTTGGCTGGAAAAAGAAAATGTAGTGCAATGAGACCTGGGCAGATGCAAGAGCCCCAGCAACTGCAGGGATCCAGTGGGGATCTGGCGGGGATCAGGCAGGGATCTAGCAGTCCACTCCACCTGCAGCCTCCCCCGCTGCTGCCCGTAGGGAAGCCCAGGTTAGATGCCACCAGACTCGGACATCGCCATCCTGGTCGCACTGTGATGGCTCTGCAAGGGCTTTGCTGGAAGGTATGAGCTATGTTAAACAGCAGGCACCATGTTCTCCATGCCAGGTACCCTAAGTGCCCATGAATCTCATCTTCCCTTCTGCAATTCCCTTCCCGTCGGGGTTTCCTCTATCTGTATATCTAGAAGTGTATAGGAGTGAATGAGAAGTATTAATTTGAGCAAATGCAGCAGAGGCAACAGGCCATGCATCAACAGGTCAGACACAAAGAGCAGGCTCCAAAAATAACCAGGAATTAGGGCCCACTGCCTTGAAGAAGTTTGTTACTTAAATCAATAAAGGCGTAAGATGTTTTATTTGGACCCTAAATATAAAAAAGGCTGCTGTGCCGACATAATATATGACTCCCAAAAATATGCATTTTAGGGAATTGCACCTAAAGAAGGTGTGTTTGAGTGATTTTTCACCTGAAGAATCTGAACTGGACACCAACCATCCAGCGTAGGATAACCACAATGTGTCACAATTGTGATGCTGAAGGACTTTCCTCCTGCCCACCTCCACACAAAGCCCTCAGCTGGTGTGCAGGCGGAAAAATGCTTCAGTTCCCTGGGCTACGCCTTCCTTAACTGCTGTGCGAGTTACTGCCTGGCGGCGATAACGCACGGTGGGATGGCTGGGGGATCCAAAACTCCAGGTCAGCGGTTATCCAAGGCCACGTGAGGAGTTCATAATGGTAATTGTCTGCTTGGAGCTTGGTAATTAGCAGATGAGCAGGTATCAGCTTCAGCTAACGGTCTTCATTCTTTCACGGTGACTGATCTCCCTGCTTTGTTTCAGAGCTCCCCATCCATGAGCTGGGCTGAAGCGCCGAGGTCTTGGAGCAGAAGATGGCACAAAGAGGGAGGGCAGCAGGGAGAACACCACAATATCCACCAAAATCCTGAGAAACTGGAGAAAGAGGGAGCAAAGAGGGACGAGTGGCAGCTATGACACTCGGGCAGGAATAACCTTAACACACAATGGAAAAACAGCAACGGGTGCGTAGAACAGGATACAAGGGAGCTGTGAGTCAGGCTGCTGTTAAAAAAATAAGAAGAAAAAGAAAGCAAACATCCTGCTGAGATGTCTAAATAAGAACAGCTTTCTCAAGGTGTGCTACTGCTGTGTGCAAGCCCCGGAGAAGCTTTGTTTGAAGGCTGCGACCAGCTGCGGGCACACTACAACAGGACAGGGCAATGCAGAGAGCCCCAAGACACAGATCTGGTGGACACAACCCGACACCTGGATGGTTTAGCCCTAAAGTGAAGAGTGAGGGGATATGCTAAGTCTTTGAGAGGAGAAGAAAGCGTTCTCCAAATCCTGGGTGATAAGACCAAGGAAAGGAGGGGGTAGAGGGATGAAATGGGAGCTGACGCCCCCCTGGACAGAGAAGGAGAACGTTTTGAGGCTCCCCAGCACGCAGGGCTGGAAGGGGCCCCGTGGCCTTCTCCCACTGCCAGCTCTGCGTTTTGGTTCATCGCTCCACCATTTTCACATCCTTGTTGCTATTTTTGTTCTTCAGATAGCCGTTGATCGTTTCCATGTTTTCGTTCAGCTGCGAAAGCACATCCTCCACAGCTCCAAAACATCAGCCCTGCTGCGAGCCCCACGAGGAAAGGCTGGCACAGCTACACGGGCACGTTTGGCCCAGGCTCCAGCAGGAAAGGAAAGCTGCTCAGCATGAGGAAGCAGGTCCCAGACACCACCGTGGTTCCCAGCCCTTCTTTTTGGTTTTAATTTGCTTGATATTGGCTTAGCGTGTGGCCACCCACTGGCCTGCAGAATAGCGCGGGCAGAGGACTAGATTAAACCAAAATGTTCCTGCTCAGACTCCTGTCATGTGAGTCGCAAACTGGTGACTTTCAGCTTGGAAAAAGCAGCCCCCAGCCGGCTCAGGGCCACAGTCGGGGCACAGCTGGGACTCAGAGCATCCCACGCTCCCTGGCCCCCCATGTGGTGCCCAGGCGAGCATCTGTGTGGAGGGTGGTCAGGAACACCCAGCGGCTGGAAGAGTCTGACGGCTGGCTGCCTCCACGCAGACCAGAGACACCCACCAGGATAAAAGCACCCACATCCCCTCCCAGGGATGAAACATAATCAGGAGCTGTGCATCCCGCAGCTCCCACCTGGCGACCGAGGTAGGGTGTCAGAGCTGGGTGCCAGAGCTGAAAACCCCGCTACAGATCCCGGTTCATCTCTGCAGGGCCACGAAGAGCAGGGATATTTCAAAATGATGTTTTTGCGTTAGCTCCCATAGCAAGAGGCAGTTCTGCTTGGGGAGGCAGCCCTGCACCCTCCTGCTGCCTGTGAGGGTGCAGACATCCCCTGTAAGATGCAGACATCCCATTACAAAGGCAGCAGCTGCACAGGAATGCCTGACCAATACGGCTTTCATCTTGTTTTCATTTTTGTGCTCTCAAAGGTTAACTTCAGAGCCGGGGCTAAAACGGGAGCTCATTTGCTCAGAGCCACACGCAGACATCAGTCCCTTCCTCGCACATTCCTCACGCTGCCTTTAACCTTGCCCTGAAGGATCTGTTCCTGCAGAGCCGCGAGCGCCAGATCAAGGCGGCTATCAGCAAGGCCGCGGCTCCGTGCTCGTGCCCCAGCCGCTGCCATTTGGTGCAGGCCAGACAACACAGAGCGTCCCTGGGACGTGGCTCAGGCCACCCCCAGGAAGACAAAGCCAGCTCCCCAAGTGCTGTCATTTTCCTTGTGGCTTTCCAGCGTGGTTTTCCTTGTCCTTTTCCATGGACAGCATGCTGCCGTGTGCGCTGCAGGCTGGCAGCCCTGCGTACGTACCAGCACCACCTCCGCAGGATCACTGACACGAGGGCAGCGCTTAGATGCTGGGGGAGAAGTCGCAGCGGGGCCGTGCCAGGCGCAGGCACCAGCTGGGTGGAAATGAAAGCATGCCCTTCTGGGAGAAGCTGAGATGTTCACATATTATTCAAAAATGCTTCCAAAACACCAAGTAATTCGTATTTAATGATGTCTGATTGTTGTCAAGGGTAAAAGATGAAAGGTTATACAGGAAAATAGATCCTCTTGCCCCCGCCCAAAACTACAGGTACAATGGGGAGGGAAGTTCTCCTAGGCCTCATCTCCCTCAGAGGTCTCCAGACTTTCAGAACATTGAGGCAACTTCTACAGCCTCATGCTGAGACAGGTAGCTCCTTCAGCAGCACCCTGACTGCCGAGCACTGTGACACACTGACCAGGCCCTGCTGTGTTGCCACCACCTGAGGGACACGCACCCCTGCCAGGCCGACCCAGCCACTCCAGCCCTATGGGCTGTACTTCTCACCTCAAGCTCTGCTCCGTCACCACTCATCCAGGGCAGGGCAGCCTCAGTGCCTGCTGGACAGAAGTACAGCGGATGGGGAACTGAGTTTCTTTTCAGCCTTTCCCATGGCATGTTTCCAGCGGGCATGGTACGTAGCGGGGTACCCTTTGGGGAGCACGGGGGGCTCACCCCCAGCCTGTGCCCTCACCCTGGGGGCCGGGAGGGAGCCGCCGAGCTGTCCCACCACCATCTGCAGGACCCACCAGGGAACCTACGCCAAGTGAATCGGGTGGTGTGTGTGAATTACCCCCCTCCTCCGTCCTGTTCCTGCTGTTCCTTCAGGTCGAGTTGTGTAACGCGGGCAGCTTTTCCCAGTTCTCACCGCACATCCCTTCCAAGCGAGCGTATTAGCTGGAGGATTAGGTCTCCCCTGTGTCAGACCCCAGGGAAGGACTGGGAGTTCATCCAAGGTCCAGGCCTTTGTTTGGTTTGCACATTGTGCAAAGGGTCAATACTTCTGAGGGCCTTTATACGTAGCCTAAATCATAGCAAATTAATAGGATTTTGTACAGGAATGAGTAGGAGTTGCTTTCTACTCTTATTTATTTGGACTAGCGCCGATAAGAGCCCGGGGATTTTCCAGACAGCACAGTCTCTGCTCAGATTTCTGCAAACAAGCCCATGCAGACAGACAGACAGCATCGGAGGGGAACAATCACCAAGCAGGATTCATTATGGTCACCTCTTATCCACGCCACGTTAGCATTCGGCACTCCAGGCTGCGGGATGAAAACAGACTGCCTCGAGTATGAAAATAAAAGCATATTAGCCTGCACTTGAAAGAAAAACAAAGGAGCGCTTTAAGCAGCTCTGCCTTGACCCCGGGAGCTCTCTGGCTGCATGGAGGCTGGGGTGGGACCAAAAAACCCCTCCAGCTGCCAGGGCTTCACAGACACAACTTTACGAGGAGCTACCGCTCAAGCACTTGGTACAGACACCAAGGTCCTGCCAAGCAGTGGTCAACGCAGTGGTTTGGTGAGGTTTCCATGAGGGTTACACTAGGACTGTTTAATCGATGAATAGTGCTGGTACCACATTTTTCTTGTCTGTTTTCCTGCCTGGGGATGAGTGTCAAAAAAAAAAAAAAAAAAAAAGAGAAAGAAAACCACCTCTTTTTACTGCACAAATACAGGAACCCCAGCTGGTTAAGTCTCCCGCTCTGAACCAAAGCACCACAGGGAGGCCCACAGAAAGCAGTTTCCTGATGTAAAGAAATACTTAAAGTTTTGTCTCAAACCTCCATCTTTGTTCTACTTCAGTTCTTTGGGAAGGAAAAAATTCTGCCCCCAGCTTCTCAGACGTCCGTACATCCCTATCAGTCAAACAGGGACAGCTATGAATTGCTGGGATTACTGGGTACTTGTCATACTAGAGAGATAAAGGAATTCCATTTTACGGTCCCCCCCACCCAAAATTAGCCATGAGTGCACTGCGTAAGTTACAGTTTGAGTTATCACACAGAGATGAAACTGAAGTTTGTGTCTGATTTCTGTATTAGTAAAGACCAAAAGCGAGCCCTCAGGAGTCACAAACTCCCAAAATTCTACACCTAGCAGAGAGCTCCTAGTGTAAAGCTGAGCTTCTGGCTCCATCTGCTGCCAGAAAGATGGAAAAGATGAGAAAGTGAACAAGAAACTGCCAAAAAAAAAAAAAAAGATTCAACTACAGCCTCTCTTCTGCTTAACTGATCCACTAACACTGCTGTTGAAAGGCAAACAAAACAAAGGTTGCTTCATCATGGAAATTTCTAACAGGTTCAAGATGTGCAGTTCTTTGCCAGGTCAAGACTGATAGGCATTTGAGGCCTTTTAAGAAAGTAATCTATTTGGGTAATTTTTGACTTTAAGACATACTGTTTGAGTGCATAAATTCAGGTTTTTGCAGCTGTAAAGAATCCCAGACAAAGGACAATGCCATAAGCATGGCTCCCAAGATTGCCAGCAGGAAAGAAAAAAAACTAAAGGAAGCTCGCAGTGTATGCTTCCCAATCTCCCCACTTCTCCGTGTTGCTCCTGCCTTTCACCGTTTCACGTGGTGCCTTTAAATCTTAGTTTACATTTACCCATAAACAAAGATTTATTTTTCTGTCAGAATACATATTCCGTGATTTCATGCCAAGAGAAAGGTCCATGTTTTTTGGCAAAGAGCACTGGCATATAGCACAATTCGGCATTGTTTTTGCAAACAAAGCTTCCAGTGAAGTCAATGGCAGCTTTGGGTACACAAGGAATGCTGCTTTGGCTCTTGGGTGCTTAGATTACCTCCCCGTGTTTGCACAGCACTCAGTGCAGAGTCCCTACTCATTTAGAAAAGCATTTCATATGCCATACCTAACACAAAGAAACATCAGAATACGTGCAGGCACTATAATGGAGACAGATTAAGCCTTTAGAGCCAAACGCTTAAAGCGACATCTTGTAAATACACACATACCTCCAGAAAATTTTATTGCTGCATAGCTCCTGCTAAAGGAACGGCCACCATTTAGCTAGGCAATTTGTGTTAAACATACAGATCTCTTTCAAATATCATTTTAAATATAAATATCAATTACAACAGCAGAAAGCATCACCAAAGAAGTGTCATTGCCACACCACCTTCCCTATCAAGATGCATCTCTATCTCTACAAGAGAAGAAAAGTACTTGAAGAGTACTGGGAAGACATCAAAAGGGCATTCTCCGGGCTTGCTTTTCTCACCTCTTCACTTCCTATAAAGTTAGGATGCAAAAAACAAACTCAATGTTTTATGAAATGTCTTACATATTTTCTTTGCACATTTCAGAGTATACATTACACTAATTTGTAAATGATTTCCACTTCGGCATCCTTCAAATAAAACTTTGTTCAGGAGCAGCGCTTGGCAGAGCTATAGTACACTTGAGCAACAAAAGTAGAACAAGCACAAACACGAAAGCACCGAATTTCTGGCACTGAGCTGTTAGAGGCACTTTAGTTGTCTACATTTTTTTGGTAATAAAAGCCCTGAAGAAAATTTCCAAAGCTAATTAAAATCCAAGACAGCAAAACCAGAGACTGATTTACAAGCCCATTAGTTATATGAGCAGCTATATTTGAGCTTGAGAGATTTAAGACATGTCACTGAAATCTAGCAAGCATGAACTGGGATTTGGCCAGAAGACAGACAAAAAGACACTTTCCATGATACAGTAAGCCCTTATTTTGCCCCCTCTTTCTCAAAACACACGCTACATATCAACGGCAGACAATCTTTCTAATAGGCTATAATCTTGCTCCCTTACACACTGGAAGAGGAGCTTGGACATTTCCTTTGGCCATTCCAGCTCTTCCTGTTATCTCACTGGTGAGATGACTTTTATTGTTGTTGAAGGTTGACTGGTGGCAGGGTCAATGTCTGGGAAGAGAAGCCCTGGGTTCCTGTCTTCACTCCCAAAACAATGTACCTAGTTCTGTTCTTGATCTGACATTGAACGGTAATTAAACCCAACAACCACAAACCCCCCGTGTGCTTTAGCTCTCAGGATGCAGTCACCCACCCTTGCTGTGCTTCTGGCTCCATTAAGCTCCCACTGCTTTGCACCCAGCAGCGTTTCATAAGCACGAGCAGAGTTTGCCTCACCCCCTGGAAGGGCAGACAGTGACAAATGCACTTGTGTACAACATGGGACTCGCTCTCTGTTCAGAGCTGCTTTGTGGAAGCACATCCTGGCCACCACGTCAATGTAAAAGGCAAGAACCACTCGCCATTGTATTTTGCAAGTACCCCTATCCACCCAAAACATGTATTTAGGCTCTAAACATAACTACTGGCTGTGGGGACTTCACCTTCCTTAACTCTGCTCCTGAATTTCTGAGCTGCTTAGGCAGGCACTATACACCTACCTTCCTCACACGGGTAGTTGTGGCTCTGGGAACAATTGAGGGCAACTTTCAGGTTAAAAAGGAAAAATCCGTAATTACTCAGTCATTAAATAAGTGTAGTTTAAGATGACAGTTTTTGACTTGTCCTCAGAAAGGCTTTACATACCTCAGTTTTCATAAGCTTGTCAAGGAAGTGAGATTCAGGAAGCAACCATGGGATGAATAAAAAGTCCAGAAATCAGTCAGCAATGATCTGCTGCATAAACAGAAAAAAAGTCATGTCCTGAGCAGACTTGGCCTAGTTAGTCTGCAACTGGAAAGTGGGCTGGACAACAAGATTAGAGCTGAAATTGGATAACAAAGCCAGAAAAACCTTCTGAGTAAGAGAGGATGAAAGACAATAAACCAGAACAAAATGTTACATGCAGGTTATTCTTGCTTGTTACACAAACAAAGTGAGGACAAACAGGTTCAAAGCTGTTCTTCAAAACAGCTCACACAAAAGGGAGTCTGGAAGCACAAGCTGAGAGATAAAAATATGCCACTGCAAGAAAACCCAAACGACAATGCTTAGGCATAAAGTGCAGTACAGCATACAGCGACACAACCAAGTCTAGCTCTGCTCAGCATCCAGGGCATGGTGGAGCAGTGAATCACAGGAGAGCAAGAATGGTGAAGGGGAACATTACCTCGCAGGAAAGTAACAGAATCTTACCTAGAGAAGGAGAAACCACTGAAACAGGAATGATAACGACCTTTACACATGTTAAAGACTGTTGTACAGAAGGAAAGTAACCTGTTCTGTGGCCCTGATGGACTGTCTAAATGGGCAGCAAGAGAGACACAGACAATACGGTAGGAAACTTGCTAACTGTGAGGACAAGGAAGCACTGAAACACATAAAGGAGTCTTCTGCCCTAGAGCCCTTTCAGGCAATTATGCAAACAGTGGCGTAACTGGGGCAGGGGAATGGACCTGATCATGGATCATGTTCTTGGCTCCTGCCAGCCCTACTGCTCTATGAAGGTAAATTTTTTTTGGCTGTTAAGGATTTTGGAGGGTTTACCTTTTGGAAAGGACTCCAGCAATGATGTTTACATTACAGTCTCTTTCAGTTACTTCACCTTTCCAGTTAGATTGCATAAGCGCAGCCTGCAGCAACGCCAGCCTTCCTAGGCAACGCCTTTCTGCATTTAATTCCTATTCCTGAGGCTAACAGTCACGGTGACACACTACCCCTTGCACAAATGAGAGAGACCTTTCCAACTTGAATCACTCCTACTTCATCCATGGCAGATGATTATGTATTTTGTCTGAAACCAAGCAAGGTACACACCTGTGTAAGGCACTCACTGGGATCCTGAAGGGCAGATTGGTTCATTTCTATGAACTGCGTTGCCTTTCAAGCACCACAGGTTAGTTACCATTTCCAGTTATGAACACGGGACTACATTAAACCCCTGTGCATGGCAAAGGGAGCATTTTGCTTTAACAGTGATTCATCAGGATTTAGCCTCAGCTAAAACCAGTTCCGTTAGTTAATACTCACGAAAAAACCAACAACCTAGTGCAAGAATAGTAGCCAACTCCACAACTGCATGCGTAATTGGGTATCTAAAGGCACAGAAGTGCAGAAGCACTCATCCTGGGGAAAAAAAAAAAGGACAGCAAGAGCTGCCATATAAAGACAGACAGAAACACAGAGACTGCTGTGGCTCTTGACAGCGGTGACTGCAAGTTTTCGTGGGGCTCACTCTTTTTCAGTACACTGTGGATTTAAATTGCACATTAACTTTTTTTTTTAAAGCAAGGCATGTTTTAATAAAAACATCCAGATCATAGGAAGTTTTGTAACAGTAAAAACAGATCTGTATACTCAGATCTATTTTACAAGATTGCAAAGCCAAACACCGGGACCAGTCTTGAGAACAGCAACTCTAGTTATAAAACCAAAATGCTTTACACAGAGAACGCAGCCTGATGCTTGTCAAGATCACCGGCACAACACCCAGTTTGTGAAATCTTCAGCACTGTTTTTTCTAGCTATAAATGAGAAACAGAGATTCTACCATAATGGCAAGTGCTTCCCCGCTACAAACATCTCACCAAGAGACAAAAATACCAGATGTGATGTCTGGGAGAGTTCTGAGAGCTCAAGACCACCCTTACTAATATATATATGTTATACTCTAAACTTTGGCCAAGACTTTCAGTAATTAAGCAGATTTCTACAGACATGCCCCCTCAAACATTCTGACTCAACAGTTTGCTAAGTTCCGACTAGATGAACAGAACCTCATCACTTCATCTCCAAGCATTCCAAGATTGGAAGCTCTTGAAAATCATTATTAAATTATAATGGCTCTGAAGAAAATAAAAGACATAGCATTTTTTGTTGTTTTTTTTTTTTTGCCCTTTTTTTTTTTTTTTTTAAAGACTTATGTCCTCTTAGATAAAAGGAATTAAAGATGCTTGCTTCACGTGCAGGCCTTCATCGCACGTATAACAACACACCAGCTTGGGTCAGTCAGCAGATACACTTTAAAAGCCACGTTTTCAGAAAGACAGAATGGTCTTATGAATTATTTCGATGCACTCTCGGATTTCATCCTCCTTAATCACCAGAGGCGGTGCCAGCCGGATGATATCACCATGCGTAGGTTTGGCAAGAAGTCCGTTATCACGAAGCCGCAGACACACCTTCCAGGCGTCGTAGTCTGCAATTAAAGGAAAGACACTTACACTGTGGCAGAGAAAGTGGCACAGTCGCAGCACGTGAAATGAGGAGCCAAGCCAGACTGTAAACTGCTTGCCATCTAGTAGTGAGAAAAATCAAGTATCATGTGCTCATTCTCACAAATGAAGTGGTGACATCGGAGCAGCTCTCCAGAATTTGCAGTGAATATTTAGGACTGCTGCAAAACCTGAGCTTTGCTCTTTCACAGATGAGATATCCGTCTATGTGCAGCAGTAGATTAAAAGAAAATTAGAAGAAGCGGAAGCCTGCAAGAGGCAGGTAAGAGAAAGAAAGTCTGGGTAGGACTTCAGACAAGGTTACTTTTATGCCTGGATTTTTGTGCATCATGTGTGTATCTTACGAAATTATAACCCTTCTCTTGCAGCACTTTGTCACTTAGTATATTGGTGACAAAAAATAACTGTCTGCTCCGGCTTTTAAACCATTTTCTGGTGTACTTCAATGTGTTAATCCCTAGAAACTTGTTCCCAATCATTAACTCTTTCCTTCCTTATGCCTGCCAGTATTCATCTAATTATCCTGGAACAAACAACCTCAGCCAAACTTTCCAGTCTGACAGAAACTAGCTTTCCAGACAGGGCCAGTTATCTCCAGGTGAACAGACAAAGGGGCATTTGTGGGGAGCTAAGTTCACCATCAGGTTTGAACATTATCCAGTCATAAAATAATTTATGTTGTTAAAAAAAAGTTTAGACTGAGATAGTAAAAGCCTCCTACTTTTAATAGCACACGGTCACTCAAATAAATTTACAGACACTACTACAGTGCCGAGATCAGAACCCAAACAAGATGACTGTAAGCTACGCCCCTACTCCACACAGACACTTGCAATTTCAACTTGAAAATTATTTGTCATGCTACGACTGCAGTTGATTATATTTCCTTACCTTTGGTTTCCCGGATTACAATTGCATTGAGAAGTCCTTTTCCTCTGACACAAGTAACAATATCAGACGGTGTCTTCATGAGCTCATTTCGTAATATGTTACCCATTATTTCTGCATTTTTAGCCAAGTCTTCCTCTTCAATTACCTAAAGGAAGGTTAGATCTACAGTCAACTGAAGGTCACAGCATTTGTTTTAGTTGTCTACTCCAGCATGGCACACAATGACATTACAATTGCTGAGATACAAAAGCTGATCCATCCAAGGTGTCAGTGCAAACGTAGCACATCCAAGCCAGTTAACATTAAGCCTTCACTCGTTTGTGTTTACAAGAAACATAAATCTCTAAACTGTTTTCCATTTGTTTTTTTTTTTTTTTCCTCCCCAAGTAAAAGATAAAATTCTAAAGACTCTTAATCTGTGAGCTTGCCCAAGTCCATGTATCAGGCAATGATGAGGCTTTTTGAGTGACTTCCTTAAATGTTGTGAATTATGCAGTTACAGAACGTTTAAAATATGGTATCTGGACAAGATGTTTTACTAGCTTTTGTTTGAGCTCCAGTGGCATGTGTGTTATCAAGCTCACAGAGCAGCAAACTCTTAAATATGGCGTAGAAAAATACTCCATTTTTAAAATGACTCAGTGAAATTAGTAAAATCACTCTACTGAATTTAAGTAAGTACCTTAAACCTTGTTCTAGATAATGGCTTAAATGGCAGAATAAAATTTAAGACAATAAAATACAAAGAAATTAGGGGACATTTTCAGCTAACAATTTAGGATTTGTTTTGTGATCTTAAAACTAAAAGAGGATAGATTTAGGTTAGACATTAGGAAGAAATTCTTCACTGTAAGGGTACTGAGGCACTGGAACAGGTTGCCCAGAGAAGTTGTGGATGCCCCATCCCTGAAAATGTTAAAGGCCAGGCTGGATGGGGCCTGGGCCAACCTGATCTAGTGGGAGATGTCCCTGCCCATGGCAGGGGGTTGGATTTAGATGATCTTTAACGTCCCTTCCAACCCAAGCCATTCTATGATATTAATTTATATGCAAATATTTAACTACTACCAATTTTTCATTCTTACTTAAAGATAAATTCCTATTTGTAGCATAATCAATAATGTTACTTATTTAAGTGAAGATAATGTCAGTGTGACACACTTTTTTCTTTAGAATCTAAATCTTTATTGAAACACACAAACCTCCAGTGCTGCCATTGCAACACGACAGGCTAATGGATTTCCTCCATATGTAGATCCATGTTCACCAGGCTTAATGGTCAGCATAACTTCATCATCACACAGCACTGCGGAGACCTAGAATGGAAAGGTCAGCTAACTCGTTTGCCTACATAATTTAGAACAGTAAACTTAAATCTCTCTGAAGTAAACTCTTCCTCAGGGCTCAGGAAAGGGTGCTTTTCATCCCACGGCAGTTAAGTTACGTTTACATTCCTAGCTCTGTACAGAAGAGGACACGTGACAATCACGTAACAGCTTAATCCCCTTAGATACACTCCGCTATACTGGTAATATACAGCAGCTAACTACAGCTGAGAGGCATTTCTCCAAAATGAATATTATTTCAAGAGTTTAAGTTTCATAACTCTGCTTAACAACTCAAAAACCAGCCAAAACAGTTCAAGGCAGGTTGCATCTTCCAGCCTAATCAGCAGAAATGTATGTCACTCCAGGAGGATAAACCCAGTCATGTGGGCATGACAAACAAGTGAACTAAGGCCAGTTGTTCAGAAAAATGCTTTTAATAGATGATGTTTTAGCACACATTATTTTTTTCCCATTTTACAAAGTTAATCAGAAATTCATTAAAGCAAGACTGCGATGAAATACTGTTCAGAGACTGTATAAGAAACTCACCAGTGATTCCAGAATGAAAGACTGACCACCGGACACTTACTTTTCTGATATTATCAAACTGAAGTAAACAGAGATACACCAAATCGATTCAATTAATTGACAAGGACCAAAACACCTACAAATTCCCAGTCTAAGAAGATGACTTCTAATGATGTGCCACACTAAGAATTCAAGTATCAACACAGTAAGTTCAGTATACTCTAGCCATTTCAGCTATACATGTAACTATGTATTCCATAATTTTATTTATCACTCACAGGCTCTACTATCTGGGTCACAAATTACAGTTAATCTTGTAAACACCAATTTCCAAGCACAACAAGCATCAAATTTGTCTTCCAACTAGTAGACTTTCAGTGCTAATTACTTAAAAAATGGTTAGTCAACTACTTGATTTTTTATTGTTGTTGTTACTCACAGGATATACGCCACCAGAAAGGGCCTTTCCAAGAAGAATTATATCAGGTCTCACATTTTCATGGTCAACAGCTAGCATTTTTCCTGTTCTGGCTAAGCCCGTCTGTATTTCATCGGCAATAAACAGAACCTGTATAGAGATAAAAAGAAAAAACACACACGTTACAGAAAATGACTGTTCACTCCCATTCCTACTTCAGTTCAAACAGCGCAGCAGAGTTGCACGCGGTGAAAGACCTTCCAGCTGTATTGCACTATGTGCGCTTCTTTAAGACACACAAATTCTGTGAAATGTCAAACTAACAAAAAGTAAACGTACTGTCCTACTTCTCTCTGACATCTTTAACAAAGATTCTCTGCTACATAAGGAATACTCCACATAGACTTGGTCCCTGTTCATACGGAATTTATTCACACTACAACAGCAAGTGAGATTTCCAAAAAGTTAGGATAAGTCCATCTTTTACTCCAAGTGCATTGTTTGGAAACTGACCTTTGAAAAAGCTTCTGAAAAATGCCATTTTAGCAACTCTGCTGGTCTCAGTCTGATGCCTCGGTGTCTACGCAACTCTGAGAGCCTACATGCAAGTTTTTGATCTCATTTTCCTAAGCTGCATTACTGTCACGTGCTAGAATTCACAGAGTATCTACTACTTTTTCTATGAGGTAAGCATCACAGTAATAATGAAGGCAACTTCTTTACTTGTATGTCAATAGCTTCCTCTCAGGTTTGGAATAATTTATGGGTAACATTTTCAAATTAAGAATCAGAATTCTATTAGAACAAAGTGTTGATTTTCAAATCAGACAGGATCCATAGGAATAAAAAGCCATGAACCAATAAAACTTTTGTTGTTTTCCTTACATTTACAAAGGACACGGCCTAGACCTGTAGAAGAGCCTGACCAAGCTGATGCTGAAATAAGGGAAGGCAGCCTGCTTATGAGCATTAGCAGTACGCAACGACAACAGAAGGGCACAGATATATATAAATACACCTTCCCACCCGTACAGAGATGCTGAATGCAAGTCTAATTCAACATCATAAGTATTTGACCATTTTCTTTAGTGTTCCGTCCTGTCATCCATTACTGTTATTAACTCTCCATAGTGCTCATACATTCCAGCAATGAGGTCCTTAACAGCCAGGGTAGAACCACCACAGTAACTGGCTTGTGGCTCAAGAAATTTGTGAAAAAGAAATGTAGAGTTCAATTAAAATAAATGCAGTTTTAAAAACTTCCATTAGAAGCTTATACTGGTGACAGCAGTAAGAAACAGAGAAAAGCGAGCACTGCTACAACATACTCCCTGGTAAGGACGTAGGAAGTTTAAGTATCCCTACCCTAATCCACTGAAAGAAAGAAATTATTAAACAGCATTTGAAGTCCAATATCTTGCATGTGAGAATAACCTTACAAGACATACCAGGAGACACAGTGTGTGATTTTAAGCCACCTTGTTATAACAAATTCCTTACATTGTGCTTTGTGCAGAGGTCCCGCACTCCCGTGAGATAACCTTTGTCAGGAACAACCACGCCTGCTTCACCTTGAATTGGTTCAACCATGAAAGCGGCTACGTTGGGATCTTGAAGTGCCCGCTGTAAATATGATGTGCACAGAAAGAGAAAAACTTGTACTCAGGTCACATTTACAAAATACGGAGAGAACACACACAAGCACAACCTAGCTGTCACTCTGTTTTCAATCCTAAATGCAGGTAATGGTATTCATGTCAGGCAGTTATCTCCCAGTGCCATTTCACTTCCAACACAGAAGCCTATGTCACTGCTTGCCTCTAAAGATCAGTTGGTGTGCTCGCTCGGGGAATTACGAACCTTAAAAACTGCAAAGCCAGACAGGCAGATTATCGGATCAGTTCATAAATTACCTCAGAAATATACTCAGTTTTGCATTACCCCATACAAGACAAACAATTGCTCAAGGCTTCCCCCAGTTCACCTCAAGCAAAAAGGAATGCAGGCTCTCTAGTACAAAGCTGTCATCTTAAAGCAAAGTCCACAGCTACATTCTTGCACTATCAAGCTCTGGAAGGTTTACAAGTCTACAAGACTCAAAAGATACTAAAATTCCCAGCACAAAATTTACTACAGCTTTCCTTAATACTGCCCCGTAAACAGAATAAATTCAGCTTTTAGTCTGATGGACACGGATGTGGGTTCTAGGCCTCCAGAGCGCATTCAAAGCCTCAGTAAAGTTGGCTGAAAGCCAGTAAATACTTACTGGAGCTTTCACAATGAACAGCCTTACTTAGGTTCAAAGCTGATTTAGCTACTCCACAAAGCAACTCTAACACACAGAGAGACCTTAGCTTCCCTTAAACAAACTCCTAGGAGGCAGGCATCTCTGTCCCATAAGCCTCCACAGATGGCTCGTTGTACTAAGCAGGCACAGCAGACACGGAGGACTGACTTGTCACTCATGGAGATGATGTATGCAGATGATGGAAAAGTGGTGATGCCAATGTTCCTACTGCCTCAGTACCGTTTGTGGTTAGCTGGCACCCTCCTGCCTTCCAGGTCCCAAATCCAGTTACCCTATGGCTGCTATCAAGCACCGTCTACCCTCCAGTACATAAACCCAGACTATGAGTGTGGGAAGTTTAAATCGAGGTCAACACTCCCCAACAACTTGACAGTGCAGAATCAGTAGCATTTCAGTAATTTGAGTGAATTGCCAGCCTAGCATGTTTTTAAGGATGCTAGGAAGCTCGCAAGACTGGTATGCAACTGCAGTGAACTCTAGTTATCCAGTCATTGGAGAATCCTTAGCATTTCTGAGAAAAGTAAGTCAAGGTATTAGCTTCAGAATCCACGTCCAACTTTAAAATGTATTTTACTTTATGCATGTGTAACATGAATCCCCTTGCAGTTTATTTGCTGTTCTTTATTTACACCTGAAACATCTTAGCAACGAGGGAAATGAAACAGATCTTGCTGTTTTCCTTTTACCTCCTAAAGTAAACTGAAAATCAAAACCAAAGGAGAATTTACACACATTACCTGCAGGTAATCATAACATATGTATCTAGACATATATAAGAAATACATATTTCTTAACGCATATGTTTGAAATGACAAGCTTCTGCTTTTCCTGCCTTGCTAAGAGACACAGTAAAATGATTCCAAATACCTCAAGAGCTGGTAGGTCATTGTATGGGATCACTTCGAAACCTGGCATAAAGGGTCCAAATCCATCGTAACTGGATGGGTCTGTAGAACTGGAGATAGCAGACATCGTTCTGCCCCAGAAGTTGCCAGCTAAAAAAAAATTTAATTATATATATGTCTTGCTAACATCTCATTGACAAAATTATGATGCATTTTCACCTAAGATAACTGACAGAGATTCATTACAAAACTAAGAGCCAGAACAGTTTGTAGGACATCATATTTTTCGACCTGTTAATGAATTTTAAGAGTTGTCTAACATTAGCATCCTTCCAGCAATTGTTAGCAGTTTACATTGATGCCTTAAATACATCAGGTTGCTCTATCGAAAGCATGCTGGAAAAACAAACGAATATTACGACATGACCTGGCAAGTATACAAAATAACTTCCATGAACTCTTGTCAGTAGTCTGAAAGTAGTAGCCTAGAAGTCTAAGGAAGATGTGCAGGTTTTACATAAATAGTACTCATCAAATACAGAAAGAAACTACCATCCAGAATTTAAGTCCTAGAAATAAAGCTGCCAGTGAGCCTAAAAGATACATTTCTGTGTAGTTCAAAGTTCCAGGAAAAGCTGTTTGTACTTTTAAAAACACTCTGACTTTGCACTATTTCATATAGAAACGCGAGTTAAAATGGTTGGGAACCAACTATCACCAAGACTATGAAAAATTGTTTTAGTATTTCCATTGAATCAACTTACTGTCACCTAATTGATAATTAGATGTCTGATAAGAATAAGGAAGATAAGAGTTCAAAACGTTCACAGCATTACAAGTCTCCCCCCACACACCAATTTCATCGGGACGTTCTCAGTCTGGAGGAAATCCTGAAGGCGGTTACTGACGTAGGCAGCTCTAGGTACTGCCTCCTCCTAGTCGCCAATAGGATCAGCACTACGCTGCTCACAACAGCGACGCTTCCTAGCAGAGCGACCCCTGCTATGCTCTGGGCAGTCACTTATCAAAGTGAGAAAGCACTTACTGAAAGTCGACTGACTAAAGAGCGAAATAAAATATATATATGGAAGAAAGGGAGAAATATATTTGTTTAAAGAATTCCCAGAAAAAGAAAAAAAAATCTAATCTAATTGGCCCTAGAAAATATAACTCGGTATTCAACTTTGAATCTCAGTTTATAAATGCAGTCTAATGACAATTTATGGTCCAGCTATGACATGCACCAGAAGTCAGAAACGGACTGCAGCTGCAGCAACCAACAAACAACAAGAGCAACAAATAAATAAATACATAAATAAATACATCACTTATTAATAAGCTTTATTCTGGGAAGTTGTATAAAATACAGAGCCATTGAAAAGCAGCAGAATCAACAAAAAACGCTTCACCTACAGCCAAAGAATACCAAATAGAAGTTATTTGAACTAGACCTAAGCAGTCATTTTTCAGCAAAGCACAGTAGCTTCTTCAGTGGTAGGCAACTTTTCCCTGTAACATAGCCAAGGAGAGCAGATGAAGGGAGAAAGCACACCTCTTAGATAATCAGGACCCCTTACCAATTTTAGCAAGATTGCTGTTACCTTTGTTGTATGACCAAGACTACAAAAAGGCTTTACTGGATTAAAGCCAGCTTCTGGAATACCTTAAAGAATGCAGAAGAGAAACACTGGTAGGGAGTGTTTAAGAAGGAAGGAGGTTATCCCAAATGTGGGATTTTTGAGAGGGGTCTCAACAGTTTAATTCAAACGAAAGGTATCACAAGAAAGAAGGAATAAAATGATACTGCACTTTAACACCCAGGCAGCAATTAAAAGAGTACGGAGGATGAATGCAGCTTCCATTTGACTTCAGGCAGCTATTAAGCAATATCTGACAACAAAAAGGGTTAAGTAGTACAAATAATGTCTACTTCATATATTCAACTGCTATTTATAAAGCTTTACAAACCACTTCATTAACAGTGATTTCCTTCCTTCAGTGAAAAAAAACAAAGCATTAAGAATACTGCAGTGTAATCACTACAGCTACAGGACGAGCGCTACAGCCAGTGTCTAGAGCTGCCTTCTTCCTCAATACCTCAACTCGTAACGTGCACGCAACGTACCTGCAAAAATAATTTTTGCTTTGTATTTCGGAATGCCTTTTACAACGTATGCCCACTTCCGAGCCAACTTACAGGCAGTTTCTCCAGCTTCCACTCCTAAAACATAAAGCAGCACCATTATCACATTTGTGCATCAGACAGGTCATCGATGCAGTAACAAGCGCATCAGTGCAGCACAAAACTGTTGACTCTACTAGAAAGAAATAAAGTGGAATTTTTTTTTTTCTTTTACCTGTATTCATTGGAAGAACTTTGTTATAATTGAACATTTTGGTGACAAACTCCTCATATTCACCGAGCACATCGTTGTAAAACGCTCTAGACGTAAGGGTCAGTTTTTCAGACTGAGCTTTCAGAGCACTCACAATCTTTGGATGACAGTGGCCTTGATTAACAGCGCTGTAAGCACTTAGAAAGTCAAAATACTTTCTGCCTTCAACATCCCACACGTAAATACCTAGAAAAACAAAAGTGTAGCAAATATATAAATGCAATCCAAAAAAAAGAGAATACTAAATAGTATAAGCTAAGAGTTGAAATGCAACCTAGTCAAACCTATGTTGTATTCTTGCTATCCTCTGGAGTACGCAGGTATATTCTCTTACAGGTAAGCCCACAAGAGGCACTCTGACTGGAAAATAAACAATTGATAAAGGTAGCAAAAGCAAAAAGATAGTACATTATAAGTAAGCGTTAATGAGGTATCAAGAAAAGAAGGATTTCCCATATACAGCTGCTCTGAACCATCGAGACGTAGCAACGAAGACACGCTCTTGATTCACTACGTTGACAGCCTTTCAGGACACGTTCATAGAGCCTACCCTGCAGAGCAGAAAATCCCCTTAAATATAGTTAAAAAATTTAAGTTAAGCCATAACACAGGAGCAGTACAAAAGGTTAAGTATGCACTTAAACAGGGAACCAATGCAGCTTTTCACGTTCACCTTAACACTGAAAATCTCCATACGAGGCAACAGAAGAAACAGAGCTGCCTGAAGGTTTCTTGCTGGGTTATTCTGAATTACGGAAATCATCAGAACTTAGCCCTTTATTTAAATAAATCATTTTATAGAGAGCACAATTGTATCAGGTGGCCTCCTAAGGCTGCATCATAAGGCCTCATCCAGAGCTATGGCCAGCAAATTAACTACCTTTACTTCATCAATTATCTCAATCTTCTCTGCTCCCAGCCCACCAAGAAAAGAGTTTTGAAACTGATTAGCTCAAAATCATTATGTACGCACATCCCATCGACAGCACCCAGGGCAACCAAAATAAAATACCTTTTCCCTTCTCCAGAGCAACAGGCAGTGGGTGGTAATTGTGAGCCCCATATTTAGCCTCGCGTTCAAATATGTAATCAGAGGACGGAGGCCCTTGAACTGTTTTTTTAGTAGCAACTGAGGTAGCAGAACTCAGCGAAGCATGAACACCTCGGCAGAGAACAGCGAGGCTCTGAGGGCGGGTGAGCTTGGAAAACATTGTTGACTTCAGGTATGCCGTGACAGATCTGAAAAAAAAAAAAAAGAAAAAAAAGGTTAATAATTAGCACTGACAGTACTTCTGAACAAATATATGACGCGATTAAAGTGCTTCTACTGCCAGGATTACAGGTTTCCCAACCGTTCTGCACTGCAATCGGGAAAGCTTGTACGAAGTATAAACGAATGCAGCACTGACTTCAACTAAGTTGTTTTTCTCCTATTTTAATGTACACTCCCAGTAATAGAACAAAAACCGCACGACTCAGCAAGCCTACGAGACAGTCCCGTAATTTTACCTATAAAAGTACTTTTTCTTCATGCCTTAAATTGCAACTAAAGTTATTATCACAAGCTACGTTTAGCAGAGCAGGGAAATGATAAGTTAAGTTTATCGAGCTTCTGGGGCTGCTGAAACGCCTTTCATCTGACGAAGACTTCCTTAAGAGAAATCTCAACACAGAATCAGAAAGTAAATAATATAATGCTGGAAAGAAACACCTGATCCAAATAATGTTTAGCTGATAATATCAGACTGATAAAGGACAGATTAGTTTTAACTGAGGTCAGCTTTACGAAGTAAAGTTAGTGGCTTTTTGTATAATCTGCATTCTTGATGTTAAAGCATATCCAGCTACGGATAAAGAACTCCTTGTTAACGGCATTTCAAGGCAATGAAAAAAAACACATGGAAAGTAATAGCTAATCAAGTATTAACTATCTTTATAACACCTTGTATTTTCTGAGGAAAAATCACTGATTTCCCCTGAATACATAATCTTGTACTGTTAACATCTACGGATAACCTGAGGGTAGAATTTCATGAAACATACTCAGGAAAAACGTTAGGAACTTGAACTTCCACTGCATTTTTCCCCCTTCCTGCTCTGTCAGAGCAACCACACAATTAAGCCTTCAAAAAGGAAGAAGAGAACCATGGTCTAATTCCCAGTAGTAGGTGGCATCTTTCAATTTAAATTCCATAAACATTTACCAAGGAGCATAATTAATATTCCTAGACTTATATGGCTAACATGTCTTTGGAAACAAACTTGTCAAGTCCATCAAAATGGAAGGCAGAACTCCAAGATCTGGTGAATCTTTTCAGGTTTGTATTTGACACTGAAATGTAAATTGTTCCCACAATTCTCTGATAATCCTCTACCATAATGTGGAAGCACTAAGAAGCACCTAATACACGATACAAGGACAGCATGAAGAGAATCCTTTGCAGGAAAGTTCTGTATCTTTTCATTCACGGGAAAGCACTAACCAGAAAGGCCCAGGATGTCTGTGAGAGCTGGAAGGAGCAAAGGATTATTCTACATACGACTCGTTCTTACTTAGAGAAGCGTAAGAGAAGGATGAGAGGACTGGGGACAGCAGAGAGCCAACGCAGAGACGCTCACTTTAGCGAGGCCAAGAGCTGTCAGAGCTGAAGATTCCAGTCTTGCACAACATCACACTTAGAAACTGACAAAAGGTATTGGCCCGCAATGAAGATGACAATGACAAGTGCTGTGATTATCAAGTGCAGCCTCCTTTGCAACAGACTGCTTAGCAAACCAAAGAGCTTTCTAAGGAACCTCAACACTGGCGCGCTACCTGACAGAAGTATACTGCAACACCTAAGCAAAAGATTCATATTAAATAGGAGAACACAGGGACAGTTTATGGGAAGAGACTGTTATTTCACGCTGCTTGCGGAGACAGATGTATTCTAAATTTATTTTGGTAAAGGACTGCACGCTGGATGAGTAACCTTAAACAGAGGCATTTTTTCCAGCAGATTCCTCGGATGTTATATTGTTGTTCCTCATTTCTAAGCAAAAAGCCAGAAAAACTATTTCCTGCAACTACCAAAATCAGCTGGGCCAGAGTCAGTAGTCTCTGTTCCAGCAGGAGATCAGCTGCTCCTCAGCCCTGGGCATTTTACCAACTCAGAGCTGTTAAGTATTGGCCATTTGTGTTAGTACTTTTCAAGACTGTCACCCAAAGATTTTACAAAAAAAAAAAAAAAGACAAATATATCTTCATAGAAGAAAAATTTTGACAGAGATTCGGATCTACCGCACCACTCAAAACCACAACTTGCTTAACCCCCTAAATGCCATTGGTCTGTGCCATCCTTCGCCCGACACACCTCCCTGGCAGGGCAGCTAATTCTATGATAAACTTTTCTATTTTGGGACATTCTCCATACAACCCTGAAATGAAAGCTGTAAAGGAATGAAACTCTTACCTGCCCCTCACCAGAGAGTTACCTTTCTGCACGGAGAGTTACAGACTACTCTTCCTTCAGGGTGGCAAATCTTAATTGGAAATCCCTACAAAGACTTCTCCCCCAGGAGGAGAAATGACCTGCAAGCTGTGGAAATGAGGCACATTATTTTAGCTGAGCACAGGGAGGGGGGTCACCCTGAGCAAGGCAGAGTGAAACCACAAATTCTTGTCGCATCTGGAGCTGAAAAGTGAGGAGAAGTCTGCTTCTGGCTATCAGCAAGGCGAGACGAGCAGCAATTTCAGGAAAAAGGCAGGGTGCAGTAGGGGGAAAAGCAGGAACTTGTTGCGGGGCTGCGAGGAAGAGAAGCGCGGCAGCGCTGGGGGCAGAAGGCAGGCGTTCCAGCAAGCGGGGAGGTGTTGCATCAGAAATTGAGCTAGCCCTCCCTGCTGAGCCGATCCTGCGGTTTGGGCGGATGGGAAGCAGCTTCTCCTCCGCGGCAGCCCCTCAGTAACGCTGCCCCGCTTACACCAGCGTCAGCTGGAGGAAATAAACCTGCCCGGGCCAGCTTTGCCTCAGCAGGGCTAAGAAAAACGTTAAATAAATGTTTTTCGGGAGGCGGCCCTGCCCGAGGCGGGTGGCAGCGGGCGGGCTGCGAGCTCCCCTCAGGCCGGGCCGCTCCCTGACCCGCTGGGGACAACGGGCCTGAGGGGCCTGAGGAGCCCCTGAGGAGCCCCTGAGGAGCCCCGGAGGGACCCCGGAGGGACCCCGGAGGGACCCCGGAGGGACCCCGGAGGGACCCCGGAGGGACCCCAACGGCCCCAGGGCCACGCGCACAGGCCTCCCGCACGGCACCGCGGAGCTGCCCCGCTCCCCTCCCTCACGGCCGCCGCCAGAGCCCCCCGCGTGAGGCGGGCCCCGGCCCCGGCCCCGGCCCCGGCCCCTACCTGCCGGCCGTGCTGCTCGGCCCGGGGCCCGCGGCGCAGAGGCGGAGGCAGCCGGCGGCAGCTGTCACCGCGCCTCACGCCCCGCCGCCCATTGGCCGCCGCCTCCCTCCCCTGCCCCGCCGCCGCCTCCCATTGGGCTTCGGCGAGGAGAACGCCCCGCGCTCGCCCAATCGGAGAGCGAAAGAGCCGCAAGCCCTCAGGAAGGGCCCGCCCCCACCCCCCGCGGCCGTTGGTGGGGTTCCGTCACGGCCGCCGCCCCCGCAGGGACCTGACGGGGCTGGGCTTGGGGCGGCCGCGGTCCCGGGAAGCTCCCGGCGCCGTCCTGCAGGGTGTCGCAGCCCCACCTGGGGAGGTGTTGTACGAAAGAAGGAGCACGGGGAAAACAAAATAAATAAAAATAAATAAAAACACAAAAATAAATAAAAACAAGATACAAAAACGGGCCTGTGCCCAATCTAGTCTGTCAAATAACTCAGCCCACCCCCAGGCCAAGTGACACCTCAGGAGCGCTGTGTGGCCATGGAATGAGGGCGTTCACAAGGGCCTTACAATCACTAAGGTTGTAAAAGCCCTCCAAGATTACCTGGTCCAACCATCACCCAACTACCAATGTCACCACTGAGCCATGTCCCCAAGCACCACGTCCAACCTCTCCTTGAACACCCCCAGGGACGGTGACGCCACCACCTCCCTGGGCAACCCGTCCCAACGCCTGACTGCTCTTTCTGAGAAGAAATGTCTCCCCATTTCCAGCCTGAACCTCTCCTGGCACAACTTGAGGCCATTCCCTCTAGTCCTATCACTACTTATCTGTGAGAAGAGGCCAACCCCAGCTCCCCACACCTTCCTTTCAGGGAGTTAGAGAGAGCAATGAGGTCTCCTTTGAGACATGAGTAGTCAACGTGCACTGGTTTTAGTCCAGAAGAAGAACAAATGCTGTGAAAAGATAATGAGACTATTTCTCTTTTCATATAACCCACCTCACTAAAAACAAAAACAAAGCAAAGTCTCAGAAGTGCAGACTTCTGGATGCCTCTTGACTCATAAATTGTCCTGACAAGTCTATCTATGCTGGAAAAGAGTCTGTAGCTTTTCCACAAAGAAAACACGGTGTACTGGGTTGACAGTACCCAGAATTTGCATATCTCCCCCCCCCAAACACAACCCCGTGTAAATGTCCTGGAACCCTGTCATATCTCCTAACCAAGCGGCTCAAAGCCCGCATGGCAGGGAGCAGCATTGCGTATGCGTTTGGAGAAAAATGCCCTCAGAGGAAATTTTCCCAGTGTGCAGTCAGCTGGGAGTAAAGCAGATAGATGATCCTGGGCTCTTCGTAAATCCGTACCCAGTCAGGCTCAATCCTAGTAGTATGTCTCTAACTAGCCTAATTCTGCCAGGGAACAGTGCCCTGCATCTGCTGCCAAAGTTGAACGCACAAAGCATTCAACACTAAAAGGTTGTGCCTTTGGTGCTACATTGCAAAATACATTTCACAATCATGTCTGTCAAATGAATGCATGGTTGTACTGTGCCAAGTTTCTTAAGTCTGGAAGCAGTCATTATCTAGGAGCAATTGCAACCCTTTTTTTCTAGTTAAAGGTATGATTTTTTTGTGAAACGCCTACAATTTTAAGGCTGAAAAAAAAAAAAGCAATGAACCAATTTGAGTATTATATTTCTTCACAGTTCATCTCTGGTGTAAGGAAAAAATGCCTGAGTCTAGCCTCACTCCCAGGAAAACAGTGGCCATGTACCCAAGTAAGCACTGCAAATTCATGTCTGAAATGCGGAGTCTCAAAACCAAACAAACAAACCAATAACCCTGAAGCAAGAAAGGGCTTGCTCTCTTTTGGATCCTGCAAGCCTGAAAGAAGAAAAAAAAAAAAAGAAAGGTTACGTGCTCAAACACAGGCATAGAACAGAATGTGTAGATACTATGTGTAAATTTATTTTTTTAAGCTGGTATGGGCTTATTTTGAGATAAAAAGAAATACAAGTGTGAAGTAACTCTCAACTGGAGTCTAGTTATTTAACATCTGAGAGAAAGTGACTTCAAACTCCTAAGTAATATTGGCTTGATCACAATTTTTTGTAGGATCATTGCAATCCTTCTGTGAATCACTTTCTTTCCTCTTTTGTTTTTGGCACTTACAATCAAGACACTGAAAATACCCACTTCTCTTTTATAAATGTTATCAAGCTGAAATTTTAAATTGTTCACATTTTTCACAGTGGTAGCTATTACTATAGATCTTGAAGCAGTTACTGTCAGCTAGATGTAGTATTTCCTGCGATTTAGGAAAAAAAAAAAAAAAAAAAAAAGCAGCAGCTTAATGTGTGCTTTTAGTTACCTGTCAGTACCTAAAAGACTCCACATGACAGTAACCAAAACATGAAAAACAGAAGACATGAAATTTTCCCATTTTGCAATAATTTGCCCCACAGAAAAAGAAGAAAACCTTGACCTACTTGTGAAAAGAGGGTTATTATATTCATTGTGCTTATCCAGAAAATACAGTTTGACGTCTAAGTAGACCATATAGTCACATGAAGGAACAAGTTAAGTCATACCAGTCGTTAGGCATAACTCCACAGCTCGCTCTCTGGCAGAAATGCGCATTGAAGTCATGGGGAATTAGGCATGTGAAGAGGCTGAGGAATTGCATCCTGGCTATAGTTGTTATTTTCTTCCATGGAGGTAGGGCCAATACCCTGGCCTGTTAACCACAGCCTTGGGCACTGCCTGGGCAAGGTGGGTGCGTTGCAGGGCCAAATGCGGTGCTGGGGGAGCGCTGGTGTAACGGGACACTTGCTGCTCTTGCTGTTCTGTTCTTTGGTGGCCGTGACGGCTCATTGCTCGGCTCAGAGGAAGAGTTACTCACCGCACGGCATGACCTACACCAGTCAGCAGCTGGGGTGTGGAGTCCGTCCAAGTCATGAGGCTCAGGGTACAAGTTCACAATTAGCTAACACCAGTGTAAGTCTTCGGCGCTGGCAGACAGACAGTCCCACCCTTCTTCCTACCTCTAGGAAAGCCACAAGGGTCATTTTCACCCTTTCTTCTCTTGTCAATGACATGCTACCACTCAAAAAAAAAAAAAAAAAAGGTAAAAAGGTGATGTTTCTCTTTGAGCCAAAGGCAGATTCTTGAGGCAAACCCAGCAGTTGCCATGCTGTCCAGGAGAACCCAGCAGTCCGGGTCTGACAGCCGGCCAGGTTCTTTACACTAAACACCTTTCTGAGAAGAGGATGGTGGTGCTGCACCCTCCGTACGCCAGCCTTGTAGATGTTGGTATCACACCTCTGACCAAGGATTGGCAAGGTGACAGCACGCAGCAATGGGACTCTTGCAACACGTGTACATGAACAATCACGGGCTGTGTGACTCAGTTGTGTGACAGACACTTCTCGGTTTGCCCACTGCTACAGAGCATCTGGTGCAACACCAAGCGTACATGGGGTAAAGCTTTTCTGTGGCCCCTGTCTCTTATTTGAGACGTATGCCTGAACAAGGCATGAGAAGATGAAGGGGCTTTATTATTATCATGATAACGTACCAACGAGGGATTTCAAGGATTTTTCTACTTGTACACTTTCTTACTTGTAGACAATAGATCATCAGTGAGAGTTGAAGTTTATGCTGATTTTTGATAGAACCCAGTCCAGAGATATTGCTTTCTGTGGCCCATGGTTGTGTTATTCGGGTTGTTTACGGACAGCAGAATTCTACGCTGAGGTATTTCTTGCAGGACTACACAGTTCAGTCTTTCCTGCAGCACAACTAGGATATCTTACAATGTAGTGTGTCAGAACATAGAAACAACAAATGTAATTCATGCAAAGCACATCTGCCTTTCAAATCGAGTTAGAGGTCTCTTTTTTAGCCTGTATTTTTCAAGATAGTTTGGCAAAACGTAGCACAACCCCGTTAAAATCAGCGCTGCGTGATTGAGTGGACATCCCTTAACCATCTTAAAGCACTACGAACAACCCCTGGAGCTGATACTCCTATTGCAAGATAAACCTTGAGTTACAGTTAACACTTAGCCTCCCCAGTTTGCTTGCTGTCTTATTTTACCAAGATTTCAATGATACTCTGTTTGTTAGATGACGGTGTGGATAACTGAATTATAAAATCGAAATAGTTATTGTCTTCTTTAGGCATTTTTTCCAATATCTGAACTTATATTCCATTATTATCCTTTGCAATTTATTGATGCTTGCGTCCAGAGCCTTCCACAAATGAGATGTGACATTTTGTTTGTATGTGAAACCTAGATTTAAGGGTGAGCAATAAACTCTTCTATTTCTAGAGCTTGTAGGTAATTTAATTTAATGACATAGGGAGAGAGAAATGTAATTTATTTATATATTTCTGGTGGTTGTCATATTCCTTGGGATTCACACTACCAAGAAGATACAACCTGGAGACAGTTTGAGAAAAACAACTTCCAGATGCACTAACACAGATTAAAAGAGCTGTGTATCTTCAGCTCACTCGTGACTGGATTTTATTTTTCTCTAGCTCTGACATGTGACTGATAATAAAATTACCCGTTTACCTGCAGTTCCAGCGGCAACATGATCCAAGTATGAGATTCATGAGAGCAGCAAGTGGGCAGGAATGTGAGAATCCACAGGACCTGCATTTTCTAGTACAAAAATCAGAAATAGTACAATAAAATCCAAAGAAAATTGGAGCAAGACAAAGCCAGTTTGAATTTCAGGCAATCAAGTTCCTCACATGAGTTTGCTTCCTCTTTTTTCAAAAATATTTTGATTTTGATCCTACAGGCCTTCTCCTGAACTTCCATCAACTTCATTCTTGGGTTTTATCGGGACAGTGACTTCTGGAAAGGACAGCCTGGAAATGCTTTACCTGCTCTCCCCACTTCCAAAATCTAACCAAGCTGGCAGCTGTAACTGTCACAACAGCACACAGAAAATGAACATAAATACAGCTGGGTGTGTAATAAGAATGAATATCTTGTCACTTAGGTTAATCTGAGGACGGAGCCCTGAACATCTGGATACACTTCATCTCAGGAACTGGGAAACTGTCCTCAAAATTCTACCGCAGCACATCCCCGCAGGCCCTGCTGTTCGTGTGCTTGGCATTGCCACAACAGAGACTGCTAATCTCGCTAAGTGGTGAGAAATCATCTGCTCAGGGCTACTGTAGTCTGGAACTGGAGAGCTTACATAATGCCTGGTCCGAGTCAGACTTTAACTCGGCCTCCTTGCAGGGGCAGATTAGCGAGGCAACCTATTGCGTCACCTGCCACTCGTCCTGACCTCAGGCCGACGTGCTGGCAGCTCCCGAACTTCCCCATTCAGGACTTTACGCTAGCCTGAGATCTTCCAGAATACCAAATAATTCAGAAAATTAGAGGCTTTCTTGGCACACGTTAGAACAAACAACTTTGCTTTGAAGTCCGTTGTTTCAAAACAATTTCTTTCATAATGATTGTTTTAAAACGTCACGCAACCCAAGATATCAGTATAAGGAAAGCGTATTGCCAAAAGTGAGATCTTCAGAAAGCAGCAAGATCTTGCCAGAAATGTCCTACTCCTAAGCTGTCACGTGGCCGTTCCTTAGAAGGGCCAAATAAACTGGGAAAGCAAAGCACTTAATCCTTTCTTTGCTCTGCAGCTCATTTATCATTTCTTCAAACTAATGCTCTTCCCTGCCAATTTCAGTGCAATGCAGCATCTCTCGAGTCCTGCCAGGTTGTTTCAGGGTGAGGGACTGCATGATAAGGAGCTGTCAGTCCCGTGGCAGCACGCAGACACGAACCCTGAGGTGTCAGCCACGTGCTGGTTGTAGGGACATGGAGCTGACCTTGCCTGAGAGGACAAGGGTTCAACTCAGCTGACTCCCAATTTGTAATGCCAGGTGCTTGAAGATCCACAGATGCAGAACCCGATGTCTTTTAAGGTTACCATTGTGCAAATGGTATATCCTCTGTATATCCTTTGTATATCCTCGCCTTTAAGAATAAATAAATAAATAAATAAATAAATAAATAAATTTACTTTTTCATTAAAAAGTAGCAGTAAAACAAATTCTGTGATCAAAGCTACCATAATAAGTCAGCATGTGTAGCGTGATTTTTAAAGGAGTCAAATATTTTATTTGTATTGAATTCGTACATAGAGCTGGTATCTTTGGAAGTGTTTCAGAATGTCAGAGGCTGCTTGGTGAAAAAGCCTGAATCCTGCATGCCACTGAAATCTCTCTGCGGTGTTAGGACATGCCTAAGCCCCATGAAATACCACATTTTTAATTACATTCATCATGTGGCGTTATACAGAGCATAGAAAATTAGATGATCAGCTTGAGAAAGAAGTTGGCTTGGGGACTGTTCAGTGTTTGAAGGGGAAAATGTGAAGGAAATTGAGTTTAATACAACAACACCTTGCTAAAACAGTACGCAAAGGTCGCAGTGCCACAGTAGGACGCTAAAGGAAGCCCGTGACACACTGCTCATAAATAACGTACACACATCACTGTCTCCCAGAAACTTTTACTGAGTGCTCGACCAGAAATCGGCCCCACAGCATGAGCTTTCTGTGCCAGGGCAGTGCCGTACAAGTCTGCTCGAGGTGACTTCAGCTGATACGGGGTCACAGTGGAAAACAAAAAAAATGTGTTCAGGTCTAATGATGCAAGAACCCTATTATCAATTTTGCTTCAGGAGGATTTCGCCCACCAAATATTTTGCTAGACGTCTGGTCTAGCCTGCGAGTTGTAAAGCTGCTGGAAATCAGACTTTGGTCTCATGCGTGAGCAGTATGTGGGACCAAAGCGGCGCTGCTCCATCAGTCCTGAGTCACTTCACCACTTAGCGGGCCAATGAGGCATTTAATAGATCGGCTCTTCTATTTCGTGGGGCCTTTGATAAACACACGGGTACCTTACCTCGCCTTTCATCGCCTCTCTGAACGTGCTGTACAACCGGCAGGCCGCCAGCCGTGGGATCTGAGGTGCTTTATGAAACGCTTTCATGAAACACTTCCCACTGCGGATCTTTCTAGTGGGCGCCTTCCGCGGGGAGCACAAGGAGCTAGCTCGGCCCAGCTGTACCTATCTGGGGCCCATAAGGCAGGGGATAAAGGACACCAGGACAACAGAAACCCAGGGACCAGCTTCTCTTGTGGGAGCTGCTCTGCCAGAAGGAAGCAGCACAAGGCCGCTGAGCCTGCTGGGCCCTTGTTAGGGCTGCCCCTGCCCGCCCTACGCACCCTGTGTGAAGTCAGTCAGAAAAAAATCCACAGGTGGAATTTCAAATCTATCCTCAGCTCGGGAACCTGTGCATACATAGCTCGTTGGTTATAATGCTTATTATTTGATCGTAGCTAATGATATGAGAGAGAGGGAGAGGGAGAGAGGGAGGGAGGGAGGAGGGAGGGAACTAAACTTTAATTTTCCAAAGTCTTCTATTACACAATAAATACTGATTTTCTTCACGAAAAATGCTTGCTCACTAGCCTTTCAATACCTAGATTCTATTTTCAGGTCCTCAGTATATCTAATTGTTTGGTGTATTCTTACGACTTTTAAACCCATCTGTATGAGGTGTTGTTGTTGTTGCTGTTGATACAGATCTACAAGTCCAGTTCAATCACCATTTCCAACATTCCCCTAGCTTTGATGCCGTGGGACTCCCCTGTGCACTTCTTTCATTATTAGCTTAAATGAAGTTATTGCCAAAGTGCTTTTGTGGGCCTTGGACCACTAATATTTTTGTGGCCTGTGCAGATAGAAGGTACAAAACATTTTTTTTTATTATTTTGTGGGTCAAATATGAACGTTGTATGAGTCGCATTGCAAGGCTCTGCACAGGCTGCGTGCCCCAGGTGTCCCCAGCAGCTGGCTGTCCGTGCCTCACTGCCGATGCTGCTCCTACAGGCGACACGAGGGGAATAAGGCTCCTAACTTTCCTCTTTTCTCCAGAGCATTTTAATTCAAAACCCTTTTAATTTGATATAGATGCGATTTTTTGCTCTTTACACATGGGATTTTCCTGTGATTCCTTTTAGCATCTATATTCAGCTGTGAGTAAAGTCAATTTATGCCTGTGCCTGAAAATATTTTACAACTCTGTATTCAGAACGGCTAGAGATAATGGATACTCAGTGGGGCATTTCCAGAAGTATGACTGGTGCGACTAGCATAATCCTGACAATGCAACGGTTGACAGCAATGGCTATTTCCAGGGCTGAGTTTTGCAACACAGCAGTACCAAGTGGCCAGTCGCCACGTCTCCAACTGGAAGCCAGAGGTGCAGGAGGAGGGGGGGGTGCGAGCAGCTCATGCGCCCTTGCCCAGAAGAGTTTTGGTGGCCTGGGGTTGGTGCCACGAGGGCCTCGGTCCCATTGCCATGCCCCACTCTTCCAGCGCAGAGGTGCAGGTAATACAAAGTGGGAACGGGCATCGATATGTTCTCTGAAATTAATTGTAAAACTTTTCTTTGATCCAGATCAATGGAGATGACTAAATGGAGTGGTGGGAAAGGCTGCCTTTTCCTGCACAGGAATCAAGCATTCGCATTTCCCATAAAGCTAACGGTGTTGTGCCAAAGACAAAACTGCTGGCAAACCACAGAGCCTTGAGAAGGCTTACGAACAGCAGGACTGCACATCAATTCATGCCGTTTGCGTTTGTATTTGTAATGCTCTCTAGTTTTGCTACAAACTACACTTGTTAAGGAAGAAAACTCATTGTATGACGAATGCCAGGGCTCGGGGCATTTCCCCCCAAGATTTCAGTACAGGTGACCAACTGCCTGGTGCTCTGGGAACGCCTCGCAGTGAACCCACGAGCTGAGCTCTGCGAGCGCAGCGATGAGCATCGCAAGTAGAAGGCCACCAAGAGGATTTAGGTCTGGTCACCCCGAACCTGTGGCGAAGAGCGCGGACCAGAGGACCTGCTGGACCCTTCTCTTCCTGTGGGACTTGGGCTCCTGTTGGAGGTCTGTTGGCCAGACACGGGGCCGCTGGCAGCGTTGCACCCCGACGCCTCGGCCGGCCGCGACTGCTGGATCTTTGGCCGGCAAGCGGGCAGCGCCGGGTGCGTGCTGCGCCGCCGTAATGAGCCCGGCTTTTGCAACTCCAACTGAAGTCCAATTAGAGTTAAAAAGTTACTTTAACTAACCTGCAAGTAAGTACATTCCTGCAGTAGTTATGCCTTCCAAAGTCACGACCTGAAGCAAACCTCAGGTTTCATTAGTAGCAATCCATGTAATTGGGAAGACGCCGGCTGCCTCCTCTTCGGGCTGGCAAGACGGCTGTGGCGACTTGGGTGAGCCGGCCCCAGGACTGTTTTTTTGGGGCTCCTGCCTCAGCCCCAAAAACTTAAGGGTGCTGCTGCTGGCAGGGGGTCCCAGGGAGCCCCTCTCGCCACCCCACCCCAAGGAACTGGGTGCCTGGACACCCGCCCACGGGGCAGACAGCGCTTTGTCTGAGCACAATGAAAAACATTTCAACGCTGAATAATTTAAAAAACAAACAAACAAACAAACCTTTTTATTTAGACAAACACAAGAAGAGATGGATAGGATTTACGAGCTAAGATTTTTGGTTGGAGAGCCAATGTGTACTTTAAAGCATGGTGAGACCGAGGGGATACACTCCGGAGCGGCGTGTTGCAATAATTTGCGAAACCGCGCGAGACGGATTTTTTTTAAACCCAATTACTTCCCGGCCGCTCGGGGAGGGATCAGCCCCCAGCCAGAATTCCTTTTCATTCCGCTGCTTGTAACGATGAAGATGAAATATGATTTTCCTTTCTGAGAAATGCTCCAAAAAGGAAAAAAGAAAAAGCATGTGTTTCTCTGTTATGGAAAATAGGTCTCTGCATGCGGGAGATTCTGCGTTTTACTTATTTTCTACCACAAATGCCCCGTTTTTAAAGAAATGAATAATGTAATCATTTTCTCTGATTTATGTTTTCGTTTCTGCCTCATTTGGCGCTAACGCTGTTCTTACAGGAACACCCGTTCTCTGCGAGAGGAGCGATCTTTAGACGTCTCCTCTAAACCCTTTGAAGTCAACGGGAATGGACTGAAAAGAAAGGCAGAGGGGCGACGCATATTAGCAGCAATCGAATACCTTCCCACTGACCGAGCAGACTTTGCGCTCCTCGCCCGCTGGCACGGCGCTGCGGTTCCCTGCCCCTCCAGCCAAAAGAAAACCCCCTCCTCGGCAGGGTACCGAGTGCACGCCTCGCAGTTTTCAGGTCCGACGGGTGAAGTGGTGTAAAAAAGTGGGGCACACGGAGCTCCGCCGGGTCCGGGGGCAACAGCAGAGGCTTGGGGCCGTCTTGGCTCGCTCGCTCGCTCGCATCCCCGGGAGCCGGATGGGAGGCAGCGGGGTCCCGGCGGTGGTGGCGAGCGTCGCAGCTCCTGGGCGCTCCAGCTCCGAGGCATGCGCCGGCAAGCCACGCGGCGACGAGGAACGGTTTAAAAAGAAGCTTGGAGAAGGCTCTGGAGGTTACCGGCACGTGGCTAGAGGCTCGCCAGCTCCATCCCAACGCCTCCAAGTGCATCGGGAGCGCGCTCAGGAGCCCGGCGGCGGTGGCACCCCCGAGGTGCGGGCCGTAGGAGACCTCAGAGGTGCGGGCCGTAGAAGGGCCCGAGGTACGCGGGCCCCAGGAAGGGGGCGAAGGGGCCGGCGGCCAGCGGGAAGGGCGAGGCGGCCGGGAAGAGGAGCTCGGCGGCGGCAAAGGGGGGCAGAGTCCGGCCGGGGGGCGCGGCGGGGCGCGCCGGGGGGCTCGGGGGGCCGCGGGCGGCGGTGCTGGGGGGCGCTGGGGCGGCCGAGCCGTCGGGGGCCGGGTGCTGCTTCTTCCACTTGGTGCGGCGGTTCTGGAACCAGATCTTCACCTGCGTCTCGGTGAGGCTGAGCGACAGCGCCAGGTTGAGGCGCTCGCACACCGACAGGTACCGGGTGGCCCGGAATTTGTTCTCCAGGGCCACCAGCTGCTCGTAGGTGAAAGCCGTCCGGGCTCGCCGGGGTTTGGCGCAGCTCGGTTCGGCTCGGCGCCGCCGCCCGCCCCGCGGCGAGCCCGGTTCCTCCGGGGCTGCGGGACCGGGAGCGGGGCCGGGGGTCGTGCAGGCAGCTCCCGGGCCCTCCTCGGCCGCTGCCTCGGCTCCGCTCTCCGCATCTGCGGGGAGATGGCGGAGCTCGTCAGGGGGGAGCGCCGGGGGTGGGCAGCCTCCCCTGCGCCCCCCCGACGGGACCCGGCGGGGACGGGCGCTGCCGGGGGGACCGGGGAGGTGGGGGGGATGGAGCCCGCCCGGCGCCGTCTCGTTTGCTGGGGGGGTCATGGGGAGAGGTGTGGGTATGGATTGCTTACCAATTAAAAGAGAAGTTATTAAAGTCCCCTTCTGAAGCGAAATAAATCCCCTCCCCGCTCTCCTCCTCCCCTCCCCCCCCCCCCCCCCCCCCAATCTCCGTGCTAATGGAGTTTCAGATTTGCGAGGGCCGGATCGATAGATGTCATCTATTAAAGGTAAGTTTTAATCGAACAATATTAGGATCAGGCCGGGGGAAGGAGGTTTGAAGTAGGCACCTGCAAGCTGCGGGCGGGAGATAGGCGGGAGTCAGTAATAGGATATCGATCAATGGGAGCTGAGGCATCCTCCGCCGGGGACGGGCTGAGAAATCCCCGGGGGCCGGCAGGGACAGCGGAGGGGATCGGGCCGGGGACCGGGATCGGGCCGGGGCTCGGGACCCCCCTCCCGGCCCCGGTAAGGGCTCGGGGGGCTGCGCTGCCGGGAGCCGGGGGGGCTCCGCCTGAAGCCGCGGCCGCTCGGGGGCGATTCGGGACGCCCCGGGACGCCCCCTCCTCGCTCGGGGTGCAGCGGGGGGGTCCCGGCTGGAACCGGCGGGGCCGGAGCTTGTTCCTTCCCAGCGCCGGGACCCCGAGGCGGCGGCAGGCGCCCCCCGCCCCCCCCCCCCCCCCCCCCCAAGACCCCCGCCGCCCTCCCCACCCACCCCGCAGCGGGGCCGGGCTCGGGGGATGCTCGGCCCGGCCCCGCCACCTGCTCGCCCCGCCGGCGCCGCCGAGAGAAACTCGAGCGCGTTCCTACCGTCCGCCTCGAGCTTATCCCAGCCGCTCCCGTGGCGAGCAGCGCCCGTTCCCACTTCAACTCTCGCCAAACTTTTCTCCTGCTCGCCCCCGCTCCCCGCGGCCGCCTGGTTTCGCCGGGTGAACTTCTGGGGATCCAGGATGTCTAGGATGGAGAAGGAGATCCTATGCGGGACGGGGGGCTCCTTGGCCCCGCCGTCCGGGCATTCCGGCATCCCCCGCTCCGCTCCGCCGGGGACCCGCGGGCGGCAGCGCTGCCGCGGAGCCGCCGCCGCCGCCGCCGCCTCCTCCCGGAGCCGCCGGCGGGGCGCTGGAGGCTCGGAGCGAGAGCGGCGGGGAGGAGAAGCCGGGCGGAGGGGCCGGCGGCGGGGTGGGGGCAGAGGAGGGGGCAGCGCAGCCATTGGCACGCGGCCCCGCGCCCCCTCCCCGCCGCCGGCCGCGCGGAGCTCCGCGGGGGCGCAGCGAGCGCCGCCCTCCCCCGCCGAGGGGCTCCGGGGGGAGCGGGGGGAGCCCCGCGCCTGGGGACAGCCCCCCGCGAGAGCCCCCGGGGGTCGCGGGAGGGCCGGGGGTAGGGGAGAGCCCCTCCGCCGGATGGCTCGGCTGGGGGCGCGAAGGTGACGTCCGGCCCCCGAGCATCTTCCTTCGCTTTCTTGGGGTCAGCTCGGGGCTGCCTGGGTCAGGCTCTCGGCCCTAAATCCTGCAGTTCAGCCCTGGCGTGGGCAGGGAAACCGAGGCGTGCCTGCGCTGGGAGCGTGCCCTGTTGCCTTTGATCCGTTATCTGGTATAGGACTGGCAGCAGCAGGTCAGGTCTCTCCACCCTGCTCCAGTCCCTGGACCTCGACCACTTCTGGTCACCCACATTTGTTAGAAACTTGCTGGCAATGTATTTCTGTACTTTTGTAGCTTTCAAGGGGGATGCCGCTCCCTCTCCTTTGCATTTCTGCTTTCTGTTGGCCCTGTGAATCAGGGCGAGGGGTGGACAAGGGCATTGTTCAGCAGGGAGAGGCATGGGAAGGTAGCGTTCCTTCTGTCTGTCTGTCTGTCTGTGGGAATGTGCTGCTTCTCCTGCTTTTACTTGAGGAGGAGATGAAGGCTGTGGCCCTTTTCATATTTGCAGATGTCTCAGTTTCAGCTCCCTGAAATGAACGCGTCCGCCAGTCTTCAAAGGGGCGCTGTCAGTTCCTTTCGAGGTAAAAATAAGGCATAGCTCAATGGGAACAGGTGCCGCAGAACGGGAGTAAAGAGAGCAGAACTGGGCTTTCTGTTTGTCACTGCAAGTGCATAGGAATTAGGGTAATGGGGAGCTGGGAGAGGAGATGAAGATGTGCAGGGAGATGCGATTGCAAATAGCTACTCTGGTCAATTACATGGTGGCAGCATCCAAAGACCCATTCAGCACTGGCCTCTGGCACGGGACAGCACACAGATTGAGAAGAGAAGGGATCCCTGTCTTGGGGAGTTCACGCGCTGAAGCTGCACACCGATAGAGCTTAGTTTTGGGGATGCATCCTGCATGAAAATGAAGCTGGTGGGGAGCTGGAAAGCACTCTGCTGTGTGCTGGCGCAGTGTTACTTGTGCATTCAGCGTTACCTGAGGTGCAGAAGGAGAGGGAAGGGGAGGGGAACAGTTACAGTTTCTGGACAGCGTACCTCAAAAGGGATGCCAAATAAAGAAAATGGGTGTGAAATCTTGATGCATATCCTGTTCATATTTTTGAAACCAGATTCTTTTCGTTTGCCACAGTGCTGGCTTCAAACTACGTGGAAAAATCGTAGGTATTGTGATATGGTAAATAGGTGTGTGGCTCACTTTGTTTTAAGGATGCTCGTTAGCCTTTGAAGCACTGGAAATTTTTCTTATTTGTAAGAAAAAATATAATCTGATCTGTGTGAGACTGCAAATATTTCTGTTTGAGCTATTGCTACTGCAAGAGCTTAGAAGGTAAATTGTAGTGTTGGGATTAATTTGTGAGCTAGCAGACATCTTCTTCAAATATCATCAGGTTAACACGTGCATAGAGGCTGACCTACAAACATACATGCCCATGGAAAGGCACACAGAAAAGGCACACGTTCATGGATTGGTTTTAGCAGTCTGTTTGAAGTTGGTCTGTTTTCCAGCTCGAGCATTAAAATTCAGGCTGAGTGCTGTCTTTAAATTGCTTTGATGCTAGGTGGGTTTCAACCCTGACCTGTCCTGACGGCAAGTGATGGCTGTAACAAGCTGCGGATCAATATTCATAGCGGGTGTCCTGGACTGATAACACTATCCAAGACAATGTTCACTATCAGCGTAGACAGCTGAGATATTGCACTATTAGTGATGTTGTTTTAAATAACCTGATCCATTTCTGGGTCTATTTAATGAATTTCACAGTTTAGATATTATCTTTAAGGAGAAGCCAAAGGCTATTCCAGACGCGATGATGCAAATCAATGCTGCCAAGGCTCCTCTGCTTTTCTTAAAACAAACTGGACTGTAATTCCAGCACAGCTCCTGATGTATTCCGCGTGTCACGGCACGCTATTGATAGTATTAGCAATAAGGCGGCATTCGGACTTTATCAAGGGAGAAAACAGTATTGTCTGCAAAGCTGGAACACCGCTGATAGAATCTTATCACTGATGGGAAAACAGAGGCGATCGGTTCGGTTCTGCCCACGAAATGACAATTATTGTTCTTGGTGCTCCTGTGGGGCGCGGGGCAGACGTGAGGCGGCACCACTGGGGCAGGCACAGCGCTGATCATGCTTTCGCCTTGGGGACCTGGCCTTGTGCGGCTTGGTGGGCCAACAGACCGTCTGTGGAGCAGCGGGGTGCCCTGGGGACCGGCTTTGCTCGGTGTTAGACGTGTGGGGGCTCTGAGGCGCTCAGCCGCAGCCCTCGGGGGTCTCACCTCGCGCCTCCCTGTGGAAGGGGAGCTCTGCCAAGGGAGGCTCGGGTCTTGCCGCCCCTTCCCCACAGACAGACCGGGGCAAAGCCCAGGGTGCCCCCAGGAAGGCCTGGGACGCCTCCAAAGACACCAAAAACGCAAGAAAAGCCACGAAACCGGGCTCCAACAGGGGACTCCATTGCCCGGCGGCCCCCGGGGCGGGCTGAGGCGGGGCCAAGATGGCGGCGCCAAGATGGCGGCCCAAGATGGTGGCGCCAAGATGGCGGCCTGGGCACGGGGGGTGCGGGGGTTGCTGCTGGATATCAGCGGGGTGCTCTACGACAGCGGCGGCGGCGGCGGCGGGGCGCCCATCGCCGGCTCGGCGGAGGCGGTGCGGAAGTAAGCGGGGCCCTGCCGGGCCGGCCGCGGGCCGTGGCGGGAGCTGCGGGACGGGGGAGGCGGGTGCTGAGCGCCGCGGGGCCCGGCGGGGCTGCGGCAGCGTGAGGCGAGCTCCGCGCCTGCCGCCGCCGGCAGGCTCCGAGAGCCGGCCCTAAAGCACCACTGCACGGCCCGGGGCCGGCAAGGTGTTTTTTAAACACTAAACAGCGTTTAAATGTTGACAGTGCGATTGGCAAGAGCTTCTAAGGCTCGTGTGCCCTGGGACCACCTTGCACCAACACACCTGTGATGAGTGCTTGATCCAGCAGGAAAAGGAACAGCGAGAAATGTTGAAATCACTAAAAATACTCACGTGAATGTAGTTGAGCATGTACCTAAATGCTGGAACTGGGATGGACAAGTCAGAACTGGCAAAGGCCCAGATGCACTGATAATACGAGGAGTCTTTGCAGCTTTTGCATTTTTATTAGACCCCTGTTCACATTCCATGAAATATACGAAGCAGGCACATGCAGTACAAATGGGCGAATCTTCTGTTTTCTTCTGCACAGTCAGATTTTGCAGCACTGCCAGAAAGCAGCGTTTGAGGCAAGTTTAAGGTTTGTTGAGGCTCCGCAGCCCCGCTGTGGCGCTCCGCTGGCACCAGCAGCCTCGGAGGGAGCAGCGGTGTTGGGAAGGCTAGCAGGTGAGCAGTGAAGTTGGTGATACTAGGAAGGGGAAAAAGTTGCTTTTGTAAAGACCTAGTATTAGAATCCTGTGTTTTGTGGGTTTTCCATGAGTTGCTTCTGTCTCCATTCCTCTGTGTTCTCTGTACACAACATCACAGCGTGGTTTCTGTCCTCATGTTTTTCTGTAGCCGTGCTACAGGTGCTGGATTCAGAATGGATCCTAGAAGAAAAAGGTGGTAGTAAAATAAAAGCTTTTGTATCCCCTGAAGCATAGGGCAGCCTGTTTGCTGACTGTAAAGAGGTAGGTGGTTCTGGATGCGACCTCTGCCAGGGTTAAACTTAACCTGGTTTCCCTTCTCATCTCGCTCAAATACTCCCAGTGACGTTGTTTCCATGCTGCTGCAGCCAACAGCCTGCCCATGAAGGAGCTCCTGCTCTCCCTCGTGCAGCATCCTATCACCTCCCTGTGACAGCACTCTGTCATGTCTCGTTGAGTGGCACTTTCTGCTTATTTTGCTGGGCTCCTGGGTGCTGCGGTGGTTCCCCTCCGCAGGCTGAAGAAGGGGGTCCCAAAGCTTGCTGTAGCACAACAAATGGGACGTGCACAGGCAGAAAGCTGCCGTGGGCTCGAGTCACCCATGCAGGAGGCTGTGGCTGGTCAAGGCTGCGTGTTCAGCAACACCTGCTCAGGCAGAGGAGGGGCACACGTGCCCACAACCCTTCAGTAAGGGTGCCAGAGCCACAGATTAATTTTGCTTTATTTTCTCCATCATCTGCAGCATCCTTTGTCTTGCAGAGAAGCTGCTTGGTTCCTTCTGCCAGAAACTTTCTGCATGCCTGTGATAAAATGATTTTGTTGCCCTGTGGCTCATTGCCCCCTTGGTGAAATGGGGGTTTTATATTTTTGTTTCTTTAGACTGTAAGCGCTTTGGGGGCCTCTCTCTTGGGCTGAGTTTGTGCAGTGTTTAGCACAGGGCAGCCCTGATTGTAGCTGAGGCATTCAGGCATGGCCATAATAAACATAAATAACAACAGCCGTATAATTACTGTCTGCGAGCAGATCATTTCTTTATAAACCAGGACGTACTTAATAACATCTGTATCACAGATCCCCAGATGTTTTTGACATATTGTTTGTTTCTCCTGGGTTTTTAAACTTTATTTTTGGTCAGGTTGCAGACTGTTATTTACTAACTGTCACTGCATTTGCTGAAACTTCCCATATGGAGGCAACATAAACTGCAGTTTAACTCAGGGCAATGCCAGAAATGTGCTGTTGAAACAACAGGAAAGCTCTGGCCTTGGGCTAAATGCAAGATATTAATGGCTTTCTCATGAAATACTGGAAGCGTCTAGCCCTTATTGCTTTTAGGGGGTTCTGCATCTCAGCAGCTAATTCGACCTGTCTGCTTGCCTGATGCGGCCAGGGCTTCAGGGCACCTTCAAGGAGGGCTGGGAGATGCTGGGAGAGGAGAGCTGCGTTCGTTTGGGCAGGGTTTGGTGAGCGGGGATGGGGACAGCACGGTGCCCTCGTGTGCAGCCCTGTGCCACCATCCTGCCTGGCAATGCAGCTCCAAGCACAGGGCTTATTTCTTAGGGAGCGTGCTGGGAACGGGGTAGTTAAGCATGTAGGGGCTCCTAGAAGGTTTGAATCAATGAGAGGTCCTATCTCTGGGACAACACGAGTGAGTACTGAAAAGCACCAGGAAGGAGGAAAAAAAAGTGTATTTTGTTCGGGTCATTCAATGTAAGTGGTTAAGAATAATCATTTTCCTTGGGTAAGTCAAGCAGCCTTATTTATCTGCCTATTAGGTTGCTAATTGTTCTAGCTTGCACCATTTAAAATCTTTATTTGCTCATTATCCCATTACCAGTTGATCATTTATATGCGTGTCTGCGTCATAGTACAGCTCGGTGGTTTCGTGCAAATGGATCAAACCTAAAAGTGGCTCTCTTTTAATTAATGCATTTTTGTATCAATTAGAAGGTCATAAATGCAGATAGCTAGGAAGTTTATAACTAATTCAGATTGATGTGATCTTTTGTGAAGAGATACATCTAAAATTTCTTAGTGCATATCTATTCTAAATGTCTGGTATAACTCTTAAATACCATTTTGATAATTCACACTCTGGATATGGACTCTCATAAAGAGACGGCTGACCTGTTGCCTTCAGATTGTCTTCCTGCATCATCTCCCACACTATTACAGCAATTAACTTCATGTAACAATGTATACTATGCACCAATAAAAAAACATAAGTAAATATTTTCATTTGCTGTTGGCTTCATAGGACTGAAGTCATTTCAGCTCTTCTAAAACTATATTTGCTGCATTATTTTTCTTGTTTTCTGCCAAATTCTGCTATGCAGTGATTTCAGTTCGTGTTTGAGAAAGTAGCAGTGTAATTTTTGCCAGCAGAATTTGGTCTGCTTTATATTTAGCATGGCTGCAGGCGGTCGCTTCTCTCATTTGTTTTTGTTTTTAGCTAGCAGTACAGTCAGATGGAGTGGAACAACCATGAAAGAAGCTGATGGACTCTGAAACGCCCTGATCAAGATGTCATTCAGTAATACTGTCTGTACCTTAGAGATCCCCTGAAGGAATAGGTCAGTAGTCACTATGCAAGTTGGTATTACTTGCAATGAAAACCAGGAGTGCTTCATTTCTCACTAATGTACCTGCATCTCTGATAATTTTTACCCACGGAATACTTTAGGATTCAACATACACTGGAAGGAAGCTGGTGAATCAGAGGCCAAAAGGATGAGCCATAGAAGGATTTGTTGTACAAAGCAGATGTCCTTCTGCTTTTAAGCAGCACTACAGTGGATCCGGATCCTCCTGAATACTTGGCCAAACCATGGCAGATAGGCACCCTTGTGGCTAAGGACATTAGCACCAGAGTTTTAACCCAGAATCCAGGGTATCAAAAATGCCACTGAACTCACTGGGGACTGCTGCTTTTAATTTTGAGTGGGGAAAATGGAGTTGTAGGGGACTAGAAAACTCAAAAATTGCGTGATAAGATAAATTGGCCCTTTAAAACTTATAACCCACAGCATTTCTTGATTGTTTAGCTTGCTGTGGCGTACATTAGTTGTTGTTATTTATTTATTTTTTTAAATCCTTGTAAGAGTTGAATGAAGCATGTCTCTTCCGAGCGTGTGCGGATGGCTGGCAGACACCGCGGTGGTGTTTGTAGCAGATGAGAGAGCCCATCGGTGACTTAAAGACTTCTGTTGGAGCCAGCCTTAACAGTGCCTCTGCGCCGTGCTCTTGTTGTCTTAATTGATTTACACAGCCTTGACATGAGGTGAGCTATTCGCTTTTTATCTCCCAAATAGTAGGGAGCTGGTCTCTTACAAGACAGAAGGTGGTTAAACATCCATAAAAGATGCCCAGCCTGAGCTCTGTTATTTGCATTTACAGCTGTGTGCTGATAGCGTGCCCATTAGCATATCCATATGAAAAGCACGCAGTGGTTGGACATTTACAACATCCTGTTGTTCGGCCAGGATTGTGCATCTGCGAGCACAGCCTTCCACCGGCTCTTGAAAAGAGCAGCGGAAATCCGGGGCACAGGGAGGCTGTGGAGCAGCTGGACAGCCGTGTTAAAACGAGGTACCTGGAGAGGCGAACAAGGCGAAGATTGTGAGGAGAACAAGCGGAACGGGGACTGTAAAGCAATTCAGCGTGCGGGGGTTCGGGTGGGACAGTTGTGGGTTTACAAAGAGCCATCTGAAGGATGTGTGGGACCAGGAGTAAGAAATCTTTGTTGCAACAGAAGGTAACCCAAGCATGGCTTAGTGTGCTGCAGACGTGCAAAGTTTCCACGTTTGCTACACGCAGCGGCAAAGGAGTCCTAGAAAGAGGCTTTCAAATAAACTGTACAAACTCTGGGGTAAATATCCATTCACTTGTCTTTATGCTTAATTCTGTTAGCAGATTTTATCCACGGATCCCAAAGGAGGCTGAGTGTTATCACCCGCCCTTTCTAGATGAAGCCGCAGAGACACAAAAGGATGAAAAAGTTCTGTGTAGCCGTGCAGCTGTTCACTGGCAGAGCCAGAAGCAGAGCCAGGAATGGATCCTCAGTGGTTGTAAAGTTGTTCGTAGCCCCACAGCAGTCTGTGGCCCCAGGTTTCTTAGTGCACTGGACTTTCCAAACCTGTGTTTTCTTCCCTAATCAGCAGTGTTCATTATTATTTTAAAAATACCTGTCCCCGAAGATGTAGATACTCCAAGCAAGTGCTGCCTGTGGAAATTGCATGAATAAGTGCTTGCACTTTTGGAGTTTAAACATCATTAACCTCTGGGGTCTTCAGCTATTTACTGTCCATCAGCACAATTATGTGGCATACAAATATTTACCAATAAAGAATAATAGAAGATATTACTGTGATACCCACTGAGTAACGGCACTTGTTCTTCTACCACCTCATATAAATACCAATTAATCCTGGAGTGGATAAGCAGCCCTTTGCCTCACTCTGTGCTTTAGAACTTGAGCCTTGTCTCAGTTTACCACTGCCGTATTGTTTGATTTATTTATTTTTTCCCTGTCTTTCATGTTTGGCGAACTCAGTCTGGAGTCTTAAGAATCCAGCCCCATTCTTTGCATATCCTCACCAATATCACCCGTACTTAGGCCTAAAGGTCTTCATTAAAATTGCATGCTGTCTTTGCAGGTGATGAGCTGGAAGGAGTAGTTCTTAGCTCTGCTGCTGCTTCCAAGTGCAGCGGAAGGTGCAAAAGTCAGCCGAGAGATTCTGCGGCTATCTAACGAAGATCAGCTGTGTTTTCCTTGCCTTGGGGCAGCTTATACCTGCATGTGTTTGTATCATTAACAGTGGATCACTTCCAGATTAAAATCACACTAAATTTGCTGGAATGCAGTTTGCTCTTTGAGCTATTGCCATGAAATAGTATGGCACTTTCTAAAGTAGTGTGCAAAGCACGTGAGAGTGAATTCTTTATTGATAAAATAAAATAAAATAAGCTAAATGAAACCATTTGACAATTTCTTTTTTTTTCTAGGCATAGAATCAGTTATTTACAGATGATATTTGTATACTGAGTAAAAGTATGATGAAGATAGCTTGGTTTTGACTGGGCTTTTATTGAAATAGTTAGTGGCTTCAGAGGCAAAATAACTGCTTTTGGCAAAGAGTTAAAGCTATTGGAGTATGATTAATGTCCACGAAAATGTTTTGCTTACTGCAAATGAATGTATTCCAGACCTGTTCATGCTATCTGAACCCCAAAAAACTGATTTTTTTTTTTCTTCACAACTCCAAAGTGGAGAATTACCAAGTATTTTAAGTCTACCAGTTTACTTTTGTTACAAGATTGTGTAGGTATGGTGCAATAACCAGCCAGCCACTGTAAGATGACATAGGAGCCCTCATTCAGTTCCTGCAGTGTGGTTGTAATCTGGGTCTGCTGGTTGGAATACTTTAAGCTACCTTAGGAATCCATGGCAGTTAAATGCATCTTGTATGCATTTGATTATATTTCGGTCTGTGCTTCCTTCCTACAGATTCCCTTCAAATTATTTCTTAATTCTAATTTCACCTATTTCTAAATTTCACTGTTGTGGCATATTGTTGTCTACACATCAGTGCCCTTCTGTTCAGGCAGGTGGAATATGATTTATAGTATCAAGTAACTCATTCACTAATTCTGGTATCCAGCTGTAGTTCTATGCATCAAAAAGGCAGCCTTTGTGGAGAGTTTTGGACAAGATGGACTTTGTGTCTGCTGTGATATGGGAGTTTCTGTATCTCCTTCTACTTTTACAAAATCAGTATTAAATAAATAAAGGCGTTGGTAGTCTTTTCAATTTTACGTCGAATACCAATTCAATGGTTTAATTTTTTTCAAGCAGTGTCTCCAGCTGGAGTTTCCAGAGACTTTAGTTTTTTAATGGTGCCCTTAAGTAACGTTTGCCTCTCTTTTGGCTTCTTCTGATGCACCTATTAATCTGCCTTCATTCCTGTTCAAAGGTAATGCCCTTCTATTTCTTAATCCCTTTTTAATCCCTTCTTTGGGTTCCCTCCAAATTATCTACTTTATATGGAGAGGCGAGCCACATGGACCTGGGGAGGAAATTGTGCTCATAAGATGGCAAACGTAGAGATGTGTTTCAGACACAGAAATGCAAGGGGAGCTGGGCCAAAAAATGCAATGCATAAGGATTTGTAAGGCCAGCATCGCAATGTGGAGCAGAAAGGTGGACCACCAGAGATCAGGAGTTTTAGTGAGCTTGGCTATACCAGGTACCAATGGTGTTCTTTCTAAATGAGTCTTTACATATGATTCAATTATTAAAATCTAATCAAATGCTGCCAGTAAGAATGGTCAACAGCCAGCACTCAAGGAAATCATTCCTTTTTAGCTGCTTAAAAATGATCATGGGGGGGATTTTTTATAGACCTGGTGTCAGTGGCTCTGGAATCAGTGGTATGGATGGGCTATAAAGTATGATCTGGGTTCCTGAGAGCATTCCTGGACAGCCATGGCATTTGAGTAGTAGACACTGGTGTATGTCAATAGCAGAGGCAAACTGAGTATTTCCTTGTAGCGCTGTCTAAGAACTTAGATCAAGGCAACGCTCAGTTAACCCAGATTTTCCTCAGCTCTCTGCTTTGCCTTTTTTTTTTTTTTGCTTTGGAAAACTCAATTCATTACTTCATTATGTTTTTTAGAAAGGGGAGATTGCTTTAAAAAATAATATTGTTCAGGAGGTTTCCCAACTTAGCAACTAAAACAGAAAGTTCCCTGGACAGGAGATGTTGTACCTGCAGCACCAGCACCCTGGCCCATGCGGAGGGCATTCCTGCATGAGTTCTGGTTTTAGTTTGTTGCTTGTTCTCAAGTAGCTGTCTGGTGCTGTTGTTTTCCCTTGTGTCTGGGATGGTGTTAGTGGTGACAGGTTCACACGGAAGAACACAGGTATTTGTGCATGCGAAGAGTCGAAGAGCACCAGCACTCAGTACGCTTTCTTTTCTCTCAAACTAAAAAACCTCTGAACAACTAAAGGCAAGATAGAAAGCCAGTTCCTGAAATCTCACAACCTGCACCCCTCCAAACCCGTTGTACAACACCAAATCCAGTTGCCGGGCTCAGGCTGCTGCCTCTTGCAGGACGTGGCTTTCTGCCACCCTGCCTGTGTGCACAGGAGCCTGCTGGCTGCTGCCCAGCCCTCCTGGTGGGACAAACCCTGGCTGCGACACGGGGCGGGTGGTCAGCGAGGGGAAGTCTGAAGTTTAGCCTCACGCCACATCCTTAGTTTCTTCTGCCATTTGCAAGACAACATGAATGTAAGGAGTGATGGCTTTCAGTCTGGATCCTAGGGCTGTTTCTCTTCCTGCTGGTGTCACAACCTCTGCGTTGCCTAAAAGAACGGCTTTTGTGTTTTATATGCCCAAAGTCTGCCCGTAAAGGTTGGCAAGGGCAGTTGGTTGTCTGCACAAGGTCAGCCAGGATGTCTAATAATTGTCCTAACACTTTACCTGTTATGGAACAATAATGAGAGTTTTTTCATTATTTTCGGGTGAGTGAACCTGGCAGATGCTGACAGCCAGCAGATGTGTAAAGTTCGAGGTGATTTGTAAGGGACCGGCTCATCTGACGCACGGTAATTGCACTGTGGGACATTGTCACTCAGCGTCTTGTCCCGCTCCGGCAGGATGAGGTAAAGGTCAGTTCAAAGAGCTGGCGCGGCGTGAGGGATGGTGCTGGGCTGAAATTAAAAACCTCATCTCCGTATCTCCTACCTCTGTGCCCTCACGGTGTGCCTGGCGCTGAGCGGGAGCCCCCAGTTCCAGATTTAGGGATTGTGTGGGCGACCAAATGGTTGTTTCAGTACGGAGCGGGTTTAAATCCCTCCTGTGGTGAGGCTTAGGAGAACCTCTCCTGAGCCACCTGTTGGGGTTTTAGTTCTGCCTGTTTACGATTTGGGGCCTGGAAGTTCTGTGGGCTGCTTTGCTCAGCGCCCATGTGGTGGTACAGCCTCGCCGTGCGGCCTCGTGCCTGCTCTGCTCGTGGGAGCGGTGCCATGACGGGCATATGGGGCCTGCCCAGAGGCACCGGCGTGTCCATGGGCCTCAGCAGCACGGGGTGAAGCACTGCCGTGTACGTGCTCGGCTTGCACCCTGATTAGGATTGATTTTGGGGACTTCTGGGATCTGGATTGCAGCTGTGAGGTATGGAGGCTGTTGAAGGCCGCGTTGACAGGGTTCACAGAATGTGCCTGCCATTCTGCTGTGGTGCTGCTGCTAACTGTAACCCTGGGGATCTGGGCAGAATCTCTCTTAGGTACTTCGTCTGCTGTTATCTCATTCCTCTGTACTTGCAGGTATCTACTTACCAAATAAGTCATCACATCACAGATTTGTACTTTTTTTCCCAGCTTCCCCACAATCTAGCACAATCTAGCACTAGGCGTTGCAGTGACCTGCTCATCCGTGTCTTACACCATGCACACCGGTTGCTGCGCCACCTCAGAAGCTCAGGGCTTGCTGTGAAGAACTGACTCGCTTTGCAAGGCATCTCATTTCTGCTAGACAGACCTTCAGGCTGTCTCTTTCAGCTTCTCCTGGGGCAAAGCCTGGCAATGAAAACTGAAGGAGAGTTTTGCTATAAATGTGAGTGGATCCAGGATTTCCCCCATGCAGAGCTGTCGTTCAATGCTCTCCCTGTTTCTTTAAGCTCCGAGTTAATGGTTGTTTGCTGACAGCAGTGGCCTGTGGGCTCTGGTCACGGTCTGTGTGCTGAGCACTGAGGGATGGACTGGTCCTGGCGTCTGTGTAATCATGCAGTTACCAGCGGGTGCAACTGTTGTGTAAGGATTTGGCAGAAAGCTAGCAGAGGGTTTTGTGTTTTTTTTTTCAGAGATTCCAACTTTGAAAGCACAGGTGAGTTTTCATTGAAAAGGTATTTTTGTAGAAATAACTCTTCTTTGTAGAGTAAGGAGTTTTTTTTGATTTTCTTTTGTTTAGTGTTCCAGGGTACTATTCAGAGTTGTTTCAGCCAAAGAACGATTTTCTGACCAACTTAGCTGAATTTTTTCTAGACCTTACTTGGTATGACTAATTTACTGAGCTCATTTTTTGAGGTGACAATTGCTGGTGGTCACTAAGGCTTGAAGCAGTCTGGGATACGTTCAACTGCTTCCACTTTGGACATGCCTTTCAGAAGTATAACTGTGGTTTTCATCTAAAATTCTGAAAAGGGAGTTAAATTATAGTAGTATAGGAAAACACACTCTTTGCTTTCACCAAGATGACGTGTGAGGGCACATTTATTTGTCTGTACAACTCAATGGTTAGTGTTGTTCCTGAATTCATTTAATTGACCTTTGAAAGGAGAGAGAGAATAGATTCTTCTTCAACAAATGTCTGTTTTCAGACAATCATGAATTGTGGGATTTTTTGCCTAAGAGCGTGGAGATAGGCTTTGCCTTTGGAATAAGATTTTTTTAACCACAGCACACTTTGTTAAAGTTTATGTATCCAAATTACATTGCTTTGCTTTTTAACTACAGCTGAAACCGTGTTTTGAATAACAGATGTGGAATACTGTCATCTCACTGTCACACCAATTGTTCATTGTTCTGAGAAGGTCACATCATAATTCATTAACAATAATTATTCCCTGGGTACACCCTGCACTTCTTCACTCAATTGCTTCATTAACTTGTGAGCGAATCTCACATTCACTGCTCCAATCAATGAAGATATATTTATAATGTACAAGTGGATGCTATTAGTTACAATATATTAACTGCCTAATTTAAAATAGAAAGCTATCTTTATGAAGGGCAATTAACCACTAAGTGTAATTGATAATTCACATACCTATGATTAGGAAAGACAAATAATAAGAAAGAAATGAATCACCTGTGTTACTGAAGAAGACATTGGCACGCAGTTTTAATGAGCACAAGGGACTCTCTGGGTCAGGACTGGATTTCTAAGAATTGTTTGATGGAAAGTCTCCATTGGATACGTTATCTTAAGGCAATTTTGGTGTTTACACCAACCTGTTGGGATCCTCTTCCCTAGAAAAGGAACCCACACATTTTGTTGTCTTGAGAATCAATGCAGGGGATTTCCTAGTAGAAAACATTTTTTCATCCTAACACAAAGAAATGTAGTAATATTTTAGTAAGAATTTATAAGCCTCTGTACCTATTCACACTAAAACTAACAAATGTTAGGCAAAGCGTTGAGATACGTTTTAAAGGTCTCTGTTTTGTCACGACCACATTGAAATACAACGGTTCTCCAAAAGGCAGACAACTCATCTTCGGAGCAGAGGCCTTTTCATGACATCCCCAGTGACTCACTACAGCTCAGTCATTAGCTCGGCACTGTGAAATGATTCTGGCACAGTGCAGTGAAGAATGGTTAGAAATAATGTTTTGTTTCCTGTATGATGATAACTAGATGAAGTAGCTAAATTTTCTGCTGTAGGTGTTGAAGCGCTGTGCTGTGTGTGCTGTTAGCACCCTTGTTTGCAGGGGGGGAACCAAAACTGCTGAGGCAGAGGACTTGCATGAGATCACATAGCGCAGATCCACAGGAGGGGTGTCCTTGGCTCTGGGCACCTCAGGCTGTGTTTTCTTTTTTTTCCTTGAGAAGTCAAAAATATTTATCTGTAAACATTTATTAATAAATCAATGGAAGTGCACTGTTTTTCAGGATTACTCGACAAATAGCAGCACAGGTGTTTTATGAGAGATTGTATGAGAGATTGCGTGATAAATGTGACTGAAGCCATCCCTGTGTTGATAAAAGCATCATTCTTGTAGCATGATGCAACTAGCTGGCCTCTTACTTGGAGTCTGCAGAAGTGCAAAACCGCTGTTACGTCTCGCATAAACACTGATCCACTGCAGCAGACGACCAGTAAGTGGACAGGTGGAAATCCCAGTCAAAATGCTCATAGCCAGTGGTATTGCTCCAGATACTGTACTCGTGGCTGTGTGGTTCATGTGTGTACATCCATGGACTGGTCTAACACTAACTGGATTTGGGGGTTTCTGATTGGGAATTCTAGGGAATTTCAAGAAAGGCACATTTCATGGCACGTGCTCTGCACGTGGAACTTGTAATACTCCAATTCAATGTATTTTAGGGATGCTTTGGTCATGGTAAGGGTGACAGAGCACTGGAACAGGTTGTCCAGAGAGGCTGTGGAGTCTCCTTCTCTGGAGATACCCAAAATCCACCTGGATGCCATCCTGCGCAATGTGTTTTAGGTGGTCCTGCCCGACAGGGGGTTGGACCAGGTGATCTTCAGAGGTCCCTTCCAATCCTGCCCATTCTATGCTCCTGTTCTGGCATTTCATAGTTGCATTTTTATTGCAATTAACCATGTTAGATGTGGGATAGCAAAGCTGGTACTCCCACCTCCTTTTCTATGTGCAATTAACCCCTCTGCTGCTTTTACACAACAGGATCAAAGCATCTGGTCTAAAGCTGCGGTTCTGCACTAACGAAACACAAGCGACCCGAGAGAAGTTTGTGAAGAAGCTCCAGGGATTGGGCTTTGATATCTCCGTGGCCGAAGTCACTGCCCCAGCACCAGCAGCCTGCCGCCTCTTGAAGGAGCGTGGACTGAGGCCACACTTGCTCGTTCACGACGGTGGGACAATGCTGCAGCAGACACTGGGACTTGGGTGGGGACAACCCAGAGGGATGTGGGGATTTGCGATAGAGCAGCGTGCTGAGGGGAACTGCTCCCAGCTGTGATGTTCCTACTCTTTCCTACGTCACGAGACTCTGGAATAAACTTAATGGTGTGGCCTGGGTGAGATCTCCATCAGTGGTATGGTGAAGACACCTAGAGGTGGTAGGCTGGTGGAGTGACTTGGCAGAACAACAGACAGGGAGGCCTCTTTTTGAAGGGTTTTCTTTTATGAACAGTAAATAATGGGGAGGTAAAGAGCAAACTTACCTGTGCACAGGCTAGCCCCAAGTGAGTACGTCATTGTGCTCCAGGTGTAGATGCCTGGGTGTAATGAGCCACTTAGAAGTGGGTGCTCAGGCAAGGGTGGGAAATGGTTTTCACCTCTTCATTGAGGTGAATATCAGGATCTGGTCAGGAATAGAAGGGGGCTGAAGAACAGTTGATTCAGACTTGGATTTATTTATTTATTTATTTATTAATGTTTCAAGCAATGAGTGAAAGGAAACACGAATCTAGGAGCAAACCATCAGTTCCAATGGGATATGTAACAGTAAGGGATTTGTATTTTTTTTTCTTTAGATCTCGTCCCTGAATTTGCTGAGATTGATAAAACAAACCCAAACTGTGTGGTTGTTGGGGATGCAGCAGAAAACTTCTCCTACGCAAACGTTAATGAAGCTTTCCGAGTTCTGATTGGATTGGAGAAGCCTGTGTTGATCTCCCTTGGAAGAGGGTGAGTTGAGCACTTTTTGCTTCTCTCTCTAGTCTGTACGTTTTTACATTTCACCCAGTACCTTGGTACGTAGTGGAAGCCAGATGCTGGTGTGGGCATTCACACTGCCAACTTTTAAGCAGTTAGTCAATGTGTTTAGACCTGATTTGCCCAGGTAGCTGTCAATGAAAGATCCTCAGTGGGTAGGTAATTCAGTCATCGAATTTGGCTTCCTGTCCCAAGTCACTTGTTTGTAGACTTTCCAGGGATGTAAGGAGAAACTCAGGAGGTTATGCTGAGTTAGATTTCTAAAACTAGGTGGTATGGATGCAGCGCTCACTGGGATGAGATCCATTTCAGCCCTGCGCAGATGCAGCTTTGCAGAGAGCACTGGAAGTCACTCGGTGTGCTGTGCTGAATCCTACAGCTGACTTAGGAAATACTCATCTGTAGGTCTCTGGTGTGCTGCAGGGGGCATCCTGTGAAGTTCAGCTGCTGATGGCCATTTTTCTGCAGTCGGTACAGAGTGAGCAGTTGTGTGGGTGTGTTTCAGAAGATGAGAATTGTAGCTGCTGCTCTGAGGAGGAATTGTAGCAGCCTTTAGAGAACCTGGAGACACCCTGTTGTATAAGTACAACAAATTCTAGCCTCCCATCCTTCAAAGTCAGCATTCAAGAGTGAGCTAGACCTCAATGAAACAATCCACACGTTTGCAGGTGGTGGTGGGAGGGTCAAATAGCAGTAGTTTTGTAAGTCACTAGGAAGAGAACTTTTTCTTTAAAGATGAGTCTGGATTACTGATGCAGTTTAACCTTCCAGCATCTGAAGTTACTAATGGTGCGGAGGATCAGGTGGTCCAGAATATTCTCCATCAGTCAACAGTGAGCCTGAATTCCTCTTCTGGGTTCAAATCCTGCCCACGTTTATAGCAGTTGAGATGTGGTACTGGATGTGGCTGTGTGACGTAAATGGCTCCATGCTGTTTGAATTGTACTTAAAGGTGCTGTCTCTGAAAGGTGGCAATAATGCCCTGCAGATCGATTTGCATATATGAAAACATTGTACATAAGGGAGCCGTTTTCTGCTGGTGGCTTGAGAGTTGCTGTACATAAGTAATAAGCCAGGAGAGTTTTCGTCTGCTAACATGGAAACACTGCCATTTTATGAAATTAGCTGCAGTGCACAAACTCCACCCAAAGTGATGTACAGATGGGGGATATCTGGCTGCGATCAAAGTGTGGGGGCTGAGAAGACCTAAGGGGAGAGCCCAAGGATATACTGAGATAGCTAGGTTGGTGTGTATGAGGAAGGCTGCATAAAAAGCATATCTGATTTTGCAACTGTCAAATTGGTTGTTTTGATAGCTTGAATATACAGAGATATTTTTAATTCATACCCTGAACATCAAAAGTAAATTTTGCATGCCTGTTTTCATAGGCAGGAAAAGTCCAGTCAGGGGATTTGGATGTTTTAGTAAAAACAATTCAGTTAGATGTATTCTGAGATTTTAAACAGGTGGTTATTAATGGCAGTGCTGAATAATGACAAATCCCCATAGCCTTGGAGGAGTTATTCTTATCTGTTGACCAGTGTATGGGCTTAAAAAAAGAATACACGTGTTTAGTTTGAGGAAACCGTAACGACTTTTTTTCAGTGGTTCAATAGACCATAATGGGCATGAAAGCCCTTCTTAGTCTGTGGATTATTGATCCAGCAGGGTAGAATTTAACAGCGGGAAGGAGCAGTTAAATCCAACGTGTTTCCATACCTCACGCTTGCACGCTCTGATCCTGTAACGTGGGGAAAAAATCTTTGCAATTTTTTGGTTAGAAGGGTAAGGAGAAAATGATACGAGCTAACACCATAATAGCTAATGCATGTAAAATAACCAAGTTTTGTATCACATAATACTGTCTTTCAAAGATAAATATAGAATAAACCTTTGTTTAAGATTGGCAGCGTGAGCAATGCAAAAATGCCTTTGTACCCCATGCATATAAAAATATTTATTCCGTCGTTCATTGATGTAGACAGTTCTAAAGCAGTATTATTATTTTTTTTAAGGATTATTTTTTTTTAATGGGAAATAACCCATGTTTGGGCTTCCTGAGCTCAATTTTCATTGTGAACGTCCTGTTTTATGGTCCGTCCTTTAGATACTGTGAACATGAGTTCTGCAACAAATGCTGAAGAAGTTTTCAGACTCGAAGAACGGAGATTATAAACTGGATTATTTATCAGTTTATAGCTAAGAAGCATCACTGATGCCAAGGGCCGTATGAAAGACAAAAAACAAAAAAAACAAAACAAAACAAAAAACCACAAGCCAGTTTCATTGTTCATGTATGGAATGAGTGTAATTGGTAGGACCTTAACAACACGTCTACCTTGAGCAAGCAGGTTGATTTCTGTTGAAGTTTTAGTTCATTCTATGGAAAACGAAAGTGTCAGAGTCACTGAAGCAGAATGCCCTCCTCCTGAAAATGGAGTGATTTACATTTAGCATCTGTTTTGGGCTGAGAGTGGGAATTGGCTTTGTAATTTCTTCTGTCATGCCACTGTCAGAAAATTAAGCTGTTTACGCTAGACTATAGAAGGTTAATGGCTGTTCTAGCAAAGGTCAAGTGGTCATTTTAAAGGGAAGCTGTGCTGAATAATCGAAAATGGCAGAAAGATAAGGCATAAAATCTTAACTGACTGCTCATCCTACATTTTTCTTTTCTGTCATACAGAAACCTGTCTTTGCTCTGATAAGGACAGCTTGGAAGACCTGTGTTAACGTGATTTGCTGGTCCAGAAAAACACCAGAAAGATAGTAACTAATTTGAGAACTTCATGGCAATAGGAACATTTTTAGAAGGAGCAAAACTTAGTTTTGAGGGCTTTCTTAGTCCTGATAGCAAAGAGAGCTTAAACAGGCTTTGCTTGTGTGGGAGGTTTGTGACAAGCAAAGGTGGTCAGCTACCTGGGGTCTCCTTCCAAATTTTCTGGAGGAGGCGTTACAGCTGCTGGTGGGTGCCAGCCCTCACGTTGCATCTGCCAAAGGGTCTCTCACTGATCAAAGGAAGAGCGATGTAACTACTGGCCTTTATGAGAAACTAGTACTCTGTGCAGTAGGAGATGGGCCAAATTCACCCCTAATCCAAGCTAGAGGAAATCACTTTGAATAAGTAGAATTGTGTCCTGGATGCCAGAGGGACACCTGGTCTGAAATCTTTTCCCCAGCACTGCACAGTACTTAGCCTGTCCTTTTCTTAATTCCTGGTGCTAAATTAAAGCTTCTGATGACGACTTTTTGTTGCAGCCATATGGACATCTATATAGGCACAGAAATAATAAAATGTACTTTCTTTGTATTTAACTGCCAACACTTTCATTTCATTGGAACTTTATCACTTTCATTTCCAGACGCTACTATAAAGAAACTGATGGCCTGAAACTTGATGTTGGAGCATATATGAAGGCATTAGAGGTATTTTATAGCTTGCTTTATGCTTACTTGCTCTGTGCACCTTGTTAAAGAGTAACTGGTATAAATATGGGTCGTCTTCTGTAATTACTCACCTTGGTAGAGGAAGTTTCCACAGACTGAAACTCATTTGCTGCATTCTAAAGATGGATGGATTTGTATTATTCACTTTTTCTGTATTTAAAATGGGAACTTTTACCATCATGGTATCTTTATTGGAAGTGAGGCCCTTGAAAGAAGTCAGAAAAGAAAAATCACAGTATATTGTCTGCAAGATATCCAAGAAAAATTGTTTATGTTTGGCATAGCATTTAACACAGCTCTTGCCCTTAACAGTTTACAGCATAAAGCCCTTATTCAGCAAGATTCTTATGGGTAGTCCTGTTTTTAAGCCTGATTAAGTCTGTGCATAACTGGAACCCAATAGATAAGCCAACCTAAGGGTGAGAGAATGAGAGAATCGTTATCCTTTTTTTATAGGCTTGCAGAGAGATTTTTAAAAAGTAGATACAGAGTGAATTCAGAGAAGGAAGCAAAGTAGGGGAGTATACAAGCACAGAAGATAGTGGATATAATGTGTGCTTGCACTACATACATTTGGATCAGTATGATTTTTTTTGGAGGGAGTTTTTGCCTCCCATAGAAGGTCAGGCTTCCTGTTGTCTAGGAACAAGCTATAAACATGTCATTTATTCAAGTTTTTCAGCGTAGTGCTGATATTTACTTTCAGGAGAACAGAGCTTTTTAACTCGGGTTTGTCACTTGAACCATTAAAATTATGCAGGAGTATTGAATAAACTCCCCACATCTTCTAAGGCCAATACTCACTACTCCAATACTTTTGATCATTTCCTGTGAAGGATATTTGTTATTTCTGTAAGAGTGACGCTCTTACAAAAATCAGTGATACTGGAACTGACTAGGAAGACTGCTGCCATGATGGAGAATGAAACAGATTTGTAACTTGAGATGTTTCAGGATGACTTTCTCTTCTGACAGAGAGCATTGAACCCTCCTATTATCCAAACTATCAGATAGCTATCTTCATCTGCTAATCCATTGTGTTATTTAAGGGCAGAAATCAATAATCACATACTTCTTATACAATTGACTGGAGTTACAGAGTTGAACAAATCCTTTTCTGATCTATATAGCATTATTTGTCTCTCTCTTTTTTTTTTTTTCCCAGTATGCTTGTGATGTTGAAGCTGAGGTAGTGGGAAAACCAGCAAAAGCATTTTTTGAGTCAGCCCTAGCAGAAATGGGAGTTCCACCACAGCAGGTAATGTTGCTGATGCCATGACTGTTGGCTGTGCCATGTAGTTATGCCCCCTACACTGGTTTGCTGTCTTTGACAGAAAGTTACAGAAAAGGTTGAGGGGAGTGTGGCCTTGAGGACATGGTAAACAGCGGGTGGAAATACGCTTCTGGAAAAAAAAAATTGTCATACGTGGTGCAGAGAAATACTTATATTCAGGATATTTCTATGAATTATTAAAAAAAATCTGAAAGATTGCTTTGGAGGGGAAGAAAAATGTTTTACCCATTCTATCAAATAATGTGAAGGACTGAGAGTCAAGAGGATAAATGGTAGCAGGTTGGGGTCTGTTGAATATTTTCTGCCTTGCGTGTACTTCCTACCCTCCTGGAAGGCATGGTATTATTTTTCCTCAGAACTTCTTTGCTGTCCTGAGGCTTCTTCTTGACCATTTCCTGTTTCCCTTTTCATTCTCTTCTGTCTCTGTTTGCTCTGACTTGTACCATCTGTATCTTTACCTCCTTTAGAGTTTTCCATCCTCCTTTCCCTGATGTAGTTTCTCTGTGTTCTTGCGATGAGCCTTCTTATTCACCTTCATTCTAAACCACGTAGTTCAGAAGCACATGTACTTCTATTGAGAATTCCTTTATTTGGAGACTAAAGAAAACAGCACAAGGGAATAAAGGTCAGGTTTCCCAAGGAATTATGGAGGATGGTGTGCTTCACAATGTAACAGGAGCCATGAAGGCTGCAGCCTGGTGGAATTGCAGCTAAAATGTTATTTCATTTGGTGTCACACTTGCTACTTTTTTTTTTTAGTACAGTTCCTAAAGGGGGAAAAACAGAAGTAACAGAAGCACTGTCTGACCCCAAAACTCTTCTCTTGTTACTGGTTTCATCAGGCTTTCCAGAAACACACCGAGTGTGTGACGCTCCCTGCTTACTTAGCATGGTCCGTTTTTTCTTTCCTCCCTGTAGTTGTGCCCTCTTTATTGATTTGTTGTTGTGTCACACAGGACATAAGGATGAGTATGAAATGACTAACAGACGACAGCGAATTACAAGGTAATAACTCCATCACAGGCTTTTGGTGACATCATAAACAACAGGAGTGAAGTTTGGGTGGCTTGTAGGTCCGTGGAGCCTGGAGAAGAAATTATGGCCCTGTAATTCACTATGTGCTTGGGTTTTACTTTATTATTGAATGGGAAGATGGAAAAGACCTTGTAGGCCATCTGATCCCTCTCCTTCCCCATGCAGGAGTGCTCCCCTGCTCCATGTTTATCAGTGTTTTGTACAGAGTGGTTTTAAGTGAGGAGAAACCAAACCGGGCTTTAAGTACCTGAGGGACAGTATTCACAAGCTCTAGTAGATCTTATGAACAGGCAGCTTTTTCTGAGATTCGTTGAGATGCTTCCCTTTGAAACTCTATATCCTTACTTCTAGTTTTATTCCAGGTAACAACCAAAATAACTGCTTTCCTTCCTGGATGTTTTCTCCTTCCAATTTTCTCCAGGCTCCTTATCATTACAGTAGTTTTCTCTTACTAAAACTGTGTTTAGCTCTCAGCAACTTTCCTTGTGATTCAGTCACTCTGCACCCTAACCTGCTGCGGTGCTCTTTTCTGCACTCCCTTCAGTTTGTCAATATCTTCTCAGTAACAAGATAGCTCAGGCTGAACAAAATATCCTAGGTATTGAGCAATTACTCAATCCATTTATCCAACCAACAAACCAAAAAAATCCATTTCAGAAACTGAATGGCATTTCAAGAAAAAGGTAGCTGGAAAAAAGAACAAAGAAAAAACAAAACAAAACACAGAGAGTTCAGCCCTTGGATTTTATGCCTCTAAATCAGAGGTATGAAGGTTTGTGTTTTCTTTCTTCTTGTATGAGAAACGAGCGATGTGCTCTTTTGGGGTTTTCTATCTTGAGGCCCTGCATAGTGACATTAGTTTCCCTTTTTCACAGTCAGGACAGTGCAGTTCTCTTCAAGCTTTGTGTTGCCCACCTTGCCAGCGTGTCAGCCCCTGCCACTGTGGGAGAACATCGTCACAGGGATGTGTTTCCACGCTGGGCTGCAACACCACACCTCATTTCTCGATGAGTTTCTTGTTTCTCGTTGCCTCAGAGAACCAAATTTGAGCAGATGATTTAATGCATCACCAGGCTGGTATAAAAATGGTCCCATAGGGTGAGCCTTGGGGAGTGGTTCCCGCTGACTTCAGGAGCATTCAGTTTGAGTACAGAAAAGGAGTAATAGTCCCCGGCAGAGATTATTATTTATTCAATCCTTGCTGTTTGCTAGATTTTCACAGTGCTATTAGTGACTAACTTGATATTTTCTTCCCAGATAGTTTCTAGTATGAAATGCCAACAATTTCTAACAACAGGTCTAGTCTGTAGGTGTAATTTTTCTTATACAGAGAATCAAGATAAAGGACATATGCACCTCACCAGCAGGTTTGCAGTAGGTACCGCCGCATAATGGCCCCGGGTGCCTTGTCGGTGTTCTCGATGATGGAAAACCAGGGCTTGCTGCTGTAATTAAAAACTAGACCATGAAGAATATGTGTAGGAGGAACAAATTACAGAAGAGCACACCACCATAATTGTAGTGTATTTTCGTAACTTCTGAGTGCTTGACCTTGTAACTTTAATGTTCTTTCGAGACGGATTTGCAGGTTGTGTTAGTTAGTCATACGTAATAATAAAAACACGATATATGCAGTTCAGTAAGTTCCTTAGTAGTGCACCGTGTGAGGTTTTAATCTGTCTCCCAAATGAGCTTTACTTCTCTGTGTTTGTAATGACAAGATGAGGAGTGGCTTTACTTGCCTTTACTTTTATAAAATGTTTACCAGTAATTTATTCCACCTGTGGAATACATTTAATCCATACCATCATTAAACCATTTTAGAAGAGCTGCGCTTCTGAAAACATTACAATTTTCTTTTACCCGACTTCTAATGAAAAATAGCTTTTTAATAAAGCTGTCTCACCGCAGTAATGCTAGACAGTGGCAAATCTTAAATTTCTCAAGCTGCTTTAATCAATAAAGTTATCACCAGTCATTTCCCTTGGTAACTGCTTCTTACCGAGACCCTGACTTTACCTTCTGCTACTGAGATGTTTTCAACCTGCACTTAGACTAGGAGGAACTCCCTGAAGTCCAATTTTCATTTTAACCTTTCCTCAATGGCCTAGAAATAACAGATTGCCAGTATTACTTTAATAGATTGGAAATTTAAACCTCTTAGAGGTAACCAGACCTGTCTTATGATTCAGTAATATGACAAAGAATAACACATCTTAAAGGTTACCGAAATACCTAATTCATGTGTTTTAAGGCAGCTGTAACAGTGGATGATTTTTATGGCTTTACAATAAAACCTAAATAACGTTAAGGCTCCCGTACTTTTATATAATCATAAAAAGTTCTGTCTATAGCAAACTGTCCAGCTTCACCAGGAGTTATGGCAGGTAATACTCGAGTGCATAAAGTACTGGTAGTTAACCAGGTCCCATTTCGGCCAGCTGCCCGTCCCAGCGGGGAGTTAGTGGTGCGTGAGAGCAGAGGCAGGTCACCCTCACAGTGCCACGGGGATCCGCCACCGTGCCGGCCAGCCCTGCCCTGCCTCTGGGGCTGACGGGGAATATTTTCCATCTCGGAGAGAAGAGTTAAGCGGCCGTGTGAAGTTTCAAGTGTTGAATCCTGCTGAAAGCTTATCCAAACTCAGTTGGCCCTGGGGCTTTTGGAATCTGCCCTGGAGGTTTGATGTATTTCTGTGTTTCACCTGCCTCGTTGTACAAATTCTGCCAGGTCAGAGGCCACGTGTGATGCCTTACGTGTGTTTGTTGTTTGCACAGCTAGTAGTTCCTGGATAGAAGTATAATTAACAGGAATACGGGATCCTGAAGCCTAGGAGATTGCCATGTGGGCCACGGAGAATATGGAGAAAAATAAATGTGTCATATTCATTGCGTAAAGTGTCTTTGATTTTAATCAGGATTTTGTGTATACGCTTTATTTCTTTACATCCTTGGCACCTTTAACTTTGCTGCTAAGCCTGTAGCAAAAACCTGCTTAGGCATAAATATTTTTGACTCTAGAAACATTCACTGCGTTAAATATTCTGTTGAAATTCACGTGCCTCCTTCTGTGCACCGTAACATTTGCATCCTCCATAGGCTTCAGCCTCCAAAGTACCTCATGTGAGCTACTCCCAGTAACAAGGCACTGCAACAGAAGCAGAGCTAGGTAATACAGAATACTCTGGTCTTTCTGCCCCTTTTCTTACTCCATAGCTCCTTTTCCGATCAAACATGTTTCTGTGATTTTTTTTTAATGAATACTAAAACTCTGTTTGCAGAGGAAATAATAGAAAAGGTTCCCATTCACCCATCTCTGAAGCTGTCCGTGTTAGTAGGTGAGAGGAGTCGGTCCCCACCTCCAGGGTGTGTGGTGACACCAGTAGGATCACTGACCAGGATGGTGATTTCTGCTCTGCGGGTGTTTGTCCAGTTGGGATCATGTTGTGGCCTGAATCCTTAGAGCTCGTGTTCATCTCCTCCATTATCACTGCTGATCTGGGTTAGGTTTGGCTCAGTAGCCATGGCTTCCCTCAGCTCTGGCACACGTGTGCTTTATGTGTCGCTTGCACACAACCACACACACCCATCTCTCACCAGCTACACAGATCAGGAAAAATGGAAATTACACTCAGCTTAATTCTTTGATGATTTTCTTAAAACCAGAGAGATCATCTCAATACATTTTTGTCCTTGTTGTAATTTTGTAGCTGATCAAAAAGAAGCAACTTCCACAGACTAATTGCACAGATTAATGGTGCGATCCCCATGTAAATTGTGAACACAAACGGGGATCTTTTCATTCTTGCTTTCGGTGGGTATATGACCTTTCAGTTTTATATCTTTCTCTTCTTGCCATATTGCAGTCAGAGAGGAAGTTAAACCCAGGTTTGACAGGTAGAGTTTTTTTTATTTCCCTTGACAGTGCACCTTTTGACCTCTATCTTCTTGCCAATGATTTTTTAAATCCTTAATGATTTGGGAATAATTGCTCCTCCTTTAGTGATTATTGCCCTTCACCGATAGTAAATCTGTGAAATCCCCGGGGGCTGGAGTACATTTTGGTATGCGTATGCCACAAGCTGGCCTGGACAGGCATCGCTGCTCATGTGCAGCTGCACTTGCAGAGCTGCTGGGTGTCTTGCAGGAAAACTTGTCTGGACGGAGTGAAATACAGCCCTGCTGAGCAAGCTTCCCTCTGGCTTTGGAGGGTCTGCTGAGCCACCCTGCTCTGCCCTTTCCTGCTTTCAGAGCAACCCAGAACTGAAAATGGAGGATGTATACACAGATGAGAGGAGGAAAAAAAAAAGGGCAGGGGGAGGACAGACAAAATCTGGCAAAACTGCTCCCAGCCAACTCCTATTACCTATTTTCCCCCAAGCTGTTTTGAGAAATGTAATCGTTCCCACTAATCCGTTTTCGTCGTGTGTTTATACGTGCTTTATTTACTAATTACTTCAAATTAACCCTTCATTTTTCCTCATTTCATGCTGGAGTGGTAGGGAAAAGTGAGCTGTCTACAGGGGATCTTGCATCACGTATCTTAACAAGAACACATGCGTTTCTGTGAGCAGAGTGGATAAGGAAAACGGTCCAGTAATGAGAAGATGAAAAAGATTGAGCCCTCCATCATGTGCTGGCTTTGAAGCAGTTTGTGAGCAGGGAGCTGGAAAAGCAGCGCTGCCTGTCCCAGAGCCTCCTGCTGCTCTTTCCCTATGGACACATTTTCCCGAGCTGTAGCCATGTTCCCACGAGTCTTTACATCTCCTTGCTCCATAAAAGAGCTCTCGAAGTGTGATCACAGCAGCGTTGCTCCTAGGCAGAAAGAAGCCAGACCGTGCACATATAAAGCATTTCAAAATGAGCTGCTTCGGAGTGGAACTGGACAAATGAGCCTTGACTCGCAGGGATGGCCTATTGCATCCCCTCACCTGAGGGTGATGATAATCCCTCACGTGAACGGTATTTAAAAACAGCAGGAAAGATGAACTGGGCTGCTAACTGCCATATATAATCCCACATGCTGTACCCGATGTGTAACACAAAGGAGGATTTGTCTTTTATCAGCCGGAGCTGTTCCAGGTATTCCTGGACACAGCTGAGCTGTTCTGAGATTTCCTCCCTGGATCTAGAAAGTAAGCCTAGCGTTTTTAAAGCTCTTGAGACAGGTGGACTGGGGTTAAGTGGCATCGCTTTTTTGCTGCCTAAATTTTGGCAAAATGGACCTCCCCCTGCTCATGCGTGAGCATGTGTTCTGCCGAGACAGCCTCCTTCCCGGGGTCTCTGTGCGCCCACCTTCCTTTCCACGGCGGAGTGCTGAGCGGTGAGAGCAAGGGCACCTGCACACTGCCACAGGCAGGGCTCTCCGGTGCTCTTGTGTGGTTGCACGCTATGTGAAAATGAGGTGCTTCCACGTGAAGGCAAGTGAAGAAGAGATTTTTGTATTAACCAGAGCACTAACTGGAATGGTGCCTGCAAGATGCAAGAGAGACTTTCTGTTTTTTTGTTTTTTTCCTTAAAGCTGCAGCCAGCCGTACGAAGAGAGTTGGAAGTCCCTTTAGGTTGCTGCTGCTGGGGAAGCCGACCTCTGGTCCTGCTGTGTGCCTCATTCCCATGACCTCGCTGACAGTGGTCCATTTATCAGTTCTCCCCAGACGGAAAAACGCTAGGATGGCTTTCTGTCCGTGCCCAGTGGCGTACCCCTGGTCCTGCTCTCAGTAACCCAGCTGCCACCCAGGGCAGTCCTGCTCCCGTTACATATGTCCCTTTTGACCTTCCCCAGCCCACAGGCAGGACGAGGACCCGTAGTAACAGACCCTAGGCTCAAAATGTAACATCAATTTCTTTAGTAAGCAACAGTTCGCTTAGCGATTGCATGCGTCCGATGTGCAAATATGAAAATAATCTGTTATCAAAAGTGTATGGAAGGAGCAGAGAAGTTCAGGCAGGAATTTCCTTCTAACATTGTACTGTTGTTGTGAAAGCCTGGCAGTAAAGTTTAGGTAGTACGAGGCTATTCAGCAAGATGAAAATACAGCCAATGAATGTATTTTAAACAAAATTCAACTTTGATACAAAAGGTGAAAAATCCCATATTAAAATTTGATAGATAAACTAGATTCTGTGTTTTCAAAGCTGATGTGTTCCCCCCAGTTTTAAGTGCTGCCTCTGTTCTCTGCAGAGTAACCTGGAGTGCCTTTGGGATGTTGCAAGCTGATTTTATTATTCTTTTTTTCTTATTAGTTTTAGATCATGTGCTGCTTTTTTGTTGAAATTATGAAACGGAAACCCACAACCATTTTTAAATTTGAAGAATAAGAGTAATATCTTTTATTGCAGAATGATAGGAAGCACTTGAAGTTTTGCAGGCACAGCTGTGAATGAGAGCCCCTGGTTGATATGCTCTGATTTAACCAAGACACAAAGCCTGAAGTGAACATGCATACTACATTTTTTTTTCAGACATGCAGCCAAACCCCCTCAGTCCAGCTGGAAGGTCTCTTCTCAGTTACCTGTTTTGATAACCTGCTTAGCTGAGTTTGTTAGGATTTGCATAGACTTCAGGTGACCGTAACGCAAACTGTGCTGTGCCTGTACGTACCGTGTCCCACAGTGCAAAAATTAATCAATTAGATGTTACGCTGACAGAAGACTTCCCAAATTTTTGTATCTACCTGAAAATGGGCTGCATGTTTCGGTGATCACAAGCTTAAGTTTTTGACTAGCTTTTAAAATACCAATTTTAAGGAAACTTTTAAAAAAGATATGCTCCAAGCAGTTTCCATTAAGGCTAACATAAACGCGTGGCTAGGAACACAATAGGGATAACTTTATAAAATTCAACATTTTTTCTGAATTGTGTGCCAAATCACTTTGGTTTTTGTGATGGATTACAAATTGTACGGATGTATACTGCACCAGCATATTGCTCAAGGAGCCGTAGCATGAATTATAGTCAAGGTAGGATGACTTCTAATCAATATGATGACAATATTATCTTGTTTAATTTGTCTGATGGCAGTATTAAACATCAAATCAAGCTGTTTATTATGTCAAAGGAATGTGAAGCATGGCAGAAATAAAATTGACTTGACACCAGTTTTTCTGTATTTCATTGCTTTGACAGGCCATCATGATTGGAGATGATATTGTGAATGATGTAGGAGGTGCCCAGCAGTGCGGGATGAGAGCTGTTCAAGTGCGGACAGGGAAGTACAGGTCAGTGCACACTCTACACCCTGTGCTCCACCAGGTTAACCATGGAAAGAGGGGAAATAACTGTAGGTAATGATTTTTGCACTTTCCTTTTTGCCAAACTACACTGTTCTCTTAATTTTCGTACAATTCATTCATTTCTAAAAGAAAAGGCGGTGTGGTTTGGAACCTGGTACGCCTTCTGAATAGTGCTTCAAAATGAATGCATGAGACCTGATTTTTTTTCCACGCCTTTTCCAGAGCTTTTCCTGTTGGTGGTAGACATTTGCCGTCAATGTACACTTCCATTTGTTGACTGAACAACTACTTCCTTGGGCAGCCACTAGGCTTGGGTGGGTGCTGACATTTTCATTTGCAAAATGCATTTTGAGAAAAGACTCTGTATGAAAACGGCAGGATGGGAGAGGTTTGTTTTCTTTGATCTTTTCAAGAAATATTTTCCTCTTAATTACTGCTATAATTTTGCATCACATTTAGTGCATGGAACTAATTTGTTTCTTTTTTTTTTTTTAACTACTGTGTGTAAGTGTTGTACACTTGATATCAGATCCATCTGAAACTTCTAGCAGAGTCAAGATGTAAAATTAGACATCTACTCAGTGATCTCTGTGGGTCATCTCTCACAGCTTTATGAAGGACTCCATATGTCTCCTATTTTCTCTAGATACATATTCAGCACTGAGAAGTCTGGAATGTGAAAGCTGTTTCTCCTCTTCCCATCTTAAACAGAGCAGGCTTCTGCAGACTTGCTCACCTTGGCCTTTCAAAGCTTTCCCTGTGCAGGTGTCTCTGTGATCCTGTGCGTTCATTGACCAAAGAGCTATCAATAGCTGCTCCTTGTACCTCTTGACAGCAGACCTGAGTGCAGTTATAAACAGGGCACGCTCCAGGGGTGCCCAATGGAAAATTAAGCCACTATCTGCTGCTCAGGCAAGATAAGGCTTGAAGTCAGCCCAAGGTGACTCTCCAAATGCAATGCAGACATCGGTCCTTACATTTAACATTTGGACTCCATAACACTCAAAATCTCCTTTTAACCATACCTCTTTGCAGTAGGCACGGTTCAGTAACAGCATTTGTAATTTGACATAATTTATATTTTTAGTGTTTCTTCATTTTCAAATACTGAGACTGTAAAAGAACAATTTTTGGGAGGGATGCAGCAAGTGGGAATGGTGCTTGCCGTAGGCTGTCTGAAATGTAGTTTTGTTAGTTATCAAGTGATTTGCTCTCTCAATTTTAGCTTATGTAAATTGATAAAATAATTCTGATGGACCAGGAAATGATTTTGGGGAAAGAAAGTATGTAGTTTGTGCTGTTGGGGTTATTTATCTGTGTAATCCCATTAACTGCCTAAAGGAGAGAATTAGGATTCAGCACTTGGTTTTTCTCTGATCTTGATGGCTATCACCAGACAGCATTCAGTGACTCCACATCTTAATGTTGCACAGATACGAGCATCAGTGAAGGAGCTATCTCTGAAAACAGAGGTAAATTAGGCTGCTCAACAGACATCTCCTGTGACATACGTGGCCCACTGTAAAAATAAGCCACAGGTGATGCTGCACTGAAAGCTTTCTGGCAGTTGGCGTACATTTTTATGTATAGACATGAACATGCACACACACACACACAAATATATATAATCATATGTTTGAAAAGCGTTTTCTTATATCAAGCTTGAGCCATAATTTAAAATCTGAAAGGAGGTCACAGCTGTTATAGGTAGGGGAAAAAAAGATCGTTTTCCACTGTTAAATGTCCTGTTTCAATGCGCGATTGCTGTTATCCAAAATCATATATTACTGTATGGCAATGAAATACAGGTGAGCCTCTCAAAATTGAGCATGTGGTGCCAGTCCTATTCTTACCAATTTTGAGTAAAATAAAATAGTTCCTTTTTTTCCAAGAGGCTGGAGATGCATATGTTTTTAAGAGTGGTTGATTTAGTATACGTGGGAAATTAAAAGACACAGTGAGTATTGAAAGAGACTGGAAAAAAGCAACTGGATGAAAGTTGATATGAAAAATAACAGAAAATATAATTATTTCGTGGCTGGTTTTAAGTCTGCTATTGGTACATAGGTCCTCCCTTGTATTTCTTGCTGACCCAGAGGTGTGCACTGCGCTGAAATACCTCTGGATGGCACTGTTAGTACATTTACTTCAGCAGTAGCTACTACGTCAGGTTGTAGCTAAGGCTGTTTTTGCAAAAGCAGCGTGAGGCAAAACGGCTTCAAGGTTTTCGTGTAGATGCTGAGTGTAGGGGTGTGGGATTTCCTGAGTTTTGTTATTGCAGCTCAGGACATGGCTGATCACCTCGGCTGGGTTGCTTCTGTGCTTCTGCGACAACGAGTAGGTTTTTGTTTCCACCGCTACAATGGTGCCTCACCTCAGCCAAATGCATGCAGAGTTGATTCCAGAATAAAATGAAAAATAATAAAGTACACCAAGGAATTGTTCTAGGAGTGAGGATGTCACAACATGCTGCTGGATATGGGGAAGTTACAATTTGGGGGATAATTTGCGCAGGTTGTTGTGTAGGTCCAAGGGATTCTGTTGTACGCCTCCATTCTCATCTAAATGGTGACCCTGAGTGACAGAGTGTCATCTGTGGTGCATTTGGGGCAGCATTCCTCATCTCAGGAGTCACTGCAGCTGCCTTCAACATCCTTGAGATCTGCTGCCCACCAAGGGTTACACACCGTAGCACAAAAGATGACACGTGCACCAAGGCTTCCTGTAAAGTTTGTTGTATTTCAAAGTGACTGCAGTGCTTGTGTGCAGGTTGCAGGCTGCAAAGTAACTCTCTGCATCTTGCTGGCCTTAATAAACTAAGAGAAGAGGTCCCCTTTGTCCTGAAAGCCTTGCAGATGAGCTGAGGTCCAAAAGGGGAGCAGAAGGGGTATGCGTGGGGAGCTGGCGTAGCCGTAGTGCTGCCTCCTTCCCTGTGCTCTCACACTTCTGGCTGGAGCTGGGCTCTGCAAGGACTTTCTCAGTGCTGGCTATTGCCAGGGTGAGATGCAAGTGTGGAGTAAGCTGGTGCAAAAGCATTCAGCTTAACACCACCTTACACCAGAGGTCCTGAAAATTAACACCGTTTTCTCGCTTTTTTGGGATCTTAAAGTTTCGTAAAATTAATGTAGTCAATTCCTTTTATCTCACTTCTGCATCTGTGCTTGTCTTCTCCTCAAAAGCACCTAATCTTCCAGCAGGACTTAAGTGTTGAACTCGTCCTCAGTAGCCGAACCAGGCATGGAGTACATTAGTCCATGAAATGCAGTAAATAATGGAATAAAACCTCTTTTGACATAAGTCAGGCCAGTAATGGAAAGGTGTAGAGGTAAGATGGCATTTTGAGTTGATCTCAGCCAGCACGGTTCTCCAACACATGGTGAGTAGTTTGCTTAGCCAAATGCAGCCTTTTTTAGATGTACAATCCATATGGCACGTTGGATCTGGTCCGTCGGTGTCACCACCCTCAGTCACTCCTTCCTGCCACGCTGTGCAGATCAGGTCTGTGCTGCGGACTCCTGTGTACCGGGAGAAAACAGCATTAGGTTTTTCAGCGCTGGGAAATGTGGTGCTAATTAAGACGTTTCTGTGCACACCTGTGTGGAGCACCTTCGTAGCCAACATCTTTCCGACCTAGGGCAGAACACGTACTCGTCTTCCTGCACAGGGTATGTGCTAATTCCACTTGCAGCTAATTGGCCTTGACATCAAACCAATAAATTCCACCATAACTATTGATTCTGCAACGCCGCTTAATGCTCTTGTTCCTCTTTGCAGTGTGCAAGTTAAAGCAGAGAAAAATTACTTTGAGGCTCTTCCAGCTGTCTCCCCATAAAATCAGAAACAGCTTTCAGATACGTCAGTGCATCAGACTGATTTGTGACAGGGCAGAAGAATTCCACCTCTCTCCTTGCTGTTGTTTACAGGGTTTGATTTATAGGTAATGAGCTCTACTCAGAAGAAGGCCTTTGCAGCGGTTACTGTGGATATCCAGAGATTGTGCTCTTTTGATTTCCATGCTGATACCAAAGTGGAGATGTTTGGAGTAAGTTTGGCTGTAGACAGAAGTTTGCAGTGGCATTTCTTGACTGTGCCAGAGTTTGTGCTGTGCACTCGAAAATAACCCTGAGGTGGCAGTGTTCGTCTCTCGATGTCACCTTTCCATAGCTGGTGTGTGGGGTAGCCAGGAGCGTTCACAGCAGAAGTACCCGCTGTCCCTGCTGGCCTGTGCGACATCCCCGAGCTCTCTCATAATACTACACGTAAAAGATGGAGCGGGGATAAAAGGGGCCTGGGACAGCTGCCATCTCTTGCTAGCTCTGCCACTGTGCTCTGGGAGAACTGGGTCAAGTTACTTCATGTTGCCCTTCCTCGGTTTCCCCGCTTTATAATTATCCTCTGAGAATAATTATCCTGACTGTATTAAGTAAGTGGCTTGTGAGCTTGTGAGCTCCTCTTATCTGACTGAAGAAAACATACAGAATTTTAGAGATTTAAAGGAAATCGGCTTGCCAGATGTGATCAAGACAGAAGTTGTGACAGAGGAAGATCTTTCAGGCTGACATCATCAACTGACTAAGGATTCAGAAAAACAGGGGTGGGTCTTTATAACAACCTCCTAAATGAAGTTATTAAACGATTCTAAGAAGCAAATTTCCACCCAGAGATAAATTCACAGCTATCACAGCCTGTAATAGTAAATGAAAGATCACGACACCTTTTGCAAAGAAACAGTCGCATCTTACTGCTCTGCAAAGATCTTGAAACAGAAGCAGCATCCCTCCCACCCTCGCTTTCTTGTTCCCTGAATTACTAACCACAGCCAAGATGAACAAATTTATTAGCTTTGTGTTTCATGGGTCTTGATGGAGCATACCAGAAGTGCGTAATGAGAACTAACGCACAGAGGCACTCCCTTTATGCTGAAAGAGAACCAGAGGCATTTGGATGGCCTCGCAGTCCTGATAATTAAGCCTGTTTCAAGTACTAAACGGAAAGGCTTCCAACCCATATTTGCACTATAAATGGTGCATTATGATTTATGGTAGTGTCTTAAGTAATGTTTATTAACATCTAGTGTCAGCAAGTCGGTTCTCCTGTGGTGTGATAGCTGATTGCAGTAAATCCGAAGGCATGGACTTAGTCACCACTTATTACATGTTCAAACCACAGTTTGTTCTGTCCACGTGAGGAGCTTCACGTGTGTATATCGGCATCTTGACCACACTTGGGTTACTGTAATCTTTGAATCAGCTTTGCGAAGGAAGTTCGGAGTTAATGCTGCAGTTCTTTAGCGTAGTAACGCTCATCTGATGGCAGCCTTAATTTTTCCCAGTATATTCATAAAGTCCAGACAGAAATTACACTTTAAGGCTCTGGTGCTGTAGGAACGAACGGCCTAGGAGAAGATGTAAGTTCTTGCTGCTTGCTGAGCCAGCAGCGCCCCCTCCCCGGCCGTTCAAAAACAGCCCCTAAGGGAGCGCGGCGACCAGGGCGGGCAAACGGGGTGGGCAAACAGGGCGGGCAAACCAACAGGGCGTGGCGCGTCAGAAGGGAGCGGCGCGGCAGTTGGCGCAGGCAGGGCGAGCAGGGGGGGAGGAGGGCGCAGAACGTTCCTCCCCCGCCGCCCATACGAACACCCCCTCTAACGGCTGTGGCCCGCTAGCTGGGCTGCAATGGTCTACACCAGGCAGAGCGCTCTCTCTAGAAAGTCTGTAACCGCCCAGACTGCCTGCCCGCTCAAAAATGCGGCAGTTCAGGTCTCTGGACGCAGGGAGTGTCTGAGCCTGTTGCTGCCGTCTGAGGGAGGCAGAGGCGCCGTGTGTGTGAGGTGCGAGCGGGTGGACGACATGGTCCGCCTGGTGTCAGAGCTCAGGGAGGAGGTGGAGAGGTTGAGGGCTATCAGGGAGCGTGAGCGGGAGATAGACTGGTGGAGCGACTCCCTGCAGGGCCTGAAGGAGAGGTAGCGGGGTGAGACACCCCAAATGGGGGTGGACCCCCTGCCCTGTCGGGCAGAGGGAGGGGGACCTAGGAGTTGAGGAGGAATGGAGGCGGGTCCCTGCTCGACCTTGCAGGCGACGCCCCCCCCTACTGCCCTCACCTTCCCAGGTGCGCGTACACACCAGGTTTGAGGCCCTAGAGCTTGAGAGACCGGTGGGTGAAGATGAGGTAGAAAGTCTACCCAGGAGGGTACCTAGGGCGAGGAGGTTGACGCCACGCCTCAAGACTGCCTCCACCAAGAAAGATAGAAGGGTGATCGTTGTAGGTGACTCCCTTCTCAGGGGGACAGAGGGCCCTATTTGTTGGCCTGACCCTACCCGTAGGGAAGTCTGCTGCCTCCCTAGAGCCAGGGTCAGGGATGTTGCCAGGAGGCTTCCCAACCTGGTTCACCCCTCTGACTACTGTCTGCTTTTGATAGTCCAGGCTGACAGTGATAATATTGAAGAGAGAAACCTGAAGGCTATCAAACGGGACTTTAGGGGACTGGGACGGTTAGTGGATGGAGCGGGAGTACAGGTGGTGTTTTCATCCATCCCTACAGTAGCAGGGAGGGGTACAGAGTGGACACGGAAAGGCCACCTGATTAACACGTGGCTCAGAGGCTGGTGCCAACACAGAAATTTTGGTTTTTTTTGACCATGGGGCGCTTTACTCGGCACCCGGCCTGATGGCCACAGATGGGTCCCTATCTCTAAGGGGAAAACGGATCCTAGCCCAGGAGCTGGCAGGGCTCATTGAGAGGGCTTTAAACTAGGTAAGAAGGGGGACGGGGCTGAAATAAGGCCTGTTGGAGCTGTGTCGGGGAATAATGGCAAGGCCGGGGGAGAAGGCAATGGCCCAACTGAAGTGCATCCACACTAATGCACGCAGCATGGGTAACAAACAAGAGGAACTGGAAGCCATTGTGCAGCAGGCAGGCTATGACTTGGTTGCCATCACGGAAACGTGGTGGGACCACTCATGACTGGAGTGCTGCAATGTCTGGCTATAGGCTCTTCAGAAGGGACAGGCAGCACAGAAGGGGTGGTGGTGTGGCTCTCTATATTAGAGAGTGTTTTGATGTTGTGGAACTTGAGGCTGGGACTGATAAGGTTGAGTCTCTGTGGGTTAGGATCAGTGGGAAGGCCAACAAGGCAAGCATCCTGGTGGGGGTCTGTTATAGACCGCCGAACCGGGATGAGGAGATGGATGAGGAGTTCTACAGGCAGCTGGCAGAAGTTGCGAAATCGTCAGCGTTTGTTCTCGTGGGGGACTTCAACTTCCCAGACATATCCTGGAAGCACAACACAGCCCAGAGAAAGCAGTCTAGGAGGTTTCTGGAGAGTGTGGAAGATAGCTTCCTGACGCAGCTGGTTAGTGAGCCTACCAGGGGAGGTGCCCCGCTAGACTTTCTGTTCACAAACAGTGACGGACTGGTGGGAGATGTGGTGGTCGGGAGCTGTCTTGGGCAGAGTGACCACGAAATGGTAGAATTCTCTATTCTTGGTGAAGCCAGGAAGGGGACCAGTAAAACCGCTGTCTTGGACTTCCGGAGGGCTGACTTTGAGCTGTTCGGGACACTGGTTGGCAGAGTCCCTTGGGAGGAGGTTCTGAAGGGCAGAGGAGTCCAGGAAGGCTGGGCACTCTTCAAGAAGGAAATCTTAATGGCTCAGGAGCGGTCTGTCCCCACGTGCCCAAAGACGAGCCAGCGCAGAAGAAGACCGGCCTGGCTGAACAGAGAGTTGTGGTTCGAGCTTAGGAGAAAAGAGGGGGTTTATAATCTTTGGAAAAGAGGGCGGGCCACTCACGAGGACTATAAGGCTGTTGCGAGGCTGTGCAGGGACAAAATTAGAAGGGCCTAAGCTCATCTGGAGCTAAATCTGGCTACTGCTGTTAAAGATAACAAAAAATGTTTTTACAAATACATCAACACCAAAAGGAGGACTAAGGAGAATCTCCTTTACTGGATGCAGGGGGAAACTTAGTTACAAGGGATGAGGAAAAAGCTGAGGTGCTTAATGCCTTCTTTGCCTCATTCTTTAGCGGCAAAACCGGTTGTTCTCTGGCTACCCAGTACCCTGAGCTGGTGGAAGGGGATGGGGAGCGGGATGTGGCCCTCACTATCCACGAGGAAATGGTCGGCGACCTGCTACAGCACTTGGATGTACGCAAGTCGATGGGGCCGGATGGGATCCACCCGAGGGTACTGAGAGAACTGGCGGAGGAGCTGGCCAAGCCGCTTTCCATCATTTATTGGCAGTCCTGGTTATCAGGAGAGGTCCCAGTCGACTGGCGGCTAGCAAATGTGACACCCATCTACAAGAAGGGTCGGAGGGTAGACCCGGGGAACTATAGGCCTGTTAGTTTGACCTCAGTGCCAGGGAAGCTCATGGAGCAGATTATCTTGAGTGTCATCATGCGGCACTTATAGGGCAAGCAGGCGATCAGGCCCAGTCAGCATGGGTTTATGAAGGGCAGGTCCTGCTTGACGCACCTGATCTCCTTCTATGACCAAGTGACACGCTTAGTGGATGAGGGAAAGGCTGTGGATGTGGTCTACCTTGACTTCAGTAAGGCTTTTGACACCGTTTCCCACAACATTCTCCTCAAAAAACTGGCTGCTCGTGGCTTGGACTGGCGTACGCTTCGCTGGGTTAGAAACTGGCTGGATGGCCGGGCCCAAGGAGTCGTGGTGAATGGAGTCAAATCCAGTTGGAGGCCAGCCACTAGTGGAGTCCCCCAGGGCTCAGTACTGGGGCCAGTCCTCTTCAATATCTTTATCGATGATCTGGACGAGGGGATTGAGTGCACCCTCAGTAAGTTTGCAGACGACACCAAGTTAGGTGCATGTGTCAATCTGCTCGAGGGTAGGAAGGCTCTGCAGGAGGATCTGGATAGGCTGGAGCGATGGGCTGAGGTCAACTGTATGAAGTTCAACAAGGCCAAGTGCCGGGTCCTGCACCTGGGGCGCAACAACCCCAAGCAGAGCTACAGGCTGGGAGATGAGTGGCTGGAAAGCTGCCTGGCAGAGAAGGAGCTGGGAGTACTGGTTGATAGGCAGCTGAATATGAGCCAGCAGTGTGCTCAGGTGGCCAAGAAGGCCAACAGCATCCTGGCCTGTATAAGAAGCAGTGTGGCCAGCAGGTCTAGGGAAGTGATTGTTCCCCTGTACTCGGCTCTGGTGAGGCCACACCTCGAGTACTGTGTTCAGTTTTGGGCCCCTCGCTACAAGAAGGACATGGACGTGCTCGAGCGAGTCCAGAGAAGGGCAACGAGGCTGGTGAGGGGTCTGGAGAACAAGTCTTACGAGGAGCGGCTGAGGGAGCTGGGGTTGTTTAGCCTGGAGAAGAGGAGGCTCAGGGGAGACCTTATCGCTCTCTGTAGGTACCTTAAAGGAGGCCGTAGCGAGGTAGGGGTTGGTCTATTCTCCCACGTGCCTGGTGACAGGACGAGGGGGAATGGGCTAAAGTTGTGCCAGGGGAGGTTTAGGCTGGGTATTAGGAAGAACTTCTTTACTGAAAGGGTTGTTAGGCATTGGAATGGGCTGCCCAGGGAAGTGGTTGAGTCACCATCCCTGGAGGTCTTTAAGAGACGTTTGAATGTTGAGCTTAGTGATACGGTTTAGTGGAGGTTAGTGTTAGGTCAGAGGTTGGACTGGGTGATCTTGGAGATCTCTTCCAACCTAGACGATTCTGTGTGATTCTGTGTAAAAGGGTGTTATAACCCAAACAGCCCCTTTTCATTGTAGGATATAGCCAATTGCCATGCAAAATAAAGAAATGCGCTGGAAATGCCTTATTACTGAACTACAAGTGGTGAAGTTGGAAGTAGGAGACTTTACCATCAGGCTCTAAAGAACTGTCTTTGGTTTGAGTATTTCTGTTTCTTGAATTGAACATAGCTAAATGTTTGCACACAGTAAAGTCACTGTGTGGTGTTAGAAATGCAGGTTCTACCTGAGATAAAACGCCCAAAAAGCACAGGGGGGAGTAAAGAACTCTGCCATGTTGTACCTAATGCGTAGCTTTAATTTATCTCTAGTCTAAAAGTGAAATGATATATATGTATTTTATTAGCAGGTTGACATATTCATCGATACCCTAATTAACCTTGAGGAAGCAGACTGTGTTCAGGGTGTAGCTATGCTAGGTGCTGCATGCATGCTCCCGTGCTGTTCTGAAAAAAGAATGAATGGCAGAAAAAAATGGTTTGTGATGTGAGTAGGGGGAGGATAAATAATGTTGTGTGTCAGGTTAGTGAGGAAATGTAGTATTACCTGGCAGTCTTGCCGGTTCCACTTTCTACCCAAGGACCCACTTTTTCTGCAGTAGCCCAGCTCTGATCAGCTGCTACATTGCAAACGTTTCTGCAAGGAAGCAATTTGCATCTCGCAGATCAAGATGGTAGTGACCACATCAGCTTGTGCTGCACTTTTGCTTCCCCTCTTCCTTCACATCCCCACAAAGTTCAGCAGCAGAGGCGGCGGCTTTAAAGGTTTCCATCCCTCCTGTTCTGACGCTGGGAAATGAAGGGCTCGGAGAGGGGGAGATGTCGCCAGGACCCGCTACCAGCAGCCGTAGGCAATTAGACCTGGGAGGGTGAATGGGGCAGCTGGGCCTGATGTCCGGGACCAAACCACTTCCAAACTCTGCTCTGCAAAGCATCCAAAGCCAGCGGCTACTTTGCTTTTGTCTCCTTTTGTTCTGGGGCCGTGTCCCACCTGAGGTGTCTCGGGAGCATGTGTCCATTCAGCCTGGGCTGGCTGTTTGGCTGGCAGGCTGCTCCATCCGACGTGGCTGGGTGCGCTCGTGTCTGCGTGATGGGTACCAGCAGAGCCCGTGGCAACGAGGCTGGCGAGCTGCTGGTACAAAAAGTTTTTGTTTCTCTCCTCCCTGCAGATACCTAACTCGTGAGCTGAGAGAAACGCTGGTGGTGGCTGGAATGGCCGAAAGGAGGCAGCTCGGGGGCTTTCCAGGGTTTCCAGTGAGCGTGTTCCTCCTGCACGGTGCCTGGTTTGCTGCAGGCCCCCCGTGGTGTCCCGGGGAGCTGCCTGTCCCACGGGACCTGCAGGGACCTGCAGCACCCCTGGGGGGCAGGCCCACCTCCACCTCCTGCTAGACCCCAGCCTGACGAGCACAGTTTACGAGACGGGACAGGAAGCAGGCTCGCGTTTATTTTTGTCTTTCCCGGCCTCTTCTCAGTGCCAATGTAACGTTGCAGCAGAAAAATTCCTCAGCAGAACAGTCACGGGAGCTGGTCGAGCACAGCAGCGTCTCTCGACACTTGTCACTTGCAGGATGCCAAGCCGTATTAGCTTGTTCAGCGCTCGACAGCAGCGATGAACACCACGCCGATAGCTGACTGCTTTATTTCTGTAAAAAAATGCTAACGAGCCCGTTGAAGTGTGCTGCAGAAGTGGCAGAGCTGGGACAGCTGCACAATTGCGGTTTCACTAGAGGTTTCCTTTTTTAAAATGCAGGTTCCTCTTCTCTGCCTGTTTTCCTCCCGTAGCTAAATGTCATCCCGGTCGGCGGAGCCCTGCAGTAGCCCAGCGAGCAGCGCGGCAGAAGGGGAACTGCTCCGAGAAAACCAAAGCAGAGCGTTTGTTTCAGAGAAAGAAGCAAACGAACAAGAGAGAAGCAGGCCAAATGAGCTGCTGATGTAACTCCCTCGAAGCAAGTGATTCAGTATCTGAAATTTAATCTCCCTTCTGGCTGGGGCTCTTGCTGTAAACAGGCGCAGGAGCGGCTGCTCTGGGGCAGCACCTTGTGCCTGCGCCCTGCAAGCACAAAACAAGCAACAATTTGTGCTTCGGTGCCGTGCCGCCTGGCCTGCAGCTGCTTGGGGCTTACCTGGAGGCTAATTTACTGCCACTTATTTTCTGCTCTACCTCGAGGTAGATAGGAGTGGGTTTAGCCAACAAACCCGAGCGGCTGGCTAGGCCCCAGCATGTTTTTTGTGCTCTGGAGATGCTTGAAGGGCCGTGTGCTCAGGCATGGGGACATGCAGCTGGGGGTGATCACAGGCAGAAAGTGGGGTCCTGGAGCTGTGCAGGGGGCTCTGCTGCAGGCAGGTGGCCTTTTCACCATGGAAAAACAAGGTGTGGGGAGTGCTGCCCTTGAAATTGCCTCTGCTGAGCTTGGTCTAGTGGCTGCTTTTTGTGCCCTTGGGAAGACACGATGTGACTTGCCTGGAGTTAAAAATAAAGCACCCAGCGATGCCAGCTTACAGGTCTGCAAAGCTACGATGGCTCCATACACGAGCGCTTGTTTTGTGTAGTGTCAGGAAGACACAGAGTAATGTGAGAAAAGGGGGGTGTCTGAGGGGCACAGCTCCCCCTCCGCCCCCTCCAGCACCAAGCAGTGCTCATCGGTGGAGATGAAGATAGCTCGCAGCTGACGCTTGGACGTGACTCACATTCACACATTGCCCTGTAACTATTACGATTCTTACTTGTTTGTGGTTTTCAGTCATTGTCAACAGCGTGTATGGTTACACCTCAGCCCCGCTCACTTGCAGGTTGCCAACAGATGAGCTAATTCAGCCCGCTGGGCCGGTGCTTTGAATGGACTCAGTGTCCTGGGCAGCCCCAGCCAGCTTTAAACTCCCTAAAACTGGTGAGTGGCCTTGCTCGGTGGGGAGCGGGGCTGGGAGCCTGACTGCTGCACCTCCCACCTGTCCACAGAGCGTCCAAAATGGTTATTCATTTCCTTCTTATATCCATTCTGGGATGCCTTTAATTTGCAGTGTTAGCAGCGGTTAGATAAGTCTGAACTGGGCCCAAATGGTCAACGGGGTGTGATGGGAGCCGTCGGGCTCCCAGGGCATGGTTCGCCTCGGGTAGCACAAGTCCCCCCTGCAGACTCCATACAGCACACCGGCAACATGGGGCGTTCAGGAGGGTGCTGAGCTATTCTCCTTGCCCTGCTGGAGGAGCCAGGACAGGCAGCGGAGCTGTAGCTCCAGAAGGAGCGCAGTTGGAGCCCACGGAATCAGCTCCTCAGCAAAATGCTCCCCGGGGCTGTGGCAGCCCAGCTGTCAGCACCTCATGCCCGCGTTTCCTGACCAGGTGTGGTACAGACACTCACGGACGAAGCATTTGTTCAAGAAAGCAATATGTATTGCAATTTTTGCAGAGGTCAGAGCTCCTGGAGCGAGTGGACGCTCCCCAGGAGCCCAGGTGGTCACTGTCCAGGTGGAAAGAGGAGTCTCTGCTTCAAGCTTCTCTGCAGCGGTCTCTTCAGCTGCAAGGGGTGTGCCTCCCCCAGGGGTGGTTTTGCTGTGGAGAGGACACGGAGGAGCAGTTCCCGAGCGAGCAGCGTCTTCTGCATGGCCAGCGTGCTCAGCTCTGGGGCATGTGGCAAGCAGGGTGTCACTCAGTCAGCTCTGCAGCCACCGAAGTCATCGCCGGTGTGGGGCTGCAGATCCGTCCTGTGCGTGCTTGCCCCGAGGATGGTGGTCAGGAGGTGGGTGACAGCTGTCTTCGAGGCACGGGTGGCAAAGTTGGTGCCTAACAGGATACAGCGTGCCGAGGTGTTTGCTGAAGAAGTGCATCTCTGGCACAGCGCAGCTCTGTGGGCAGCTCGTGCTGCTGCTGACGACGGCCTCTGACTACTCGAAGGTCACGAAGGTGTCCGAGTCGTCCTGCTTTACCCCAAGCATGATCTCGATGGAGAGGGTTTCCTCGGAGGCGTTGGTCAGCCTGAGCTCGCAGAAGCGGGCGGAGGGCAGCACCGTTAGCTGCAGCTGGGACGACTGAGGCACGGCCGCCCAGGCTTCTGTCACCAGCTCCTGGAACCACTTTGCCGTCTTCCGCACATTCAAGTAGGAGCCGCAGCAGAGGGTGTCCAGGAGGTTTGGGTCCCGATTTTCCAGCTGTGCCTCGGGACGGTGGAGGAAGCACGGCACGTCCCCCAGCAGCCGCTCCCGGGTGCACGTGCATCGCAGCTCCACGCGGAGGCAGGAGCTCCTGGGCAGCGTCTCCCCTTCGGTGCCCAGCTCCAGGTGGAAGGCGTGCCCGGGGGGTGGGTTCAGGGGCACGAGCAGGCGGTAGACGGTGTCGTTCTCCGCGGGACCGGAGACGCTGCCCACCCCGATGGGTGGCTGCGGCCGCGGCATGAACTTGTTCCCGGGGAGGGTCTGGCAGGCGCAGAGAAGGCTGTCCACCAGGTCCTCCACGAGCTTGCACGTCTCCTCCAGGTTCCTCACCGGCCACTGCAGGTACCCGTTGGCAAGTCTGCGGGCATCCGAAGCGTCGGTGGGGTCTTCCTCAGAGTCGTCGTCCTCCTTGCTTCCGGAGATGCCCTTCTCGTCTCCGCTGCGCAGCTCGCGGCACAATTTCATGACCACGCGGCAGAGCACAGCGAACAGGACGAGCTCTCCGGTCAGGGCCCAGAACTGCCAGTGCTGCAGCACAGACGGGAGCAGGGTTCCCATACGCGGCCAGCCGTGCTCCCGGTCCCTCTGCTCCGTTTCCAGCAGCAGCCGCATCATGCGCGCTTGCAGCTCCTCGGCACGCTGCTGCATGCGCTCATTTGTAGCCGCATCCAGTTCGCCGCCGACCTTCTGTGGGCTATGAATTAAGGCCAGGAACGTCCAGGCGAAGAAGATTGCCGAAACCATGGTCTGGAAGAGTTGAGAGAGAAGGGGGTCAGTGGGGCTGGGCGGGAGCTGGCTGACCGCCGAGGGAGCTGGGGCAGGCGCCGCAGGCCCCTGGGGTCGCGTAGGAGAGGGGGTGAGGGAGGTGGGAGGCAGCAGGGACTGCGGCCAGAGCCGGCGGACAGCCACGAGCCCTGCCCCGAGCGGCTGGGCCCTCGCTGCAGCCGTAGCAGCCCCCTGGGGGGCCGGCGTTGGTGCCCCGGCCCTGGCCCAGCGCAGCCTTCCCCCCGCCGCTTCACTCACCTCGCCAGTGGCTCAGGCCAAACTGCGGCAGCGCTGCCCGCTGCTGCCTTAAAAGCAGCCCCCCCATTGTGACACGTCCCCTGTGCTGTCACCTGCGCCCCCGCCCCGCCACAGCCCCCCGGCCACGCCCTCAGTCCCACACAGGCCCTGGCGTCGCCTGAGTGCTGGAGCTCCCCGAGCTCCCTTTGCACGGCCTGAGGGAGCCCCCGGGGCCATCTGCAGAAAGAAATTTGGGTGGTGGAGCCCATGGGCGCTGTGCTCCTCGTGTCTCCCTTGGTGCTGGCCTCGGTGCCTCTGTGGCCGTGGTGGCTGGGTGCCGGTGGCCATGCCGGCGGTGGGATGGGGCCTGTCCCTGGCCGGTCCGCGTGCCTGCAGCGCCGGCGCAGTGCTTCGGAGGAGACATTTCTGGACGGGGATGAGGCTGTGCGGGAGGGGAGGTGCCCGGCACTGCCGGACGCTCGTTCCTCCCATGCCTGTGAGGGAAAATGTCAATAATTTTTTCAGACAGGATCTTCTGTGAAGCTATTTTATTGGCGATTGCAGTGTTGAGCGTCCTGCATGCAGGAGCGCCCAGCAAAAGTCTGTCATAACCTTGTATTCCGTATTTGCGGGACCTCTCGCAGTTGTTTTTCAGCGGTCTCGGGAATCTGGAGAGGTCCCAGTTGACGGGAAGCTGGCAAATGTTGTGCCAGTTTTCAAGGAGGGCAAGAACGAAGGCCCTGGCAGCTACAGGCCTGTCAGTCTCACGTCAGTGCCTGGTAAAGTTATGGAGGAATCTATTCTGGGCGTTACTGAAGCGCACCTGGGGGACAATGCAGCCATAGGTCCCAGCCATCATGGGTTCACGAGGGGTGGGTCCTGTTTAACAAACTTGATTTCCTTTTATGATAAGATCACCCATCCAGTCGATCAAGGGAAGTCAAGGGATTGTCCCGCTCTGCTCTGCGCTGGTGCGGCCTCACGCCAAGTACTGTGTGCACTTCTGGGCACCACAGCAGAAAAAGGATGTAAAGCTGTTGGAGGGTGTCCAGAGGAGGGCTACAAGATGGTGAAGGGCCTAGAGGGGAAGACGTACGAGGAGTGGCTGAGGTCACTTGGCCTGTTCAGCCTGGAAAAGAGGAGGCTGAGGGGAGACCTCATCGCAGTCTACAGCTTCCTCACGACGGGGAGTGGAGGGGCAGGCGCCGATCTCTTCTCTTTAGTCACCAGCGATAGGACCCGAGGGAATGGTGTCAAGCTGTGACAGGGGAGGCTCAGGCTGGACATCAGGAAGAGGTTCTTCACTGAGAGGGTGGTCACGCACTGAAACAGGCTCCCCAGGGACGTAGTCACGGCACCAAGCCTGTTGGAGTTTAAGAAGCGTTCGGACTGTGCTCTCAGTCGTATGGTCTGAAGTTTTGGGTGGTCCTGTGTGGAGCCAGGAGTCGGACTCTCTGGTCCTTATGGGTCCCTTCCAACTCGGAAGAGAGGCACTTGTACGAGCTGTCCCATGCTAAAGCAGTCGGGTGGATCACACCCGGAGCACCCGCTGCTGTACGCTAAAGGCAGCTTCCGTGAGCGTGGCTGCCTGCGTGTGGAGGAGGTGAGCCTGTGCCAACAGCACACAGCACTCACACCGTGCTTATGTGACGAAAGCGTGATGTAGGCATCGCCCTGTGCTGTGGCTTGGCCCTGTGAGCTGCGGGGCCTTTCTTCCCCCTGCCCTTCCCCATCCCCACCGTCCCCAGGATGCTGCCGCCTTCCAGCTCGGATTTGAGGAGACGTGTTTCTCACAGTGTGGATTTCCAGGGGGCTGCAAGGAGCACAGCGCAGGCGGCAGAAGACTCCAGAGCGCCAGGTCAAATCCGAAGCCTTATTCTTGCTTTGGTTTCACAATTACAGTTCGCAGAGGCCGGGAGCTGGAAGTGTTTTGCATCTCCATGCGGAGTGCCAGAGCACCGCGGAGGAGAGCAGCTGCAGCCGCCCTTTGGGAGAGGCTCCTGGGCTGCAGAGCCCCTTAACCTGCCACAAAGCGCAGCTTTGTCTGAACACCGACAGGCATTTGCAGCTGAATAACAGTTCAGCTACACCATTGGCTGCGTGACCCTGAAATCAGGCCTAAGAATAGGAGAGCGTCTGACCCTGAAGTGAAGAATTTTCACTCAGAACCCAGCCTGGCACCCGCCCAGGGTGACTTCATCTGGAGGGGAAGCTGGAAACGCTTTCAAAACGTTGCTTTCTGCAGAGGAGCTCTAAACGCTTGTGTCAACTGATAATGAGGCAGCACATTCGCTGTGACCGTGAACCAAAGGAAGGAGGCGTCGAGGAAGGAAGGGACTGAAGATGGAGGAGGAAGATAGGGACCACCGATCAGAAGAGAGTTTGGGGAGCTTGTCAGTGTCTCTAGGACAGATGAGAGGAGCGAGGAGAAAAAAAAAGTCCCTCTCAGGCCCTTAGCACTATTAACAGGCTGGCAGAGGTTGGCAGCGACCTCTGGCTCCGTCTGCTCCAACCTGCTCGAGCAGGGCCGCCTGGAACAGGGTGCCCAGGGCCATTCCAAGCATCTTTAGGTCCATCCCTATCCGCAAATGGTTCCTACCGCCTCTGGTGGTCCTGGTCTGCAGCAGAGATATCGTAAAGGGCTCTGTGCCCTTTCCTGTGTGCCCTAGGCATGGCTGGGCAGACCCGCAGGGACGCTGCTTCCCGTGCCCGTGGAAACGTCTGTGATAGCCAGGCACTGAACGGCCCTCCTGGAGCTCAGTGCTCTGGTATTTGCAAGCAGCTTTGCACAGGCTGTCTTTTAGGGATTTTACCAAAATCTGTGTTCAGGTAGCATCAATGACCTTCCTTGCTGTTGTCCTAAATCCAAATTGCTCGAACCCGGGTCCTCACGTTTATATGCTGAGTTTCTTTAAAAATGGTAGCATGTAAAAACAAAACCGTAGTAGGCAGATTTCCTGCAAAAGTTGCCACCGTTTTCCCTCTGGATGCCGCCAGCTGACTCCTGTGCTCTTCTGACAAGGACACCTCCACCTTTCTGTGTTGATGCCCGCTGGAATTCATGGCGCTTTTCAGCTGGGGAGAGCTACACGTGATGTTCGCATCGGGCGTCTCCGTTATCTGTTTGCCTTCTGCCTTTTGAATTCTCATTACATATTTATAATGCTGTTGTAGCAAAGATGCCTGAAGCACAATCATGGGCAGTATTTGCTCTCAGAGTCCCAAAAGAAGCTGAAAAAACATGTGCCTGCATGGTTAAACATGTGCTGTACCTCCAGAGGAGGACCTGGACAGAGTTTCCATGTTTTACTCATTTTTATGTGAAAATTTGAAGCACCTCTGACTGAGAGGCCGACCTCTCTTTGCTACTCGATGGTGAAACTTTTTAGCTTTTGATCCCTGGTACTTTTTATTGAGAGTAACAGTGTGAAGGCAAAGCTTTAAACCTTACCAGCTGGAGTATGTCTCGCGTAAGGCAGCAGTGAATGGCCGTCCTGGTGCAGGGCAGCTGCTCGATTGCAGACCCGTGGTTTCGTGGGGCATTAATGGAGCTGCCAGAAATGACAGCCCTGCACACGATACAAGAGCTGGCTTTTATTCTCGCAGGCAGAGCTCTTTATTCTTCCTTGCTGGTTGAGACCTTCTAGCAAACGCTCGTCCTTACGGATGACATTTGTCATCTTTTAACTCTGTAGAGATGCGGGGAGTCCTCTTTTACCACAGCAAATGGACTTGTGCTTTGAAAAGCCCCTCCCCGGACTTGTGACATGACTAATCACCCCTGCTCTCAGCAGCCCCGAGTTTCACGATACAGTCACTTTGTACAAAGCTGCGTTTTAATGCACATCATCATTTAAAGCGGTGTCTCTTCGAAAGCACGGGAGCAGGCAGCGGGGCTGTGGGGTGGAACCAGGGGCACTGCTTACACCCAGCACTGCTGCACGCATTGTCAAAGGACATTCGGATAAAGACGCTGCGTGTTAGTGCTCACAGCGTGAATTCAGCCCTGCTGTGTGTTCGCTTTGGGGTGCAGTGCTTCACAAAACACTCCCGTCCCGGTCCCCCGCACCAAACCCTCGTCTCCCAGCGCACGGAGCCAGGATGCACGGAGCTCCTTCCTCCCTCGCTGCCCTCTGTGTGGCGGTGTCCTTTATCTATATATGCTGCTAGTGATTTTCTCCTGTGTCCTCCCCAGCCTTAAATACAAGCACTAATGCACTGATTTCCAGAGCGGAGTCCTGAAATGCTCTCCTGCTGGAGGAGCCAGGACAGGCAGCGGAGCTGTAGCTCCAGAAGGAGCGCAGTTGGAGCCCACGGAATCAGCTCCTCAGCAAAATGCTCCCCGGGGCTGTGGCAGCCCAGCTGTCAGCACCTCATGCCCGCGTTTCCTGACCAGGTGTGGTACAGACACTCACGGACGAAGCATTTGTTCAAGTAAGCAATATGTATTGCAATTTTTGCAGAGGTCAGAGCTCCTGGAGCGAGTGGACGCTCCCCAGGAGCCCAGGTGGTCACTGTCCAGGTGGAAAGAGGAGTCTCTGCTTCAAGCTTCTCTGCAGCGGTCTCTTCAGCTGCAAGGGGTGTGCCTCCCCCAGGGGTGGTTTTGCTGTGGAGAGGACACGGAGGAGCAGTTCCCGAGCGAGCAGCGTCTTCTGCATGGCCAGCGTGCTCAGCTCTGGGGCATGTGGCAAGCAGGGTGTCACTCAGTCAGCTCTGCAGCCACCGAAGTCATCGCCGGTGTGGGGCTGCAGATCCGTCCTGTGCGTGCTTGCCCCGAGGATGGTGGTCAGGAGGTGGGTGACAGCTGTCTTCGAGGCACGGGTGGCAAAGTTGGTGCCTAACAGGATACAGCGTGCCGAGGTGTTTGCTGAAGAAGTGCATCTCTGGCACAGCGCAGCTCTGTGGGCAGCTCGTGCTGCTGCTGACGACGGCCTCTGACTACTCGAAGGTCACGAAGGTGTCCGAGTCGTCCTGCTTTACCCCAAGCATGATCTCGATGGAGAGGGTTTCCTCGGAGGCGTTGGTCAGCCTGAGCTCGCAGAAGCGGGCGGAGGGCAGCACCGTTAGCTGCAGCTGGGACGACTGAGGCACGGCCGCCCAGGCTTCTGTCACCAGCTCCTGGAACCACTTTGCCGTCTTCCGCACATTCAAGTAGGAGCCGCAGCAGAGGGTGTCCAGGAGGTTTGGGTCCCGATTTTCCAGCTGTGCCTCGGGACGGTGGAGGAAGCACGGCACGTCCCCCAGCAGCCGCTCCCGGGTGCACGTGCATCGCAGCTCCACGCGGAGGCAGGAGCTCCTGGGCAGCGTCTCCCCTTCGGTGCCCAGCTCCAGGTGGAAGGCGTGCCCGGGGGGTGGGTTCAGGGGCACGAGCAGGCGGTAGACGGTGTCGTTCTCCGCGGGACCGGAGACGCTGCCCACCCCGATGGGTGGCTGCGGCCGCGGCATGAACTTGTTCCCGGGGAGGGTCTGGCAGGCGCAGAGAAGGCTGTCCACCAGGTCCTCCACGAGCTTGCACGTCTCCTCCAGGTTCCTCACCGGCCACTGCAGGTACCCGTTGGCAAGTCTGCGGGCATCCGAAGCGTCGGTGGGGTCTTCCTCAGAGTCGTCGTCCTCCTTGCTTCCGGAGATGCCCTTCTCGTCTCCGCTGCGCAGCTCGCGGCACAATTTCATGACCACGCGGCAGAGCACAGCGAACAGGACGAGCTCTCCGGTCAGGGCCCAGAACTGCCAGTGCTGCAGCACAGACGGGAGCAGGGTTCCCATACGCGGCCAGCCGTGCTCCCGGTCCCTCTGCTCCGTTTCCAGCAGCAGCCGCATCATGCGCGCTTGCAGCTCCTCGGCACGCTGCTGCATGCGCTCATTTGTAGCCGCATCCAGTTCGCCGCCGACCTTCTGTGGGCTATGAATTAAGGCCAGGAACGTCCAGGCGAAGAAGATTGCCGAAACCATGGTCTGGAAGAGTTGAGAGAGAAGGGGGTCAGTGGGGCTGGGCGGGAGCTGGCTGACCGCCGAGGGAGCTGGGGCAGGCGCCGCAGGCCCCTGGGGTCGCGTAGGAGAGGGGGTGAGGGAGGTGGGAGGCAGCAGGGACTGCGGCCAGAGCCGGCGGACAGCCACGAGCCCTGCCCCGAGCGGCTGGGCCCTCGCTGCAGCCGTAGCAGCCCCCTGGGGGGCCGGCGTTGGTGCCCCGGCCCTGGCCCAGCGCAGCCTTCCCCCCGCCGCTTCACTCACCTCGCCAGTGGCTCAGGCCAAACTGCGGCAGCGCTGCCCGCTGCTGCCTTAAAAGCAGCCCCCCCATTGTGACACGTCCCCTGTGCTGTCACCTGCGCCCCCGCCCCGCCACAGCCCCCCGGCCACGCCCTCAGTCCCACACAGGCCCTGGCGTCGCCTGAGTGCTGGAGCTCCCCGAGCTCCCTTTGCACGGCCTGAGGGAGCCCCCGGGGCCATCTGCAGAAAGAAATTTGGGTGGTGGAGCCCATGGGCGCTGTGCTCCTCGTGTCTCCCTTGGTGCTGGCCTCGGTGCCTCTGTGGCCGTGGTGGCTGGGTGCCGGTGGCCATGCCGGCGGTGGGATGGGGCCTGTCCCTGGCCGGTCCGCGTGCCTGCAGCGCCGGCGCAGTGCTTCGGAGGAGACATTTCTGGACGGGGATGAGGCTGTGCGGGAGGGGAGGTGCCCGGCACTGCCGGACGCTCGTTCCTCCCATGCCTGTGAGGGAAAATGTCAATAATTTTTTCAGACAGGATCTTCTGTGAAGCTATTTTATTGGCGATTGCAGTGTTGAGCGTCCTGCATGCAGGAGCGCCCAGCAAAAGTCTGTCATAACCTTGTATTCCGTATTTGCGGGACCTCTCGCAGTTGTTTTTCAGCGGTCTCGGGAATCTGGAGAGGTCCCAGTTGACGGGAAGCTGGCAAATGTTGTGCCAGTTTTCAAGGAGGGCAAGAACGAAGGCCCTGGCAGCTACAGGCCTGTCAGTCTCACGTCAGTGCCTGGTAAAGTTATGGAGGAATCTATTCTGGGCGTTACTGAAGCGCACCTGGGGGACAATGCAGCCATAGGTCCCAGCCATCATGGGTTCACGAGGGGTGGGTCCTGTTTAACAAACTTGATTTCCTTTTATGATAAGATCACCCATCCAGTCGATCAAGGGAAGTCAAGGGATTGTCCCGCTCTGCTCTGCGCTGGTGCGGCCTCACGCCAAGTACTGTGTGCACTTCTGGGCACCACAGCAGAAAAAGGATGTAAAGCTGTTGGAGGGTGTCCAGAGGAGGGCTACAAGATGGTGAAGGGCCTAGAGGGGAAGACGTACGAGGAGTGGCTGAGGTCACTTGGCCTGTTCAGCCTGGAAAAGAGGAGGCTGAGGGGAGACCTCATCGCAGTCTACAGCTTCCTCACGACGGGGAGTGGAGGGGCAGGCGCCGATCTCTTCTCTTTAGTCACCAGCGATAGGACCCGAGGGAATGGTGTCAAGCTGTGACAGGGGAGGCTCAGGCTGGACATCAGGAAGAGGTTCTTCACTGAGAGGGTGGTCACGCACTGAAACAGGCTCCCCAGGGACGTAGTCACGGCACCAAGCCTGTTGGAGTTTAAGAAGCGTTCGGACTGTGCTCTCAGTCGTATGGTCTGAAGTTTGATAAGTCTGATAAGTCTGAACTGGGCCCAAATGGTCAACGGGGTGTGATGGGAGCCGTCGGGCTCCCAGGGCATGGTTCGCCTCGGGTAGCACAAGTCCCCCCTGCAGACTCCATACAGCACACCGGCAACATGGGGCGTTCAGGAGGGTGCTGAGCTATTCTCCTTGCCCTGCTGGAGGAGCCAGGACAGGCAGCGGAGCTGTAGCTCCAGAAGGAGCGCAGTTGGAGCCCACGGAATCAGCTCCTCAGCAAAATGCTCCCCGGGGCTGTGGCAGCCCAGCTGTCAGCACCTCATGCCCGCGTTTCCTGACCAGGTGTGGTACAGACACTCACGGACGAAGCATTTGTTCAAGTAAGCAATATGTATTGCAATTTTTGCAGAGGTCAGAGCTCCTGGAGCGAGTGGACGCTCCCCAGGAGCCCAGGTGGTCACTGTCCAGGTGGAAAGAGGAGTCTCTGCTTCAAGCTTCTCTGCAGCGGTCTCTTCAGCTGCAAGGGGTGTGCCTCCCCCAGGGGTGGTTTTGCTGTGGAGAGGACACGGAGGAGCAGTTCCCGAGCGAGCAGCGTCTTCTGCATGGCCAGCGTGCTCAGCTCTGGGGCATGTGGCAAGCAGGGTGTCACTCAGTCAGCTCTGCAGCCACCGAAGTCATCGCCGGTGTGGGGCTGCAGATCCGTCCTGTGCGTGCTTGCCCCGAGGATGGTGGTCAGGAGGTGGGTGACAGCTGTCTTCGAGGCACGGGTGGCAAAGTTGGTGCCTAACAGGATACAGCGTGCCGAGGTGTTTGCTGAAGAAGTGCATCTCTGGCACAGCGCAGCTCTGTGGGCAGCTCGTGCTGCTGCTGACGACGGCCTCTGACTACTCGAAGGTCACGAAGGTGTCCGAGTCGTCCTGCTTTACCCCAAGCATGATCTCGATGGAGAGGGTTTCCTCGGAGGCGTTGGTCAGCCTGAGCTCGCAGAAGCGGGCGGAGGGCAGCACCGTTAGCTGCAGCTGGGACGACTGAGGCACGGCCGCCCAGGCTTCTGTCACCAGCTCCTGGAACCACTTTGCCGTCTTCCGCACATTCAAGTAGGAGCCGCAGCAGAGGGTGTCCAGGAGGTTTGGGTCCCGATTTTCCAGCTCTGCCTCGGGACGGTGGAGGAAGCACGGCACGTCCCCCAGCAGCCGCTCCCGGGTGCACGTGCATCGCAGCTCCACGCGGAGGCAGGAGCTCCTGGGCAGCGTCTCCCCTTCGGTGCCCAGCTCCAGGTGGAAGGCGTGCCCGGGGGGTGGGTTCAGGGGCACGAGCAGGCGGTAGACGGTGTCGTTCTCCGCGGGACCGGAGACGCTGCCCACCCCGATGGGTGGCTGCGGCCGCGGCATGAACTTGTTCCCGGGGAGGGTCTGGCAGGCGCAGAGAAGGCTGTCCACCAGGTCCTCCACGAGCTTGCACGTCTCCTCCAGGTTCCTCACCGGCCACTGCAGGTACCCGTTGGCAAGTCTGCGGGCATCCGAAGCGTCGGTGGGGTCTTCCTCAGAGTCGTCGTCCTCCTTGCTTCCGGAGATGCCCTTCTCGTCTCCGCTGCGCAGCTCGCGGCACAATTTCATGACCACGCGGCAGAGCACAGCGAACAGGACGAGCTCTCCGGTCAGGGCCCAGAACTGCCAGTGCTGCAGCACAGACGGGAGCAGGGTTCCCATACGCGGCCAGCCGTGCTCCCGGTCCCTCTGCTCCGTTTCCAGCAGCAGCCGCATCATGCGCGCTTGCAGCTCCTCGGCACGCTGCTGCATGCGCTCATTTGTAGCCGCATCCAGTTCGCCGCCGACCTTCTGTGGGCTATGAATTAAGGCCAGGAACGTCCAGGCGAAGAAGATTGCCGAAACCATGGTCTGGAAGAGTTGAGAGAGAAGGGGGTCAGTGGGGCTGGGCGGGAGCTGGCTGACCGCCGAGGGAGCTGGGGCAGGCGCCGCAGGCCCCTGGGGTCGCGTAGGAGAGGGGGTGAGGGAGGTGGGAGGCAGCAGGGACTGCGGCCAGAGCCGGCGGACAGCCACGAGCCCTGCCCCGAGCGGCTGGGCCCTCGCTGCAGCCGTAGCAGCCCCCTGGGGGGCCGGCGTTGGTGCCCCGGCCCTGGCCCAGCGCAGCCTTCCCCCCGCCGCTTCACTCACCTCGCCAGTGGCTCAGGCCAAACTGCGGCAGCGCTGCCCGCTGCTGCCTTAAAAGCAGCCCCCCCATTGTGACACGTCCCCTGTGCTGTCACCTGCGCCCCCGCCCCGCCACAGCCCCCCGGCCACGCCCTCAGTCCCACACAGGCCCTGGCGTCGCCTGAGTGCTGGAGCTCCCCGAGCTCCCTTTGCACGGCCTGAGGGAGCCCCCGGGGCCATCTGCAGAAAGAAATTTGGGTGGTGGAGCCCATGGGCGCTGTGCTCCTCGTGTCTCCCTTGGTGCTGGCCTCGGTGCCTCTGTGGCCGTGGTGGCTGGGTGCCGGTGGCCATGCCGGCGGTGGGATGGGGCCTGTCCCTGGCCGGTCCGCGTGCCTGCAGCGCCGGCGCAGTGCTTCGGAGGAGACATTTCTGGACGGGGATGAGGCTGTGCGGGAGGGGAGGTGCCCGGCACTGCCGGACGCTCGTTCCTCCCATGCCTGTGAGGGAAAATGTCAATAATTTTTTCAGACAGGATCTTCTGTGAAGCTATTTTATTGGCGATTGCAGTGTTGAGCGTCCTGCATGCAGGAGCGCCCAGCAAAAGTCTGTCATAACCTTGTATTCCGTATTTGCGGGACCTCTCGCAGTTGTTTTTCAGCGGTCTCGGGAATCTGGAGAGGTCCCAGTTGACGGGAAGCTGGCAAATGTTGTGCCAGTTTTCAAGGAGGGCAAGAACGAAGGCCCTGGCAGCTACAGGCCTGTCAGTCTCACGTCAGTGCCTGGTAAAGTTATGGAGGAATCTATTCTGGGCGTTACTGAAGCGCACCTGGGGGACAATGCAGCCATAGGTCCCAGCCATCATGGGTTCACGAGGGGTGGGTCCTGTTTAACAAACTTGATTTCCTTTTATGATAAGATCACCCATCCAGTCGATCAAGGGAAGTCAAGGGATTGTCCCGCTCTGCTCTGCGCTGGTGCGGCCTCACGCCAAGTACTGTGTGCACTTCTGGGCACCACAGCAGAAAAAGGATGTAAAGCTGTTGGAGGGTGTCCAGAGGAGGGCTACAAGATGGTGAAGGGCCTAGAGGGGAAGACGTACGAGGAGTGGCTGAGGTCACTTGGCCTGTTCAGCCTGGAAAAGAGGAGGCTGAGGGGAGACCTCATCGCAGTCTACAGCTTCCTCACGACGGGGAGTGGAGGGGCAGGCGCCGATCTCTTCTCTTTAGTCACCAGCGATAGGACCCGAGGGAATGGTGTCAAGCTGTGACAGGGGAGGCTCAGGCTGGACATCAGGAAGAGGTTCTTCACTGAGAGGGTGGTCACGCACTGAAACAGGCTCCCCAGGGACGTAGTCACGGCACCAAGCCTGTTGGAGTTTAAGAAGCGTTCGGACTGTGCTCTCAGTCGTATGGTCTGAAGTTTGATAAGTCTGATAAGTCTGAACTGGGCCCAAATGGTCAACGGGGTGTGATGGGAGCCGTCGGGCTCCCAGGGCATGGTTCGCCTCGGGTAGCACAAGTCCCCCCTGCAGACTCCATACAGCACACCGGCAACATGGGGCGTTCAGGAGGGTGCTGAGCTATTCTCCTTGCCCTGCTGGAGGAGCCAGGACAGGCAGCGGAGCTGTAGCTCCAGAAGGAGCGCAGTTGGAGCCCACGGAATCAGCTCCTCAGCAAAATGCTCCCCGGGGCTGTGGCAGCCCAGCTGTCAGCACCTCATGCCCGCGTTTCCTGACCAGGTGTGGTACAGACACTCACGGACGAAGCATTTGTTCAAGTAAGCAATATGTATTGCAATTTTTGCAGAGGTCAGAGCTCCTGGAGCGAGTGGACGCTCCCCAGGAGCCCAGGTGGTCACTGTCCAGGTGGAAAGAGGAGTCTCTGCTTCAAGCTTCTCTGCAGCGGTCTCTTCAGCTGCAAGGGGTGTGCCTCCCCCAGGGGTGGTTTTGCTGTGGAGAGGACACGGAGGAGCAGTTCCCGAGCGAGCAGCGTCTTCTGCATGGCCAGCGTGCTCAGCTCTGGGGCATGTGGCAAGCAGGGTGTCACTCAGTCAGCTCTGCAGCCACCGAAGTCATCGCCGGTGTGGGGCTGCAGATCCGTCCTGTGCGTGCTTGCCCCGAGGATGGTGGTCAGGAGGTGGGTGACAGCTGTCTTCGAGGCACGGGTGGCAAAGTTGGTGCCTAACAGGATACAGCGTGCCGAGGTGTTTGCTGAAGAAGTGCATCTCTGGCACAGCGCAGCTCTGTGGGCAGCTCGTGCTGCTGCTGACGACGGCCTCTGACTACTCGAAGGTCACGAAGGTGTCCGAGTCGTCCTGCTTTACCCCAAGCATGATCTCGATGGAGAGGGTTTCCTCGGAGGCGTTGGTCAGCCTGAGCTCGCAGAAGCGGGCGGAGGGCAGCACCGTTAGCTGCAGCTGGGACGACTGAGGCACGGCCGCCCAGGCTTCTGTCACCAGCTCCTGGAACCACTTTGCCGTCTTCCGCACATTCAAGTAGGAGCCGCAGCAGAGGGTGTCCAGGAGGTTTGGGTCCCGATTTTCCAGCTGTGCCTCGGGACGGTGGAGGAAGCACGGCACGTCCCCCAGCAGCCGCTCCCGGGTGCACGTGCATCGCAGCTCCACGCGGAGGCAGGAGCTCCTGGGCAGCGTCTCCCCTTCGGTGCCCAGCTCCAGGTGGAAGGCGTGCCCGGGGGGTGGGTTCAGGGGCACGAGCAGGCGGTAGACGGTGTCGTTCTCCGCGGGACCGGAGACGCTGCCCACCCCGATGGGTGGCTGCGGCCGCGGCATGAACTTGTTCCCGGGGAGGGTCTGGCAGGCGCAGAGAAGGCTGTCCACCAGGTCCTCCACGAGCTTGCACGTCTCCTCCAGGTTCCTCACCGGCCACTGCAGGTACCCGTTGGCAAGTCTGCGGGCATCCGAAGCGTCGGTGGGGTCTTCCTCAGAGTCGTCGTCCTCCTTGCTTCCGGAGATGCCCTTCTCGTCTCCGCTGCGCAGCTCGCGGCACAATTTCATGACCACGCGGCAGAGCACAGCGAACAGGACGAGCTCTCCGGTCAGGGCCCAGAACTGCCAGTGCTGCAGCACAGACGGGAGCAGGGTTCCCATACGCGGCCAGCCGTGCTCCCGGTCCCTCTGCTCCGTTTCCAGCAGCAGCCGCATCATGCGCGCTTGCAGCTCCTCGGCACGCTGCTGCATGCGCTCATTTGTAGCCGCATCCAGTTCGCCGCCGACCTTCTGTGGGCTATGAATTAAGGCCAGGAACGTCCAGGCGAAGAAGATTGCCGAAACCATGGTCTGGAAGAGTTGAGAGAGAAGGGGGTCAGTGGGGCTGGGCGGGAGCTGGCTGACCGCCGAGGGAGCTGGGGCAGGCGCCGCAGGCCCCTGGGGTCGCGTAGGAGAGGGGGTGAGGGAGGTGGGAGGCAGCAGGGACTGCGGCCAGAGCCGGCGGACAGCCACGAGCCCTGCCCCGAGCGGCTGGGCCCTCGCTGCAGCCGTAGCAGCCCCCTGGGGGGCCGGCGTTGGTGCCCCGGCCCTGGCCCAGCGCAGCCTTCCCCCCGCCGCTTCACTCACCTCGCCAGTGGCTCAGGCCAAACTGCGGCAGCGCTGCCCGCTGCTGCCTTAAAAGCAGCCCCCCCATTGTGACACGTCCCCTGTGCTGTCACCTGCGCCCCCGCCCCGCCACAGCCCCCCGGCCACGCCCTCAGTCCCACACAGGCCCTGGCGTCGCCTGAGTGCTGGAGCTCCCCGAGCTCCCTTTGCACGGCCTGAGGGAGCCCCCGGGGCCATCTGCAGAAAGAAATTTGGGTGGTGGAGCCCATGGGCGCTGTGCTCCTCGTGTCTCCCTTGGTGCTGGCCTCGGTGCCTCTGTGGCCGTGGTGGCTGGGTGCCGGTGGCCATGCCGGCGGTGGGATGGGGCCTGTCCCTGGCCGGTCCGCGTGCCTGCAGCGCCGGCGCAGTGCTTCAGAGGAGACATTTCTGGACGGGGATGAGGCTGTGCGGGAGGGGAGGTGCCCGGCACTGCCGGACGCTCGTTCCTCCCATGCCTGTGAGGGAAAATGTCAATAATTTTTTCAGACGGGATCTTCTGTGAAGCTATTTTATTGGCGATTGCAGTGTTGAGCGTCCTGCATGCAGGAGCGCCCAGCAAAAGTCTGTCATAACCTTGTATTCCGTATTTGCGGGACCTCTCGCAGTTGTTTTTCAGCGGTCTCGGGAATCTGGAGAGGTCCCAGTTGACGGGAAGCTGGCAAATGTTGTGCCAGTTTTCAAGGAGGGCAAGAACGAAGGCCCTGGCAGCTACAGGCCTGTCAGTCTCACGTCAGTGCCTGGTAAAGTTATGGAGGAATCTATTCTGGGCGTTACTGAAGCGCACCTGGGGGACAATGCAGCCATAGGTCCCAGCCATCATGGGTTCACGAGGGGTGGGTCCTGTTTAACAAACTTGATTTCCTTTTATGATAAGATCACCCATCCAGTCGATCAAGGGAAGTCAAGGGATTGTCCCGCTCTGCTCTGCGCTGGTGCGGCCTCACGCCAAGTACTGTGTGCACTTCTGGGCACCACAGCAGAAAAAGGATGTAAAGCTGTTGGAGGGTGTCCAGAGGAGGGCTACAAGATGGTGAAGGGCCTAGAGGGGAAGACGTACGAGGAGTGGCTGAGGTCACTTGGCCTGTTCAGCCTGGAAAAGAGGAGGCTGAGGGGAGACCTCATCGCAGTCTACAGCTTCCTCACGACGGGGAGTGGAGGGGCAGGCGCCGATCTCTTCCCTTTAGCGACCAGCGATAGGACCCGAGGGAATGGTGTCAAGCTGTGACAGGGGAGGCTCAGGCTGGACATCAGGAAGAGGTTCTTCACTGAGAGGGTGGTCACGCACTGAAACAGGCTCCCCAGGGACGTAGTCACGGCACCAAGCCTGTTGGAGTTTAAGAAGCGTTCGGACTGTGCTCTCAGTCGTATGGTCTGAAGTTTTGGGTGGTCCTGTGTGGAGCCAGGAGTCGGACTCTCTGGTCCTTATGGGTCCCTTCCAACTCGGAAGAGAGGCACTTGTACGAGCTGTCCCATGCTAAAGCAGTCGGGTGGATCACACCCGGAGCACCCGCTGCTGTACGCTAAAGGCAGCTTCCGTGAGCGTGGCTGCCTGCGTGTGGAGGAGGTGAGCCTGTGCCAACAGCACACAGCACTCACACCGTGCTTATGTGACGAAAGCGTGATGTAGGCATCGCCCTGTGCTGTGGCTTGGCCCTGTGAGCTGCGGGGCCTTTCTTCCCCCTGCCCTTCCCCATCCCCACCGTCCCCAGGATGCTGCCGCCTTCCAGCTCGGATTTGAGGAGACGTGTTTCTCACAGTGTGGATTTCCAGGGGGCTGCAAGGAGCACAGCGCAGGCGGCAGAAGACTCCAGAGCGCCAGGTCAAATCCGAAGCCTTATTCTTGCTTTGGTTTCACAATTACAGTTCGCAGAGGCCGGGAGCTGGAAGTGTTTTGCATCTCCATGCGGAGTGCCAGAGCACCGCGGAGGAGAGCAGCTGCAGCCGCCCTTTGGGAGAGGCTCCTGGGCTGCAGAGCCCCTTAACCTGCCACAAAGCGCAGCTTTGTCTGAACACCGACAGGCATTTGCAGCTGAATAACAGTTCAGCTACACCATTGGCTGCGTGACCCTGAAATCAGGCCTAAGAATAGGAGAGCGTCTGACCCTGAAGTGAAGAATTTTCACTCAGAACCCAGCCTGGCACCCGCCCAGGGTGACTTCATCTGGAGGGGAAGCTGGAAACGCTTTCAAAACGTTGCTTTCTGCAGAGGAGCTCTAAACGCTTGTGTCAACTGATAATGAGGCAGCACATTCGCTGTGACCGTGAACCAAAGGAAGGAGGCGTCGAGGAAGGAAGGGACTGAAGATGGAGGAGGAAGATAGGGACCACCGATCAGAAGAGAGTTTGGGGAGCTTGTCAGTGTCTCTAGGACAGATGAGAGGAGCGAGGAGAAAAAAAAAGTCCCTCTCAGGCCCTTAGCACTATTAACAGGCTGGCAGAGGTTGGCAGCGACCTCTGGCTCCGTCTGCTCCAACCTGCTCGAGCAGGGCCGCCTGGAACAGGGTGCCCAGGGCCATTCCAAGCATCTTTAGGTCCATCCCTATCCGCAAATGGTTCCTACCGCCTCTGGTGGTCCTGGTCTGCAGCAGAGATATCGTAAAGGGCTCTGTGCCCTTTCCTGTGTGCCCTAGGCATGGCTGGGCAGACCCGCAGGGACGCTGCTTCCCGTGCCCGTGGAAACGTCTGTGATAGCCAGGCACTGAACGGCCCTCCTGGAGCTCAGTGCTCTGGTATTTGCAAGCAGCTTTGCACAGGCTGTCTTTTAGGGATTTTACCAAAATCTGTGTTCAGGTAGCATCAATGACCTTCCTTGCTGTTGTCCTAAATCCAAATTGCTCGAACCCGGGTCCTCACGTTTATATGCTGAGTTTCTTTAAAAATGGTAGCATGTAAAAACAAAACCGTAGTAGGCAGATTTCCTGCAAAAGTTGCCACCGTTTTCCCTCTGGATGCCGCCAGCTGACTCCTGTGCTCTTCTGACAAGGACACCTCCACCTTTCTGTGTTGATGCCCGCTGGAATTCATGGCGCTTTTCAGCTGGGGAGAGCTACACGTGATGTTCGCATCGGGCGTCTCCGTTATCTGTTTGCCTTCTGCCTTTTGAATTCTCATTACATATTTATAATGCTGTTGTAGCAAAGATGCCTGAAGCACAATCATGGGCAGTATTTGCTCTCAGAGTCCCAAAAGAAGCTGAAAAAACATGTGCCTGCATGGTTAAACATGTGCTGTACCTCCAGAGGAGGACCTGGACAGAGTTTCCATGTTTTACTCATTTTTATGTGAAAATTTGAAGCACCTCTGACTGAGAGGCCGACCTCTCTTTGCTACTCGATGGTGAAACTTTTTAGCTTTTGATCCCTGGTACTTTTTATTGAGAGTAACAGTGTGAAGGCAAAGCTTTAAACCTTACCAGCTGGAGTATGTCTCGCGTAAGGCAGCAGTGAATGGCCGTCCTGGTGCAGGGCAGCTGCTCGATTGCAGACCCGTGGTTTCGTGGGGCATTAATGGAGCTGCCAGAAATGACAGCCCTGCACACGATACAAGAGCTGGCTTTTATTCTCGCAGGCAGAGCTCTTTATTCTTCCTTGCTGGTTGAGACCTTCTAGCAAACGCTCGTCCTTACGGATGACATTTGTCATCTTTTAACTCTGTAGAGATGCGGGGAGTCCTCTTTTACCACAGCAAATGGACTTGTGCTTTGAAAAGCCCCTCCCCGGACTTGTGACATGACTAATCACCCCTGCTCTCAGCAGCCCCGAGTTTCACGATACAGTCACTTTGTACAAAGCTGCGTTTTAATGCACATCATCATTTAAAGCGGTGTCTCTTCGAAAGCACGGGAGCAGGCAGCGGGGCTGTGGGGTGGAACCAGGGGCACTGCTTACACCCAGCACTGCTGCACGCATTGTCAAAGGACATTCGGATAAAGACGCTGCGTGTTAGTGCTCACAGCGTGAATTCAGCCCTGCTGTGTGTTCGCTTTGGGGTGCAGTGCTTCACAAAACACTCCCGTCCCGGTCCCCCGCACCAAACCCTCGTCTCCCAGCGCACGGAGCCAGGATGCACGGAGCTCCTTCCTCCCTCGCTGCCCTCTGTGTGGCGGTGTCCTTTATCTATATATGCTGCTAGTGATTTTCTCCTGTGTCCTCCCCAGCCTTAAATACAAGCACTAATGCATTCTTTCCAGAGCGGAGCCCTGAAATGCTCTCCTGCTGGAGGAGCCAGGACAGGCAGCGGAGCTGTAGCTCCAGAAGGAGCGCAGTTGGAGCCCACGGAATCAGCTCCTCAGCAAAATGCTCCCCGGGGCTGTGGCAGCCCAGCTGTCAGCACCTCATGCCCGCGTTTCCTGACCAGGTGTGGTACAGACACTCACGGACGAAGCATTTGTTCAAGTAAGCAATATGTATTGCAATTTTTGCAGAGGTCAGAGCTCCTGGAGCGAGTGGACGCTCCCCAGGAGCCCAGGTGGTCACTGTCCAGGTGGAAAGAGGAGTCTCTGCTTCAAGCTTCTCTGCAGCGGTCTCTTCAGCTGCAAGGGGTGTGCCTCCCCCAGGGGTGGTTTTGCTGTGGAGAGGACACGGAGGAGCAGTTCCCGAGCGAGCAGCGTCTTCTGCATGGCCAGCGTGCTCAGCTCTGGGGCATGTGGCAAGCAGGGTGTCACTCAGTCAGCTCTGCAGCCACCGAAGTCATCGCCGGTGTGGGGCTGCAGATCCGTCCTGTGCGTGCTTGCCCCGAGGATGGTGGTCAGGAGGTGGGTGACAGCTGTCTTCGAGGCACGGGTGGCAAAGTTGGTGCCTAACAGGATACAGCGTGCCGAGGTGTTTGCTGAAGAAGTGCATCTCTGGCACAGCGCAGCTCTGTGGGCAGCTCGTGCTGCTGCTGACGACGGCCTCTGACTACTCGAAGGTCACGAAGGTGTCCGAGTCGTCCTGCTTTACCCCAAGCATGATCTCGATGGAGAGGGTTTCCTCGGAGGCGTTGGTCAGCCTGAGCTCGCAGAAGCGGGCGGAGGGCAGCACCGTTAGCTGCAGCTGGGACGACTGAGGCACGGCCGCCCAGGCTTCTGTCACCAGCTCCTGGAACCACTTTGCCGTCTTCCGCACATTCAAGTAGGAGCCGCAGCAGAGGGTGTCCAGGAGGTTTGGGTCCCGATTTTCCAGCTGTGCCTCGGGACGGTGGAGGAAGCACGGCACGTCCCCCAGCAGCCGCTCCCGGGTGCACGTGCATCGCAGCTCCACGCGGAGGCAGGAGCTCCTGGGCAGCGTCTCCCCTTCGGTGCCCAGCTCCAGGTGGAAGGCGTGCCCGGGGGGTGGGTTCAGGGGCACGAGCAGGCGGTAGACGGTGTCGTTCTCCGCGGGACCGGAGACGCTGCCCACCCCGATGGGTGGCTGCGGCCGCGGCATGAACTTGTTCCCGGGGAGGGTCTGGCAGGCGCAGAGAAGGCTGTCCACCAGGTCCTCCACGAGCTTGCACGTCTCCTCCAGGTTCCTCACCGGCCACTGCAGGTACCCGTTGGCAAGTCTGCGGGCATCCGAAGCGTCGGTGGGGTCTTCCTCAGAGTCGTCGTCCTCCTTGCTTCCGGAGATGCCCTTCTCGTCTCCGCTGCGCAGCTCGCGGCACAATTTCATGACCACGCGGCAGAGCACAGCGAACAGGACGAGCTCTCCGGTCAGGGCCCAGAACTGCCAGTGCTGCAGCACAGACGGGAGCAGGGTTCCCATACGCGGCCAGCCGTGCTCCCGGTCCCTCTGCTCCGTTTCCAGCAGCAGCCGCATCATGCGCGCTTGCAGCTCCTCGGCACGCTGCTGCATGCGCTCATTTGTAGCCGCATCCAGTTCGCCGCCGACCTTCTGTGGGCTATGAATTAAGGCCAGGAACGTCCAGGCGAAGAAGATTGCCGAAACCATGGTCTGGAAGAGTTGAGAGAGAAGGGGGTCAGTGGGGCTGGGCGGGAGCTGGCTGACCGCCGAGGGAGCTGGGGCAGGCGCCGCAGGCCCCTGGGGTCGCGTAGGAGAGGGGGTGAGGGAGGTGGGAGGCAGCAGGGACTGCGGCCAGAGCCGGCGGACAGCCACGAGCCCTGCCCCGAGCGGCTGGGCCCTCGCTGCAGCCGTAGCAGCCCCCTGGGGGGCCGGCGTTGGTGCCCCGGCCCTGGCCCAGCGCAGCCTTCCCCCCGCCGCTTCACTCACCTCGCCAGTGGCTCAGGCCAAACTGCGGCAGCGCTGCCCGCTGCTGCCTTAAAAGCAGCCCCCCCATTGTGACACGTCCCCTGTGCTGTCACCTGCGCCCCCGCCCCGCCACAGCCCCCCGGCCACGCCCTCAGTCCCACACAGGCCCTGGCGTCGCCTGAGTGCTGGAGCTCCCCGAGCTCCCTTTGCACGGCCTGAGGGAGCCCCCGGGGCCATCTGCAGAAAGAAATTTGGGTGGTGGAGCCCATGGGCGCTGTGCTCCTCGTGTCTCCCTTGGTGCTGGCCTCGGTGCCTCTGTGGCCGTGGTGGCTGGGTGCCGGTGGCCATGCCGGCGGTGGGATGGGGCCTGTCCCTGGCCGGTCCGCGTGCCTGCAGCGCCGGCGCAGTGCTTCGGAGGAGACATTTCTGGACGGGGATGAGGCTGTGCGGGAGGGGAGGTGCCCGGCACTGCCGGACGCTCGTTCCTCCCATGCCTGTGAGGGAAAATGTCAATAATTTTTTCAGACAGGATCTTCTGTGAAGCTATTTTATTGGCGATTGCAGTGTTGAGCGTCCTGCATGCAGGAGCGCCCAGCAAAAGTCTGTCATAACCTTGTATTCCGTATTTGCGGGACCTCTCGCAGTTGTTTTTCAGCGGTCTCGGGAATCTGGAGAGGTCCCAGTTGACGGGAAGCTGGCAAATGTTGTGCCAGTTTTCAAGGAGGGCAAGAACGAAGGCCCTGGCAGCTACAGGCCTGTCAGTCTCACGTCAGTGCCTGGTAAAGTTATGGAGGAATCTATTCTGGGCGTTACTGAAGCGCACCTGGGGGACAATGCAGCCATAGGTCCCAGCCATCATGGGTTCACGAGGGGTGGGTCCTGTTTAACAAACTTGATTTCCTTTTATGATAAGATCACCCATCCAGTCGATCAAGGGAAGTCAAGGGATTGTCCCGCTCTGCTCTGCGCTGGTGCGGCCTCACGCCAAGTACTGTGTGCACTTCTGGGCACCACAGCAGAAAAAGGATGTAAAGCTGTTGGAGGGTGTCCAGAGGAGGGCTACAAGATGGTGAAGGGCCTAGAGGGGAAGACGTACGAGGAGTGGCTGAGGTCACTTGGCCTGTTCAGCCTGGAAAAGAGGAGGCTGAGGGGAGACCTCATCGCAGTCTACAGCTTCCTCACGACGGGGAGTGGAGGGGCAGGCGCCGATCTATTCCCTTTAGCGACCAGCGATAGGACCCGAGGGAATGGTGTCAAGCTGTGACAGGGGAGGCTCAGGCTGGACATCAGGAAGAGGTTCTTCACTGAGAGGGTGGTCACGCACTGAAACAGGCTCCCCAGGGACGTAGTCACGGCACCAAGCCTGTTGGAGTTTAAGAAGCGTTCGGACTGTGCTCTCAGTCGTATGGTCTGAAGTTTTGGGTGGTCCTGTGTGGAGCCAGGAGTCGGACTCTCTGGTCCTTATGGGTCCCTTCCAACTCGGAAGAGAGGCACTTGTACGAGCTGTCCCATGCTAAAGCAGTCGGGTGGATCACACCCGGAGCACCCGCTGCTGTACGCTAAAGGCAGCTTCCGTGAGCGTGGCTGCCTGCGTGTGGAGGAGGTGAGCCTGTGCCAACAGCACACAGCACTCACACCGTGCTTATGTGACGAAAGCGTGATGTAGGCATCGCCCTGTGCTGTGGCTTGGCCCTGTGAGCTGCGGGGCCTTTCTTCCCCCTGCCCTTCCCCATCCCCACCGTCCCCAGGATGCTGCCGCCTTCCAGCTCGGATTTGAGGAGACGTGTTTCTCACAGTGTGGATTTCCAGGGGGCTGCAAGGAGCACAGCGCAGGCGGCAGAAGACTCCAGAGCGCCAGGTCAAATCCGAAGCCTTATTCTTGCTTTGGTTTCACAATTACAGTTCGCAGAGGCCGGGAGCTGGAAGTGTTTTGCATCTCCATGCGGAGTGCCAGAGCACCGCGGAGGAGAGCAGCTGCAGCCGCCCTTTGGGAGAGGCTCCTGGGCTGCAGAGCCCCTTAACCTGCCACAAAGCGCAGCTTTGTCTGAACACCGACAGGCATTTGCAGCTGAATAACAGTTCAGCTACACCATTGGCTGCGTGACCCTGAAATCAGGCCTAAGAATAGGAGAGCGTCTGACCCTGAAGTGAAGAATTTTCACTCAGAACCCAGCCTGGCACCCGCCCAGGGTGACTTCATCTGGAGGGGAAGCTGGAAACGCTTTCAAAACGTTGCTTTCTGCAGAGGAGCTCTAAACGCTTGTGTCAACTGATAATGAGGCAGCACATTCGCTGTGACCGTGAACCAAAGGAAGGAGGCGTCGAGGAAGGAAGGGACTGAAGATGGAGGAGGAAGATAGGGACCACCGATCAGAAGAGAGTTTGGGGAGCTTGTCAGTGTCTCTAGGACAGATGAGAGGAGCGAGGAGAAAAAAAAAGTCCCTCTCAGGCCCTTAGCACTATTAACAGGCTGGCAGAGGTTGGCAGCGACCTCTGGCTCCGTCTGCTCCAACCTGCTCGAGCAGGGCCGCCTGGAACAGGGTGCCCAGGGCCATTCCAAGCATCTTTAGGTCCATCCCTATCCGCAAATGGTTCCTACCGCCTCTGGTGGTCCTGGTCTGCAGCAGAGATATCGTAAAGGGCTCTGTGCCCTTTCCTGTGTGCCCTAGGCATGGCTGGGCAGACCCGCAGGGACGCTGCTTCCCGTGCCCGTGGAAACGTCTGTGATAGCCAGGCACTGAACGGCCCTCCTGGAGCTCAGTGCTCTGGTATTTGCAAGCAGCTTTGCACAGGCTGTCTTTTAGGGATTTTACCAAAATCTGTGTTCAGGTAGCATCAATGACCTTCCTTGCTGTTGTCCTAAATCCAAATTGCTCGAACCCGGGTCCTCACGTTTATATGCTGAGTTTCTTTAAAAATGGTAGCATGTAAAAACAAAACCGTAGTAGGCAGATTTCCTGCAAAAGTTGCCACCGTTTTCCCTCTGGATGCCGCCAGCTGACTCCTGTGCTCTTCTGACAAGGACACCTCCACCTTTCTGTGTTGACGCCCGCTGGAATTCATGGCGCTTTTCAGCTGGGGAGAGCTACACGTGATGTTCGCATCGGGCGTCTCCGTTATCTGTTTGCCTTCTGCCTTTTGAATTCTCATTACATATTTATAATGCTGTTGTAGCAAAGATGCCTGAAGCACAATCATGGGCAGTATTTGCTCTCAGAGTCCCAAAAGAAGCTGAAAAAACATGTGCCTGCATGGTTAAACATGTGCTGTACCTCCAGAGGAGGACCTGGACAGAGTTTCCATGTTTTACTCATTTTTATGTGAAAATTTGAAGCACCTCTGACTGAGAGGCCGACCTCTCTTTGCTACTCGATGGTGAAACTTTTTAGCTTTTGATCCCTGGTACTTTTTATTGAGAGTAACAGTGTGAAGGCAAAGCTTTAAACCTTACCAGCTGGAGTATGTCTCGCGTAAGGCAGCAGTGAATGGCCGTCCTGGTGCAGGGCAGCTGCTCGATTGCAGACCCGTGGTTTCGTGGGGCATTAATGGAGCTGCCAGAAATGACAGCCCTGCACACGATACAAGAGCTGGCTTTTATTCTCGCAGGCAGAGCTCTTTATTCTTCCTTGCTGGTTGAGACCTTCTAGCAAACGCTCGTCCTTACGGATGACATTTGTCATCTTTTAACTCTGTAGAGATGCGGGGAGTCCTCTTTTACCACAGCAAATGGACTTGTGCTTTGAAAAGCCCCTCCCCGGACTTGTGACATGACTAATCACCCCTGCTCTCAGCAGCCCCGAGTTTCACGATACAGTCACTTTGTACAAAGCTGCGTTTTAATGCACATCATCATTTAAAGCGGTGTCTCTTCGAAAGCACGGGAGCAGGCAGCGGGGCTGTGGGGTGGAACCAGGGGCACTGCTTACACCCAGCACTGCTGCACGCATTGTCAAAGGACATTCGGATAAAGACGCTGCGTGTTAGTGCTCACAGCGTGAATTCAGCCCTGCTGTGTGTTCGCTTTGGGGTGCAGTGCTTCACAAAACACTCCCGTCCCGGTCCCCCGCACCAAACCCTCGTCTCCCAGCGCACGGAGCCAGGATGCACGGAGCTCCTTCCTCCCTCGCTGCCCTCTGTGTGGCGGTGTCCTTTATCTATATATGCTGCTAGTGATTTTCTCCTGTGTCCTCCCCAGCCTTAAATACAAGCACTAATGCACTGATTTCCAGAGCGGAGTCCTGAAATGCTCTCCTGCTGGAGGAGCCAGGACAGGCAGCGGAGCTGTAGCTCCAGAAGGAGCGCAGTTGGAGCCCACGGAATCAGCTCCTCAGCAAAATGCTCCCCGGGGCTGTGGCAGCCCAGCTGTCAGCACCTCATGCCCGCGTTTCCTGACCAGGTGTGGTACAGACACTCACGGACGAAGCATTTGTTCAAGTAAGCAATATGTATTGCAATTTTTGCAGAGGTCAGAGCTCCTGGAGCGAGTGGACGCTCCCCAGGAGCCCAGGTGGTCACTGTCCAGGTGGAAAGAGGAGTCTCTGCTTCAAGCTTCTCTGCAGCGGTCTCTTCAGCTGCAAGGGGTGTGCCTCCCCCAGGGGTGGTTTTGCTGTGGAGAGGACACGGAGGAGCAGTTCCCGAGCGAGCAGCGTCTTCTGCATGGCCAGCGTGCTCAGCTCTGGGGCATGTGGCAAGCAGGGTGTCACTCAGTCAGCTCTGCAGCCACCGAAGTCATCGCCGGTGTGGGGCTGCAGATCCGTCCTGTGCGTGCTTGCCCCGAGGATGGTGGTCAGGAGGTGGGTGACAGCTGTCTTCGAGGCACGGGTGGCAAAGTTGGTGCCTAACAGGATACAGCGTGCCGAGGTGTTTGCTGAAGAAGTGCATCTCTGGCACAGCGCAGCTCTGTGGGCAGCTCGTGCTGCTGCTGACGACGGCCTCTGACTACTCGAAGGTCACGAAGGTGTCCGAGTCGTCCTGCTTTACCCCAAGCATGATCTCGATGG